>NC_028648.1:45653559-45821438 GCF_001406875.1 Solanum pennellii | reverse complement strand
GGTATGTATGGTTGGAACCCGCGAAGGCCTGTCAGAACGAAGAATGGACGATAGGAAGACATAACAACTACCTCACTAGCAGGAAACCAATGATAGTTCCATGTAATTTTAGATGCAGTCAATTTAAGAAGATAGTGTCTCCATGCTTTGACACCTTTTGGCAATTTGTCTCCTAATTCTTTCATCCTTTCTGGGTGGCTCGAAATATAATTCGTCCAATCAGATTTGAAATCCGTCGCAAAACGATGGCGATATAGGTGCTCTAAAAACCACATCTGCAATAAAATGCTACAACCTTCAAAAAAATCTCCCCCCCTCTCTACATTTAGTCAAAGCACGACAAATATCAGCCAACATCATCGGCAATATAGTGGATTTTCTTTTTTTTATCATAACAGTGACTATTCCTGATAGACGAATATCGATTTTTTTATCCATCCTTGGAAAAACCATAGCTCCCAAGAATGCTACCATGAATGCTTCTTGTCTATGTTTTTCCCAAGTAGGGAGGTGTTGTCCATTTTTAAGTTGCTTCCCATAGCTTGAAAATCCTTCCTTCTTTCCATATCTTGAGTATAAGAATTCCAAAGAAACCAACCCATTATCAAAACACTCACACTCCTTATGAGGATGGATGATGTGTATCTGTTCTAGAAATTTACCTTTGCTGACACTCCTAGGTGCTATCAGTGTTTTAGTTCGAAGATCCTGGCCTAAGCCTGTGAAACCACCCAATTCTTCTAATGTAGGCGTCAACTCAAAATCACTAAATCGAAATACATTATTTGTGGAATCCCAAATGGAATCAAAGCCTCGATCAAACCTCTGTCAGGACTAACTCTCATGATATCTGTAAGGAAACCAAGATGTTTGAATATCTCAGTCCGCCTAAATTCATGCATATTGTTCCACCAATCCATTAGTAATTGTGGGGTTTTATCTGTGATCATAAACTTTGGGGGATCATTGACCATTTCGACTAGTTCATCCCTTGGTCTTTTATCACACCTCATAGATCTCATGATTACCTGGTTAAGAAAAAAAGAAAATCGGGATTTTTAAAATCAACTTTAATTGTGAAATTTTTTTTATAATTCGAAATTATTTATTGGAGTAGTTAGAAAAAATAAAAATAAAAATGATTCGGAATGTCTAAAGTGATCATTGATTCAGGTTGTTTTGAAAAGAATGAACAATTTTGAAAAAAAAGAAGAAAGAAAAATAAAAGAATGTGTATATGTACAATTCAAAAGACATATATACATATATTATCAATATGTATTATTTTAATAAAAGTGAAAAATAAAATTGAGGATTAGGTGTGTATGTATATATATGTGTATTAATTTGTTTATTTTGAATCATTGGTTGAAAATGGGTAGAAAATAGATATTTATTTCTTTAGTCGATTATCCTAAAGCCGGTCAACATTTTGTTATAGTCTTCACATGATGCAACAAGTAGCACAAAAATGCACATGAGGGTCTCACGAACAGATATCTGTCCTAGTCAGATTGGGCCCCTATGCTAAATTTCGCTAAGTTACATGCACATGATGCAAATAAATCGGAACCTAGTAAGGATATCATGTCTGAAAGTTTCAATTCTACTAAGGTAAGATATCTAGACTGGCTGTAAAACGAGCGGACAACTCGAGTCAGGGAGTGCAACGTACCGGTAGCAGCGCTTTCCGGCTTTGTGCATGGGTGCTCGCTATCCTAAAATGGTGTGACTAAATATCTTCACCATGGACCGAATATCCACTGGCTATCTTGACAGAAGTGGGGTGCATAGTTGCAATTCCCATCATATTTTTATTGAAGACTCAGAATGGTTCGTGAGAGAAGATAGTTATAACTCAATTCAAATATTATTAAAACATTAAATAAATAAACAATTAGCATATTAAGTTAAAATAAATACAATATCCAAAAGCGTAACTATATAAGCCATAGTCATACATAAATTAATATTTAAAGCTCGAATTCTAGTTAGTCCCCAGCGGAGTCGCCATCTGTCACGCCCCTTTTTTTTTTCTCTCTAAATATTTTGAGTTTTTATTTGTTTCGAAAGAAAAAGAGTTTTTCCAATTAAAGTGACATTTTGAAAAGGGATAATTATTATTCTGAGTCGCCACTTGGAATTGAGTTTTGGTGTTCCAAGTCACCTTATTTAAATCCTTAATCAAAAGAAAATTTGACTCTATTTTTTATTGGTCTACAAACTAGAAATTCGGGTAAGGAATTCTGTTGACCGAGGGGAAGGTGTTAGGCACCCCTCGAATCCCGTGGTTCTAGCACGGTCGCTTTATTAACTTTGATATGACTTGACTTAATTTTGGATATTATATTTTTTAAACTTAATAATAAATTTTTATCTACCCAAATTTATTGTTTAACTTATTTGAAACTGACTAATTTATTTGAAATGATCTTATTTTTTTTTTAGGGTATGTCCATTTATTTTTAAATATCTAATATTTTGAAAGTAGAATTTATATAGGAAAGAGATTTTAGTGTTTGAGTAATTTTAGGATTTTTTTTTTTAGTTACATTTTTAAATAAGAGGTAAAAATTTTAAGAGATTTACTATTAGTTTTACAAGGAAAAAAATTTAATTTTTTTTAATGCTGCACGTTCTTTTTTTTATTATTATTATCTTTGGTATTTTTTTTGTGTATTTTTTTTTAATTTTTTATAATAAAGTAATAATTTTAATTTTGGTTGACATTCTTTTAAACTCACTCTTTATTTTTTTTTACTTTATTTTTAAAAAACTTACTGTTAACTTTTTTATTATTATTTTATTTCTATTTTCCTTTCATTCTTTTTTTTTTTTAACTTTCTGTTTTGTTAACTTTTTTATTGTATTGTTGTTTTATAAAATTTGTCTTCTTCTCCTTTTTTTTTTCTTTTTTTTTAATAATTTTTGTTACTCTTTTTCACGTTCTTTTTTTTTTCATTCTTTTTATTTTTTATTTGTCCTTCTTTTCTTTTCTTTTCGTTTTTTTTCTTTTACACGTTTTTTTTTTCTTAATTTTTTTTTTCACGTTTTGATTTTATCAATATTATGTTTTATATTTTTTTTTATTCTTCTTCTCTTTATTTTATTTTTTGATTTTTGATTTTTCACGTTTTTTTTTCTTTTTTTTTAAAAAAAAATTTCTGTTATTTTTCCTTTTTTTTAGCTGTTTTTTTTTAGTTTTATACTTTCTTGTTGTTTTTTTTTTATTCTTTCTCATTATTTTTAATTTTAGTTATGACTCTGATTAATATTTACATATTCTCTCAATGATAAACTTTTTAATAATTCGAATTAGATAACCATCTTATACTTATTTTAAAGATAATTTTTAATTCAAATAACGTGTTAAAAAAATTTAAATATATTACACATAAGTTTTTTAAATTACTTAATCAATTAAAAAATTTAGTTTACATCCTAATCTAACAAGTTTATAATTTTTATTTATTTATTTTTTAGTGAAAAATTAGGCTCCAGAAAAACATTAGCTATTAAATATCACAAAATAAATTCTAATATAAATTGCATCTAAAAAAATAACAGACACTAATAATAATGCAAAAAAACGTATGATACATCTTTTATTTTATATTATTTTTGTTAGCAAGAAACATTTTTTTTCGTTTTTCAGATCGAGAAAAAAAAATAAAAAAAAATCTTAACATGCATCACATATTGATATTGCATAATAATAACATACAATTCAAAGAACTTCATATTAATTAGATTCAAATTTTCATACAACATTACATTTAAATAATGCGAGAGTTTATAATTACCTCGCTGCGAAGATGGATATCACGAAAAATAACTTCTATGATCTATTGATTTGAGCCACGAATTTGGAACCACGACAAAAAAAACTCTAACTCTGACCTAATTCTCAAAAGAATGACTCACTTTTCTTCTCTTTGTGTTTGCTCTATATATTTCTCTCTGTATTTCTCTCTTTTCCTCTCTGTATTTCTCTGTATCCGTTCTCTCTTTTTTTCAACTGAACGTGTTTTTTATAATATTTTTGGCTGAGAGTCTGGTGCTAATTAAAAGGAACGTAATAGAGTGGGATTAGGATTTAGTTTGAAATATTGTTGAGGGAATTGGGGTTGAGATAAGGATATAAAATAAATAAATAATAATAAAAGAAAATTAAAAATAAAAAAAATGTTTAAAAAAATCAAAAGAAACGTCCAAAAGAAGAGAAAAAAATAATAATAAATAAATGGGATGAGACTTTTTAGTAAAATAAGTTAGGAAGTTGGGAATAACTAGGATAAGGTAAAACAAATTTGAAATCTTTAGGACTCCTCTTTTCTTTTCTTTTTCTATAATATTTTCTATATTATTATTATTTTTAAACTAGATAATTAACAAATAACTTAAATTCCCAACTTCTGTTTATCAATTTTTTTATTATTAAACTATAATTGATCTTATAATTTTTATTAATTCACAATTTATTATTATTATTTTATTTTATTTTAAATATAACCCCTTTTTAAATTGATGATATATTATGTTTTGGTAAAAAAATTAGGTGTTCACAGTCTTCATTGCAGGTACATTTATTAAACAAGCTCATTAATACTTAGAAAAATTGGCTAACACCCTTTAAGCCAATATTTTGCTTATTTGGGTATTATATAGAAATTGGCTAATACCCCTTAGCCAATTTTCTATACTATGCCCAATATTTCTAAATATTGGGCATTGGAATACCTATGTATCCTTAATACGCATTCTTAAAGACTTATTGGGCTCTTCACTAGACATGTAAATTTCTGGAATGTTACACATTAAGTGTTAAATCATGACATACATTTAATCATTCATTCTCATTTCATTAGTTTTAATCACAATGCTTCATTCACATACATACATGTATCACAATGAATCAATCACCAACATATATCACACCTACCTCAACCCCAAACATAAATCCTCCTAAGAAACTTAATTTTTTCCTTTCGGATTCTTTTCGCTTGTTTAAGGTCTACAAACAAATAATATAACGCAAAAATCAATAATTAACGTCTAATTTACTCGAATTATAACAAACCCAATAACCCAAGACCAAACTCACAATCCTAAGGTGCAACTAGGGATTTTTTCCACCATTAATTTCAGTCCACCTCCAACACCCCACGCCCCCCCCCCAAATAGTAATTAACCAAGAATCCTAATTCTACAGATTAAAAAATGAATTCGGGGAGTAAAATTCTTACCTTTAGTGTTAGAAGAGGTGGAAAACAATCAAGAACTTTCCCTGGTTCTTCTCTTAGCTCTCAAGAACGAAAATTGCAGAATAATAACGTTTTTGGGGGTTTAGTCCCGACTTAAGTATGACTGGACCGTTGTGGCGGACCTTGTCCCGCCACACCTGCTCCGCCTAGTAGATAAATCTTGCCCTAGCGGCCTTCACAGAGACAGAATGTCAGAATTAGAGTTTCAAACCCCCATTTCACAACACAACTTCAACTCATGACATTCAAAAACTACCCGATCACGCTAAGGTCGGTTTTGGGAGTTCTACTCACCGAATTTGATTTCGTAAAGTCATACTGGTTTCTTAACGTATTAGCTATCTACTCATGTGATAAATTCATAATTAGATCTCTAATTTAATACCATATTTCCCCTAGACCTCATTGGCTCAAATTTCGTCCAAATCTGGACTAGGCTAGGAATTTTCAAGTTACTAACAAAAGGTTTTACGTCCCAAAACTTTTTTAGGTGGCTAATCTATAACGACGGTAGTCATTCTTTACAAAAAAGGGAAAAAGTAACAACAAATAGAGATTACGATTGTGTTGAGCTCATAATATGAGAACCATTTTAATTATGTATGTTTGACCTGAAAAAGAATTTCCATAACATGTTGAAAATGTGAAAGCTGAAAATTTGATAATATGGAGGTGGTAGTGATGGATAAGGTGATGGCTTCTTGAAGTCGTTAATTTTTTGAAAAGAATGCACCTTGTATTCTAGTTTAGACATTAAAGGTACCTCCGGAGCAGACTTGAACTTATTATCTAGAACTGATTATTTCTTATAATAGTCATTCTTTGACATATATGGGACATTATATCCCTGTTCAGGCACTGTGGGCACTTTGTATTCCTGTTCACGAACTTTTTGAAGAAGAAGGAAGCTGACGTTTGGAACATGTCAAAGGAACAGGTTCAATGCAACTAATTGACGTGTCTGCAGCAAGTGTTGATGAAGAAGGAAGCTGATGAATTGAACATGTCAAAGGAATATGTGCAACGGAGCTGACTGGCGAGTTTACAAGCTGTAGAATTTGAGTCATTGGGATTAGACTATTATATCGACCAAGTTGCTACTTATTGTACTAGTTGAAGTCAATTAGGATTATATATATGTTGTCGGCCTAATAAATATTTTTCCATCGTTTATAATTACTTTTGATTCTTTGAGCACGACTTAGAATTCTCATCATTATATATACTTTGCATCACCAAGTACGATAATATATTGCAAGCTATTATTTCAAATATAATTTATTTAATTTTATTTTCGGTTTACTGTATGATATTTGGACAGACCATGGCTAAATTCATTTAAACTGCTAGAAAATTCACATTAATCGCGGCTAATTAAATTCACCTATTAACCACGGTTAAATGTTTTTATATTTGAAGTAGAAATTTACACCAAAACTAAAATATTTTTATTAATATGTTATCGGATCAAAATGATTTACAGCCTACAATGATGTAATAAATCAAATGAGCTCCAAAAATTTAAAAGGAAGAGCATTGTTATGGAAATTTAACACAAATGTTGAAAGTTATTACATCATATTCTTACTTTTTTCAAATTATAAAAATACGTGAGAAATTTGATACAATTTGAATATATCTCAAAACGTCTTGATACATTGCATCTTAATTTTGCATACAACTCTCAATGTCTCGATACATCGCGTCTCCATTTCAGATACATCACTCAATGTCCTGATATATTGACAAAAGTGATGTATCCAATCGATATATCGCTTACAAAGTGATGTATCTGAGAATATGAGATAGTAGAAATTTTTGTAATTTTTTCAAATGGTAGAAATTTTTAAAGAATATGGTAATATAAGTTGCATATTTAGATAATTTTTCCTAATTTTATACGGTATAATGTTACTCAATGAAACTTACAAATATTGTTATTTTCTTTCTTTATTTTGCTTGTTGTTTTGGTAACATGAAATTCCGACCACTCTACTCTTGGTATTGGTATTAAATTTATGAGAGATTAATTGACATGCTGGAAGAATAGGCGAATCTATAGATATAAACTTCCAATAAAATTTGAAAAAAAACTTGTATTTAATAGACACAAATCTCTGGATACATTCAAGATAGAATTTAAATGACAAACAATTGCAACTCGAAGTAGGAAAGAAAAGAAAACAAATAAAGAATTACAACTTTTGATAGGCATTAATATCATGCCTTTGGACTCATAATATGAGGAGAATCCTATGGGTTATATATGTTGAATTGGAGAAAGACTTCATTAAAACATGTTGAACATGAAAGATGAAATTTTAGTAATATGGAGGTGGCGGTGACGGAGAAGGTGATGGTTTTTTTAAGTAGTCAGTTTTTGGAAAAGACGGTACTTTGTATTCTTGTTTAGGAACTGAGGGTATCTCCGAAACAGTTGTCAACCTTCTTGTAGTTATCTTATGGAATCGATGGTGTCTTGTAATCATTATTCGGCAAAGAAGGCATATTGTATTCTTGTTTAGGTATTGTGGGCACCTTTTAGTTATTATCTGTTAAAATTGATGGCACCTTCATATAGTTATCTTCTGAAACTGATTACTTCTTATAGTAGTCATTATTAGGCAAAGAAGGCACCTTATATTCCTATTTAGGCACTTAGGGTACCTCTGGAACAAATGACACCTTCATGTAGTTATCTTCTGGAGTTGATGGCTTTTTTTAATAGTCATTCTTTGGCAAAGAAGGCACCTTGTATTCATGTTTAGGCATTGATGGTACCTCTGGAATAATTGGCACCTTCCTATAGTTATTTTCTGATGGCTTCTTGTAAAGTCATTCTTTGGCAAAGAAGGCACCTTGTACTCATTTTTAGGCACTAAGGGTATCTTAGGAACATATGACACCTTCTTGTAGTTATCTTCAGGAACTGATACTTTCTTGTAGTAATGTATTTTTCACAAAGATGACACCTTGTATTTTGGTTTAGGCACTGAGGGTATCTCTGGAACAGTTCGCACCTTCTTGTAGTTATCTTCTGGAACCGATGGTTTCTTGTAGTCATTCTTTGGTAAAGAAGACATCGTGTATTCCTCTTTAGATATTGAGGGTTCCTTGTAGTCGTTATCTTTTGAAATTTACGAGACCTTCTTAGAATTATCTTTTGTAACTGATGGCTTCTTGTAGAAGTCATTCTTTGTTAAAGAAGACACCTTATATTCCTCTTTAGACACCAAGGGTACTTCTGGAACCGATAACACCTTTTTATAGTTATCTTCTGAACTGATGGCTTCTTGTAGTAGTCATTCTTTGACAAAGAAGGTATGTTGTATTCCTCTTTAGGCATTGAGAGAACTTTGTAGTCTTCACTTTTAGCTACTGTGATTGGTGATCTGATGATTCATAAGAATAAGGTGAATATGCCATAGTGCATGTGGCAATCAAAAAAAATGTTAAAGCACAAGCAAATTGAGGCCATTGCTTCTTCATTTGGCTTCCCATTGAGAATATTTGTATTTTAATGCTAGATGGTTAGATTTTTCTTTTTCTTGTGTTTTAGAATGGAGAACAAATAAGTGTTTATATAGATCTTAACTAAGATGTAGATTTGGATGCTCTTAAAATAATCTAAACAGATAAGAGATTTTACTATTTTTTTTGGATAATTCTGTTCCAATTTGTTATTCCTACTTTCCTACTTTTAATGAAAATTAACGTACATAGTGATTTGTTTTCGTAACATTTTGGAATGTTAATATTTTAGTAATAATTATGTGAATGATAATTGAATTATTATATACAGTATTATAAAAATAGTTTTTAGCGGCAAGAAATATATATACATTAATAAAGATTAATAAAACATTTATCAACATTAGTTAATTGTCAATGAATCTGATATAGTTATATGCAGAGGCGGAGCTAGGTGAAGGTTCGTGGATTTGAACGAACTCAGTAGATATTTTATAAATAACATGTTTATATTAACAAATTAAATATATATATTACTATTACTATTATATAGAAGAGTCAAGTTGAGGACGACCAAGGGCATATTAGAAAACCTGACTTTAAGGAAGGGTAATACAGTAATTAAGTTATCAAGTAGTTAATAGAACTTTCTAAAAAGCAAGGATTCTTTATACATTACTTTTAGCACTACTTAAAATTCACATCATTGGACCATACATTATACATACTTTACAATACAAGGAAAGACGATGTGTTGGAAGCTATTATATTTCTAATCTATATCACATATTTAATTATATGTCTGATTTAACTATTTGGTATGTAGATAAATAATCGCTAAGTTCATCTAGATTTACCTTATTCGATGCTAAATTCATTTAAATTCTTGTTTTTTTAGTAACTTTCATGCATGACAAACATAAAAATCATATTTGTATGTTATAGTTATAATTTGCATAATTGTGTTTCATAGCAAATATGTTTGCTATGGAGTTTTTGATTTGTATAATTCGTTAGATACATCCAAGTTTATACAAAATATATGTACTTGTATATACACTTTTCTTTCACTTTATACAAACACCAATACATTTTGTACCGAAATGTATAATATGACTAATTGTATACCAAAAATGACTAGTTGTATACAGAATCAGATGACAAAAATGAGAGGATTGCTGCAAATTACAAATAAAATAAACTATGGTTATAACATTTAATTTGAATTAATAGTTTGTTATTTCATACAATTTTTCTTTTTCTTTTTTTAATTTTGGTTTTCCAATCCGATGTCCGGAGTCCATATTGAAGCTCCAATTAAATCTGGATCATGCCCATTCGGGGGTGGAGGGTGACATTTGTTTGCATCCCTACTCTATTCAAATAGGAAGAAACGTCGCGGTGTCTCAAAAAATAATTAATTGATTCAATTTTAAAGAACTTAAAGAAAAAATGAATTTTAGAAGAGTTGCCACCTAATTTTAGGAAAAAAACTAGGAAACGATTAAGTGATCTATGAAACCAATTTGATTCTAAGTAAGGGGTTCAAATTATTTCGAAGGGAAGGGGTTAGGCGTCCTTCGAAATTCACAAATGTAGGTCCCGGCTGAATTCTTTTTTTTTTTTCAAATTGAGGAACAAATAAAAAATATAAAAAAAAAATAATATACAAGTCTGACTAACATGTAATATAAACAAATAATAAAATAAAATAATAATGTAAGTATCGACCTAATATTTGCCTAACATCAAAACATTATACACAATGATGAATATAAAATAAATTTGCATTCCATTGGAATAACTTCGATGAGAAGCGATTCAGAGGTACCTGTAAACACACTTAGTAAAAGAGTTGGTGATAAATTAATTATGAATAAAAATGAATAACTTTAAAATAAAAATCTGTCTTATAAACATGGAAGACCTAAGAAATCGACGGTAATTTCTTCATCAGTCATTTTAAAAATTTTAACGAACAAGTTATATGAACTTAAACTAAAAAATTTCCGTCTTTAATATTGGGGAGACCTCCAAAACCGATAGAGAATTTTTTCATTGGTCATTTTAACAATTTTAACAAACAAGTTATATGAACTTACACTAAACAATTTTCGTCTTTAATATTGGGGAGCCTCCAAAACCGAATGAGAGTTTTTTCATTGGTCATTATTAACATAACATCTATTCAATCTCATAATAAGATTAAAAAAATAAATCACAAAAACTCATTCAAACAAAACTAACGAAATAACTTTTACAAGATAAATCAATACTATCCAAAATAAAAATCCACTAATAACATTAATAAAATCAACATAACAAATAAAATAATCAATAAATATTAAAGCAAAAATGTTAACAAGAACATTGAGTAAAGGAAGTAACAATACATCTTGAAGCATAGAAAAATCTCATTATATCCCCAAAACAATTTTATAAAAAAAGCAATATCAATTAAACGTAGCAATAATTAAAGAGTAAAATAAATACTATAACTTACAAAATCTCAATTTAAATTATAACAAAATTGAACTATTTAGAAAATAATAAATGGAGCTCAAATCTTGACAAAAACAATAATAAACTATTAACAATCCAAATTTCTTCATCGGTTATTTAACAAAGTAGATAATATAAACTTAACTAACTTTTCATCTTTTGAAATGTGGAGGCCTCTAAATTCGACGAAGAGATTTTTCATTGGCCAATTTAAATGCATTATGAAAGTTAACAATAATCGAACGCCCATATATTCTTCTTCTTTAAAATAAAGCAATAGTAAATTACCAAGAACACCTAGACACTCCAAAATTAATAATAAGATAGGACAGCCTTACAAACAATAAATCACAATGACAAACTATTATAAAATCAAATTATTATTGAAAGAATGCACAAGGTTTAAGGAAACATCACAACATGCTATCAATAAAGAAAATGAGGTAAAACAGTAATAAAAAATAAATAGATAAATAAAATACTAAGCATTTCAAAAACACAAAACCCAACAAATTTGTAATAGACTTAGAAATAGGAATAAAAACAAAATAAGAAAAATCACAATGATATTGTTTGAGTTTTAAACTTCTGTCAACAATCTTGTGCTTGAATTTAGCCGGAATGGAGTCATTGCTACTTGGAAACATTTTTCTTAAAAAAAAGAATCACTAAGACAATTTTTGAGCAACTTAATACAAAATAACTAACCCATAAACAATAATAAAATAAGGCAAACAAAAAACAACAACGATAGAACAAAAAAAGAAAAGAAAAGACAAAACAATAATAAAATCAACAGGAACATTACTCCAATAAATAATACAATCTCATCATAAAAATAAACAACAGCTCCAAAAATATTTTCACAAATAAGAGGAAGAATAAACACAATCAAGAGGAACTGAAAATAGAATAAACAAAAGATGTAGAGTAATAAACCTCGTCGGAGTGGAGCTCGGAGCTCGATTGATTTCGCCGGAGCTCGAGTTTGTTGTGGTGAACTGTTGTTCAGTTTTTTTTTTCTTTTTTTTTTCTACCTCAGACGACCGTCGTGAGAATATTATCCAAAAATCATCAAGCGGACTGTTGTTCAGTTGAAACTTTGAGTTTGCCAGCTAGACTTGGGTTTCGCAAGAGCTCGGGAATGTCAATAAACTACAAAACAAATAGAAAATCAAAAAAAGGGAAGGGGAAGGCAAGGAATGGAGAGCAGCTGAGTTGATTCTTAATGGGGTTTTCGCCCGAGATAGAGTTTGGTCGGGTGGTTGTCGGTTGTTTGAGGCTTTGGTCGAAGAAGGGTGATGGGTTTGATTTTGCTCGATTACTGGTGGTATTGGGTCAGAGAAGAAAAGACGAAGGGAGGAAATGGGTCTGTTTGGTTGAGCTTCGTGGTGGTTGGAGGTGGCGTGAATGAGGCTGTTGGGTGGTGTTTCGGAGGAAGACTTCGTTGGTGGTTTTCCAGTGGGCTTGAAGGTCAGTGGGTGGGGGTCGGAGAAGAAAAAACAATGGGATTGTTTGGTTGCTGTTTTTCCAGCCGCCGATGGAGATGGGGTTTTGGGTGGTTGTTTTGCGAGCACGTTGTTTGCTGGAGCTAAAGCTCGTCCGAAACAATGGACAAAAGTTCACCGGAAAATTCAGTATAGTTTTGATATTTTAAAGTTGCTAGCTGGTAGATCTTTTAAAACAGTGAAAAGAAAAATAAAAATAGCTTGGGCTTTTGGTTGCCGGAGATTCGCCGAATTCCGGGATGGAGGCAACCGAAAAATCATTGACTAGTGGAACCCTTTCTTGAGATAAAATCTTAAAATTTTTATAACCCTAATATCAATTCCCCCCTATTTCTTACCTCATCTAAATTTAAATAGAAGAAAAAAACTTATGCAATGGACCTAAATGTGTGGGCTTGAGATTGAGATCCAAAATTATAATTATGTAGCTAAATATATTCGTATTTAAATCATTTTCTAGATTGTGTAAAAAAATATAAAATAAATATGAACAAATGTAACGAATAAAAATGAATGTAAAAAAAATGTAATAAACGTACTAATGACACGAATTAGCAAAAATAATGATTTAATAAAAATAAAGATAAAAACAAATATTTGAATGTATTCAAACGGCTATGGAAAAATGTAACTAAAATTAACTAATAAAAAATTCTAAAATTAGGATAGTTATTGATAAACTTATTTTAAATTATAAAAGATATATAAACCTAAAAATCACGAATTGTAAAAATGTTAGGCCAAAATTGAGTGTCAACAACGTTTCCAACCGAATTTTCTCTATACCCACGGCTCGAACCCGATACCTTAATTCTTGTTGCATTCACCTAAACGCTACACTAAATTCTTGTTGCATTCATCTAAACGCTACAGAATTCTCATAAAATAGTCACCAAATTCACCTATTGCCACCAAATTCTCATAGAATGTTGTCGTTAAATGCACATAAATAAGCGCTATAAAGTCACGTAAACCACTATTAAATTTACCCAAACCATGAATTTACATGAATCCAATTAAACACGTCTAATCAGTCACTAACATTAAACAATTGTTTTTCTACTATATATCACAAATTAATTTTATGTTTGTTTTACTATTTGGTATTTAGATAACCACCACTTAATTCACTAAACCGCTAAATGCCGTTGATTCTCATGATTAAAATGCAACTTAAAATATACAAATTGCCAATAAATACACAAATTATAATGTATGCCGCTAATTGAAGTAGTAATCTAAACAGCAGCTAAAATGATTTACAGCTGGAAAATTAAAAAGGGGGCATTTTTAAAAGCATAACGGATGAGTTTTTTTAAAACAAAAATGATATATATAGATCAATCTAACTTTGATAATGACATAGATGAACTTTTTTATCTCAAAATTCGATGACATATATAAGCTTTTTTCCGTAAACATTCAATAAATCAACTTGTATTCAATTGAATAGATCTCTTGGAACATTCAAAATAAATTTTAATGATAATACAACTATAATCCGAAGTAGGATAGAGAACAAAATCAAATAATTTATGAATTAATTTTAAGATATCATGCCGTCTAACTCAAAATATGAGAACCCTATGGGCTATATGTGTTGAGCTGAAGGACTTAAATGAAACATGCATGTTGAACGTGAAAGATGGAAGTTTAATAATTTGGAGGTGGTGATGATGGTGAAGGTGATGGCTTCTTTTTGGCAAAGACGGCAAATTGTATTCCGCTTTAGCTACTAAAGGCACCTTTTTGTAGTTTTCTTCTACAACAGATGGCTTCTTATAGAAGTCGTTCACAAAGAAGGTACCTTGTATTCTTCTTTAGGTACTGAGGGCACCTTAGCAACATATGACACCTTCTTGTAATTGTCTTCTGAAACTGATGACTTCTTGTAGTAGTCATTTTTAGGCAAAATAGGCACCTTGTATTCATCCTTAGGCACTGAAGGCACCTTGGGAACATATAATACTTTTTTGTAGTTATCTTTTGGAATTGATTGCTTCTAGTAGTAGTAATTCTTTGACAAAGAAGGCACATTGGATCCTTCTTTAGGAATCGAGAGCATCTTTGGAACAAATGACAACTTCTTATAGTTATCTTCTGGAACTACAGGCTTCTTGTAGTAATCATTCCTTGGCAAAGAAGAAACCTTGTATTCTTCTTCTTTAGGAACTAGGGGAACCTTCGGAATGTATGACACCTTTTCATAGTTATCTTCTGAAACTGATGGCTTCTTAAAGTAGTCAAATTTTGGCAAAAATTACTCCTTATATTCTGATTTATCCATCGAGGGTACCTCTAGAACATATGACGCCTTTTTGTAGTTGTCTTTTGAAATTGATGTCTTCTTAAAGTAGNATATATATATATATATATATATATAAGTTTATTACATGAGGGACTTAAAACCTTAACCATAGGAAGTAAAATAACATATACATGATAGGAGTATTAAGGGGGTTTCCCTTGTCCCTAAGACCACAAAAAAGGTACTATGACCATCAATGGATTTTAACAACTGGAGAATCCTTAGAGCTTACAGACCTCCGTCTATTCCTTTTCTTTTGCTTCTGATTCTAATGTTTATCATATATACCATTCTTCTCCATTCCATCAGACAGTTTCCCTTAGCCATTGAAAACATTTGAGAGGATTTAGTAAAAATCATAAAATAGCCTTCCATGGTTCCATATTTGGCTAAGGAGTCAACTATAGTGTTTGTTTCCCCAAAGCAGTGGACCACAGTAGCATTGAGTTCTTTCAAAACAAGATTCAATATCGAAGCTTCCATGATGATTTACATGCACCACTTATCAGGTCCACCACCATCTTGTTGTGACGAAAAGATGGAACCGAAAATCTAACAATAAAGAACACCAAGTTTAACGTGGAAAAACCCTTCAAGATCGACAAGATCCGAATTGCTTCACTATACCAATAAGAGGGTTACAAATATTCTTCTAATGGCTACACAACAAGTGCCAAAAGAGAACAAACAATGGCTACACCAACAAAATATAAATAGAAAGAAACACCACCCAAACCCAACTTTTGTTCGGGACCTAAAATAGGATCTTTATGACCTCTGAATCCGATCTCCACCGTTCAAATCAACCACCAAGATTTCAGGAATACCCAGTCCAAATTTCAGTCCGATCCAACGGTTAGTTAATCAGGAAACACGATCTGAACGTTACTGATCGGAGAAACAGACTGCAGCAAGAGAACCCTTTTCTTTCTCTCTTTTCTCTTGTTGAAAGTCTCTCAAAAACCTCTCTTATATTCTAATGTCTTTCAAAGACAATAACAATGAACAATAAATTATTCTCTCAAGACAATCCTCTATTTATAGAGTTGTGTTTTTCCTTACAAAGCCAAAACTAACTACAAATAGGATTACTATTCCAATCCTTTTCCTAATAGAATTGGAAACCAAATAAAGAGAATAATTCCAATCATTTTCCAAGTAGGATTAGTCCATGGGCCTTTGGCTGGAACATGGGAAATATCCCAACAAACTCCCCCTCCAGCCAAGGGGCCAAATGGACTTCAAGTGGAGGAAATTTTGACAGGCTTCCTTCCTGCCACACTTCTACAAAACTCATGATTGTCTACGATGAGTTCTTTCTACTTATCTCTATGAGTATCTAACATGACTTTATCGTAACCTTCAAGTTCTCCCATATTAGTCAATAGAATATACTCATCATGAGAATAACGTGTTGAGCTTCTCTTCTCTCTAGTAGATCTTCTACAAGAGGTTTTTGGAGCATCCGAAGCGGTCATCCCAACATGAGTTGGTTGATTATCAACCACAACATCATCAGTAGGAACACTTATATGTTCTACTCTCTCATCATTATTTTGATCATTACCTTGGGTTCCCTCATGTGCAGAAGATGTATCAATAATAGGAATTGGATCAACATCAACTAAGCTCTCATCAGTATGAGAATCTAGTTTCTCAGTATTGTCAATATCTTCAATAGTTTGATCTTCAAAGAACACAACATCACGACTTCTAATGAGTTTCTTATCAATTGAATCATAAAAGCGATATCCAAACTCATCTTGACCATAACCAATGAAGATACATTGCTTAGTTTTAACATCCAATTTCGACCTCTCATCTTTTGGAACATGCACACAAGCTTTACACCCAAACACTTTCAAGTGATCATAAGAAAAATCCTTATCAAACCAAACTCTGTTTGGAACATCACCATCTAAAGCAACAACAGGAGACGCAACAGTGTTAAGTGCTTCAGCCCAAAAAGAATTTGGAAGTTTAGCGTCTGAAAGCACACATCTGCTCTCTCAACTAAAGTTCTGTTCATCCTCTCTGCCAAACCATTTAATTGAGGAGTCTTTGGAGGAGTCTTCTGATGACGAATTCCTTGCGATTTGCATTAGTTATCAAAGGGACCAATATACTCACCTCCATTATCAGTGCGAATACATTTTAATTTCTTTCCAGTGTGTCTCTCAGATAAGGCTTGAAACTGTTTAAACACATCAAGCACTTGATCTTTGGATTTTAAAGGATATACCCAAATCTTGCGAGAATGATCATTAAACAAAGTAAAGTGCACCACCTTTTGACTTCACTTTGAAAGGACCACACAAATCTGAGTGTACTAGCTCCAATAGCTCAGACTTTTTTGAAGGAGGATGACTGTGAAAAGAAACTCTTTTCTGTTTCCCCTGCTAAGCAATGAACACATCTTTTTACCTTTGCTTGTTTCATACCAGCAAGCAAATTATTCTTAGCCAAACAGGTGATCCCCCTCTCGCTCATATGACTAAGCCTCTTGTGCCACAATTCTGATAAAGTCTCGCTTTCCACCAAATTTTATAGAGTCACCAAGAATCGATCCTTATGTCACGTATAAATTTGAATGTTTTCTTTCTCGAGCTAAAATTAGTGAGCCTTTGGTGAGCTTCCATTGGCCATTGCACAAGTCATTATGATAGTCATCATCATCTAGTTGTCCTACAGAGATCAAATTTATTGGAATATATGGAGCATGCTTGACATTCTGAAGGACCAACGTTAAACTAGTATTGGTTTTCAAACAAACAGTGCCAACACCAAACACCTTAACTTCACCAGCATTACCCATCTTTAACACTTCAGAGTTAACAGAAGTATAAGATGAAAAGAAGTCTTTTCTTGGTGTGACATGTGATGTGGCTCCAGAATCTACTATCCAACTTGTATCTTGAGATACAAAATTGATGACGTCTTTATCACAAGCGAAGAGAAGGTCATCTTGGACAACAGCAACAACATAATTTTCGTTGTTTTCTTCCTTCTTCCCTTCTTTAAGATCTTGCTTCCGTTGTTTACAAAATCTTTTAATATGTCCTTTCTTTCCACAATGATAACATATAATATTTGGATTCTTGAATTTTGACTTGCTTCTGCTTTTACCTCTACTCCTCGGATCTCTTGTCTTATGTCTCCCTCGATCTTCTGTACATAGAACATCTGAATGTGAAGATGTGTCTTGAGATTTTCTTCTAACCTCTTAATTAAACACACCACTCTTTGCATATTCCATAGTCACCTTTCCACCAGTGGCAGAATTTGTTAAAGAAACACGAAGAGTTTCCCAAGAATCCGGTAGAGTATTAAGAAGCCAAAGTCCTTGTATTTCATCATCAAAATTCACACCCATTCTTGATAGCTGATCAAGAATACCCTGAAAATCATTTATATGATCAAGAATAGGACTGCCCTCCTTGTATTTAAAGGTCATCAATTGCTTTAACAAGAACAACTTGTTATTGCCAGTTTTTGAAGCGTAAACCGTCTCCAACTTTTCCCACAATGTTCTAGCGTGTGTCTCATTCACAATATGGTTGCGAACATTATCTTCAATCCATTGTATTATATATCCACATACTTGTTGGTGCTCAAATTCCCAATTTTCATCGGTCACGTTCTCGGGTTTATGAGCAGATAAAACCGGAAGATGCATCTTCTTCACGAACAATAGATCTTTCATCTTGCTTTTCCATATGTTGTAGTTTCTTCCGTTTAGACATACCATCTTGCTCATATTCCCCTCCATATAGATAACCTTAGCTTTGATACCAGTTGTTGTGACGAAAAGATGAAACCAAAAATCTAACAATAAAGAACACCAAGTTTAACGTGGAAAAACCCTTCAATCCGAAGGTAACCACCACGGGATCGACAAGATCCAAATTGCTTCACTATAACAATAAGATGGTTACAAATATTCTTCTAATGGCTACACAACAAGTGCCAAAAGAGAATAAACAATAGCTACACCAACAAAAGATAAATAGAAAGAAACACCACCCAAACCCAGCTTCTGTTGGGGACCTAAAACAGGATCTTAATAACCTCCAAATCCGATCTCCACCGTTCAAATCAACCACCAAGTTGTTAGGAACACTCAGTCCAAATTTCAGCCCGATCCAACGGTTAGTTAATCGGAAAACACGATCTGAACGTTGCTGGTCGGAGAAAAAGACTGCAGCAAGAGAACCCTTTTCTTTCTCTCTTTTCTCTTGTTGAAAGCTCTCTCAAAAACCTCTCTTATATTCTAATGTATTTCAAAGACAATACCAATGAGCAATTAATTATTCTCTCAAGACAATCCTCTATTTATAGAGTTGTGTTTTTCCTTACAAAGCCAAAACCAACTACAAATAGGATTACTATTCCAATCCTTTTCCTAATAGAATTGGAAACCAAATAAAGAGAATAATTCCAATCCTTTTCCAAGTAGGATTATGCCATGGGCCTTTGGCTGGAACATGGGCAATAGCGCAACAAAATTTTGGCAAAAATGAATCTTTATATTCTGGTTTAGCCATCAAGGGTAGCTCTGGAACATATGACACTTTCTTGTAGTTATCTTCTGAAACTAATGGCTTCTTGTAGTAGTCATTTTATCGCAAGAAGACACCTTATATTCTTCTTTAGGCCTTGAGGAAACCTTTGGAACGTATGACACATTTTCATAGTTATCTTCTGAAACTGATGGTTTCTTAAAGTAGTCAAATTTTTGCAAAGATGACTCCTTGTATTCTGCCTTTGGAACATATGTAACCTTCTTATAGTTATCTTCTGGAAGAAATGACTTATTGAAATAGTTATTGTTTGGAAAAGATGACATTTTGTATTCTGATTTAGTCACCGAGGGTAGCTTGTACTCCTGTTCGAAGCCACTTTCTTATCTTTATCTTCTGAAACTAATGTCTTTTATCGTAATTATTCTTTGACAAAAATGACGTCTTATATTCATTATCTGGAATTGAGGGTACCTTGTAGTCTTCAGTTTTAGCAATTGTGGTTGGTAATTTGTTGTATGTTGAATCTGTTGATTCAAAAGAATATGGTGAGTATGCCATAGTGCATGTCGTAATCAAGAAAAATGTCAAAGCACAAGCAAATTGCTTCTTCATTTGGCTTCCCATTGAGAAGAATTGGATTCTAAGCCTAGATATTGATTTGTTTTTCTTTTTCTTGTGTTTTATAATGGAGGTTATAGGAGCTTATATATAACATAACTTATAAGGTGATTAGATGAGTTTGATGCTCTCAAAATAACCCAAGCACATCTTGATTTTCTCATTGTTTGCTTAATGCTATTCCAGTAAGGTTTTGAGATAATGGGAAGCCATGAATAATTCATACACATTTGATTAACTCACTTATTTTTTACAATCAAATCCAAAGTTTTATTGTTCATCATTTAATGTTACGTCAGTTCTTTTTTGTTGGTACATTGAAAATTAGATTAAATAAAATTTTAAAGTTCAAAAACATAATTTTCACGTAACGAATTAAATATTGTTCGTCATTTGATGTCATGATCAAAATCAGTTGGGTCCATTATTTTGTTTTATAGAACATTTATTTAACTTATAACTATGATGTCATGATCAAAATCAGTTGGGTCCATTATTTTGTTTTATAGTACATTTATATAACTTATAACTAATATATCATTTGATGTCATGATCAAAATCAGTTGGGTCCATTATTTTGTTTTATAGTACATTTATATAACTTGTAAGTAATATATATTTATGTCCATATCCCAATTTATGTAAAGCACATGCAAATTTTTGGAGGAAAACCAAAGTTTTAATATATTTTTTTTACAATATTTTATGTTGTGTTATATTTTAGGTGTTTTGATGATCTTCACAAATGCAGGAACCTGGTCTCTGGCAGAGTGTTCTCATCCAGATATAAATGGGGTACAACTGTAAAGCTGTCATGTCATGTGATAGGTGAAAAGTGCAATGTCCTACACCAATAGGAAAAGCAGACGAGATTGTATATTTAAGTATCTCACAAATGCAGGAACCTGATTCCTCGCAGAGTTTTCTCCATCAGGAGCATAATGGAGTACAACTGTAAAAGTAATCCGCGTCAGAAGGTTGGTGAAGTGTGAGCGTACTACACCAATCATAATGGAGGAGGGTGTTTTTCCAATGGGTAATAACTCTTTATGTTTGATATTTTTAGCATGACAAACACCATATTAAATTTATTCATCCCAAGAAGGAAATCAGCCAGCAAGACTTTTCAAGAATTCACAAAGAAGTTTGCAAGGGATATGGTCCCCGCAAGACTGCGACGTGAAAAGGTGATGAGACAACTGTCAGAAAAGCTGTCACATCTGATGCGGCATGTACACAGCTTTTCTGAACTGCAGGCCTTCAGCCAATGGGATTTTCTTAACGAATTTGTGGTGGTTTATATTATCTCTTTCCAACAAACACAAATTTAAGACTTGACAAACTAAACTTGGATTTTCTCTAAAAATTCATAAGCTTGAAAAGTGAAGGCCATCTTTAAGGAAGAACACTGCTCATCAACAAGGAACCAGATGGACTGATAAAGAGTCTTGTTGTATTTAGAGCTTAGTTATGTGCTTACGTTGTAAATCTGATCCTAATTTATAAAGGAATTAGATTGTTTTGGTTTGTTGAAAGTCTAAATCAGTTAAGGTTAACTGATTTAGTGGGCAACATTGTTTTGTTGCTTAGTCAAATTCTAAGTCATCTAGAGTTAGGTGGTTTAGTGGGCGGTGTGGTATCCACTTAGCAAAGTCTAAGTTATCTTGGGGTGATAGCTTAGTGGGCGGTGTTGTATCCGCTTAGGCTTTTGAAGTAATGGGTAGATTACTTTATCGTGAGATTAATAACTTTTTCTCACATTGGTTGTAACCGGGTTTCACTTTTGCTTGAGAAGATTAGTGAAGACGGTTGAAATCCTTTACAACAGGTCGTGGTTTTACTCCCTTGAGTAAGGAGGTTTTCACGTAAAATCATTGTGCAAATTTTAGCCATTTACTTTCTGCATTTGTTTCAGCTATTGTTCTTGTTGAGTCAAGGGACCTGGTCCGTTGACGTATAGTAGATGTTGACTACTTTCTTGGCTTACAATCTGTTCTTACTGTGTCAAGGGACCTGGTTCATTGACTGTTAGTGGACGCACCTATTCTAACATGTTGTTTTTTTGATTTATATCATTTTTTAGTAATTTTTAAATATAAAATATAGCATAATTAAAAGGAAAGCAAGACATTATTGAAACGGAGAAAGGTGCTAAATATAGATAAAAGGAAATTGAAGTGGAAGAACAAATTGGAGAATTCTTTGACTGATCCTACGCGCTTAATATATGTTATTTTTTGTCTTAATTTATGTGGCTATTTTCTTATTTTGATACAGTTTAAATTGTTAGTTATTGTAATTTATGATACTTTCTTTTTATTTATTTTAAAATAAAATGTCACTCCATATGTCCTAATCTATATGGCACATGCAAAATTTCTATAATAAATAATTTTGTTAATATATTTTAAAAATATTTTAAATTATTAATTATTATAATTTAATATAATAATTTTTTTTCATAATTAAATATAATAACATACTAAAAATGAAAGTAAAACAAATAAAATTATAAAATGTAAATAGTAAAATAAAGGTTTATCATTACAACACAAACAAATAACATGTGAGGATCTTATTATGAAATGACTCAGCCTGCTTGACCCTATGCTCCTTACGCGGCCTCTTATATAATAAAGTATTACTTAGTGAAATATTTTAACATTTATCTTTCGACTTCTCTTTATCTAATAAAATTTATCATTGGAAATTATGTAACTTTAATTTAACACAAAACAGGGTAAAGAAGGAGGACATTTCTATGAGTTGATTTTTCATATGATCATTAAAATTAATTTATTCATATTTTTGTTTGTTGTTTTGGTAACCTGGAATACGTATTCTAAAGTTTCTGATGGTTTTTATGTTTCAGTTGTTTGCTATTAAATTTATGAGAAGAATTTGGTAATTGCTGCAAAAATAGATGAAGCTATATACTATTTTTTACGATTGGTTTTCGTCATGATTCCAAAAGTACCTAAAGTACGTGATGACATTTGCGTATTTTCATCGGGAGAAGTCAGACTTAACCTAATAAAACAAAAGAAATACAGAAATATAAAGCAAGAATAAGATAAAGTAGAAAACTTATTATTTCTAATTAACACTCAAAATTTAATTATCGCGTGTACAAGTCATTATTATAAATATGCGGACGTGAATTAATTAGATAGTCTCAAAGTCTTTATTTCTCAAATAGAACACATTAAAGCATAGAGTAAAGGAGCCAGAGGAACAACTGGAATGACAAACAGTCACCTCTCAAAATCCTTGACAAATCTCAAAATTCGAAGAAGAAGAAGAAAAAATTTATGATAGTTCGGTCTAAGAACCGACACAAATATAAAAGTCCGAGAGAAAAATCAATAACACAATACCCATTAAACAACCTAATAAATAAGATATCTAGCTAGAAATGAGTATCCCTTACAAATATTATCCATTATTTTATTAATGAAGAATTAGTTGAGTTGGGAAGTTATATGTCCTTAATTGATACTTTGATCACTACTTAAAATTCACATCATTGGACCATACATTATATGTACTGCGTAACACCAAGAATGACAACATATTGGAAGCTATTATATTTCTTTTATATTAGAAAAGACTTGTTCAACATGCTTTAGGGGTATTTTTGTTTTTTCAATTCTCTATAACGATTAGGTGTTTTTTCTTCTTGTTTAATCAATTTTGTCTTTTCAATTTCTTATTGTAACGTGTCTTCCTCTATTGATATCAATGTATGCATGTCTTCCTCTTATGTTATCAAAGAGATGTATGCATTACTTTGTCTTCTTCATTTATGCTCCACTGTTTGCACATCAAAGTTCAGTTATTCTCTTCAGCATTCTCCAGGCAAGTTTTTACATGTTTCAATTGAGTTTTATTTTTTGTTATCTTCCTTTTCGTCAAAGTTGACGTTAACAAATTTAATCTGGGTGTGGAATGTCTGCTTATTTTTCCATTTGGAATTGTTATTGATGTTGGATATCCTTCTGGTTGGGTGATTAAATTTGATTTAGGTATGTAAGTATATCAAATTTGATTTGTGTATGTGAAATTTGCTTTTTTTTCCACGTTGAAGTCCAATAATTTTGATCCATATGCTTTTAATTTTTGTTGGGTGATTGCGATTTTCGTGTTGTATTTTGAATTCACATTTCTGATTTCTGGTTGTCTTCCTCTTTTCGTATATGAAAAACCCATATATTCTCACATGTAGTAATTTTGGTTGTCTTTTGTCAGATGTAGAATTAGTTTAATCTTCTAATTTTACTTTGTAGTTTATTTTAGTTTGATGATTTTCTATATCAAAGTACTTTTCAACTTCCTTCTTTCGTACATGGTTTTTTTATGTGAATTTATTTTCTGAGTTTTTGTGATGTTCGATTTTTCTTAATTGTTATGATTTAAATTTTGATTGGGTGATTATGTCATTTAAATTTCTATCATAAACTCTTGATTATTGTCTTAGGTTGAAACGTTGGACAATTAACAACTTTGTAACTCGAAATTAAGTGAGAATTATCTTTGGAGAAAGGCTACTAAAGAGAAAGCTTGAGGAGTGTGTATGAAAGGTATAGATGACTTGACATGTATAACTATGAAACTAATAATTAAAAAAAACAGTAGTTATACGACAACAAAGAAGAGATAACATGAAAAACACTAGTTGAATATTGTAAATCGTAATGAGAATATTTAACTAACTATTAATTATTCTGAATATTTTCTTGCAGGTTTCCCTCTGTGTGACTAACTTTAGGGTATGTATAATCTCTTGTTTCTTTTTTTTCTTTGATTATCGTCGATTAGCTTTCTCAATTTGTCTCTCTGTTTGATTGTTTGTTACCTTGAATTCATATGTTTACGTAAAAATTTTATGACTGTTGTGGTAATTATCTCTTTCTCATTCACATTATTTATCCCAAATCTAAACTATGTCTTCATTGTCCTTCACTAAATGCTTTCAAAACTAACTGCATTGTTGCTTCAATTAAATGTGAAAAGTGAGTTTTTATTTTGCTTTGCTTTTGAATTTATTATGAAAGAAAACAAGTTACTTAAATTTTATAAGCATTTTAATTGTGATGAGACACGCTTCTTCAATCTTATGCTTTGCTATTAAAATGTTGATTAATAAGCATGACATCTAACTATCTATTACTATAAATTTTCAAGTTGTTTTTTTAAAATTTATGATGTACAAAGTTTTGGTGTTTTATGCCATGGGAAAATAATGTACTTGTAAATATATATGGTAACAAAATGCTATTAAAGATGTTTGAAGTTGAAAAGAAGTTAACTAATTTCTATATTTTAGTAGCTTAGAGGTTTCATGTCATTCGGCACAATATATCTATTTTTATCAATAAATATGAAAGTAATGATATTTTAGACCACCTGTCTCTTATTGACGGGCTATGCAAGTGGGGGCATACCTAAACAAATTAATTTACTGAGAAACATGGAAAGAGAAAGTCGTGAACAACGTTCTGTCTTATAGCACCATAATTGACATTTTATGTAAGATTGAATGGCAGAAAAGCCCTATGAACTTTTCACCGAAATGATTGACAAAGACATTCCTCCTGATGCTATTTCATGCATTGAAATTATTCAAGATTTTATAATTTTGAGAGATGAAAACATGTTAAGAAGCTACCAAATCAGATGAAACATCATGGAATGTATCTGGATGTCTATACTCAATATCAGAGGTTTCATTAATCAGTAGAGAATTGTCAGTAGAAGATTACCCAGATGTGCCCCCCGCACTGAATGATGGGACTCTCACATTTGGTTAGTATTTATTTATTTATTTATGCAAAGAGGTTGAGTACACTATCCCACAAACGATCTTTATTAATTCACCGTAATATTCATACTTGTTCAGTTGGAATTAGGATAAATATACAAAGTTATAGGTAGAAACTAAATGCAGTATCTATGATATTCAATAATATATACTCAAAGATACCACGAGGCATATCACATAGGACATGTTTATACTTGTTTCATCTTCATACAAATTTACTTATTTCTCGCAAACTGCTTTACCTTGGGTAGGTTGCCTCATGATCATTTTACTTCCTCTTTCATTTCATGGAAGGGTACTGAAAGAGGGTCGATTTATTTTTATCGCACACCACTCTAGGCAGTCTTACAAAAGTCTGTAACACTCAGCCTACTTGCACCCACGAAATTGACTAAGTATGGAAATACTTAAAACAGCAAAGTCAAACAACCAGCAGAGATTACAGGAACCAGTCCCAACCTTTATTAATCTGTAATTAATACAAAGGAAGGCTTCACGAATTAGTCTAAGGCTAGAAAAACACTCTGTCCCTGCCTTAGACGAATTTCCACCTTTAAATCAAAATTCTGCACAATGGCAGTTACATGCGGCGGTTACAAATGACACCTGTCCGACACTTGTCATCACAGGGTTCAAAACTAACTTTCCAACAGCTATATTTNAACTTTCCAACAGCTATATTTCTAACAGATAGAATCTAATTCAAATTACATTCTTATCTACACGAAATACTAATATTCTAACACATAGAATATTTCAGGCTTCATTCCAACACTTAGAATATTTCTGCCAACTTCCAACACTTAGAATATTTTAGCTGTCTTCCAACACTTAGTTTTATTTCAGCAATTTCGGGTGAACTGCCTTTGTTCCTGACATTGCCAAGTCTTCACAGCCTTGCCTCATCAAGTCAACATGCTGTCTTGCCAATGCCCTTAGCCCGCACGTAAGCCATGCACGTTCAAGCTGCCTTGCCAACACCCAAGCACCTTGAACTTGTGTTGCACTGTTTTGCCATCATCCATGTCAAGACCAATGCCCAAGTCCTTGACATGTCTGCACGTAGTTAGATCAAGTAGTTTGCGGGTCTAACAGACCACCCGCACCACTTGAACTCGATGTCCTCATCGAGACTGTTTTAAGATAGTCCTCGATTTGAGCATCAAACTGCCATAAGTCTTTTGCTTTCTCCCAAACAGCATCTGCTGCACTCTTGCCTTTCCAGTGAACCAAGAATTCAGTCTTAGTATTCTTCTTACTTGTGCCCAAAACCCGGTGATCAAGGATCTTCTCAATTTCAGCATCATACTGTGTAGGTACTGATGGAGGAGCCCTCTTTGACCTGTTTCTGTCCGGATCATCTGCATCTGCAAAGTAAGGTTTCAAGAAACTCACATGGAAAGTGGGATGAATTTTCAACCTTTCTGGCAACTTTAACCTATAAGCAACTTCGCCCACTCGTTTCACCACTTCGAATGGACCATCATACTTAGGAATCAAACCCCGATGTCTGGTCTTACTTGCAATCTGTTTCCAGATTTGTGGGGTAAGTTTCAACAACACTTTGTCACCCACATTGAACTCAACTGAGCGACGATGTTGATCAGCATACTTCTTCATGCGCCGCTGAGCCTTGCGCAAGCTATCTTGTGCCTCAGATAACATTTCAAGTTTGTCCCTTGCAACCCTGTATGCTGCTGGACACTTTCCCTGATTTTTAGATTTGGCAACATCTAGTGGCGTCATAGGCTGTCTGCCTAAGACGATTTCAAAAGGGCTCATTTCTGTTGCAGACGACTTGTGCAGATTATAGCAAAACTGCGCAGTGTCTAACAATGTTACCCAATTCCGTTGACTTGCTGTCACATAGTGCCTCAAGTATTCTTCCAACAAGTGATTAATTCTTTCCGTCTGTCCATCTGTTTGTGGATGATTTGCAGTAGAAAATTTTAATTTAGTTCCCATCATATTGAACAATGCTGTCCAAAATCTACCAGTGAACCTTGTGTCTCTATCACTCACAATGTCAGCCGGAACACCAAAATACTTAACCACATGTTTATAGAATAACTCAGCAGCAACTTCAGATGAGCATAACTCAGGAGCAGCAATAAAAACAGAATATTTTGAAAACCTGTCAACTACCACCATGATAGATGCTTTGCCATCTACTTTAGGGAATCCAGAAATGAAATCCATGCTTACCGATAGCCATGGCCTTTCAGGAATAGGCAAAGGTTGCAGCAAACCTGCTTCCTTCTTACGTTCAGTCTTGTCCACTTGACAAACATGACAAGTCTTGACGTACGCCTCTATATCATCTTCCATTTTCGGCCAAAAATAAACACGAGACAGTAAGGCTAACATCCTTTCAACACCGGGATGTCCAGCCCAAGCAGAATCATGCGCCTCTTTCATTAAGTCTTTGCGCAATCCGCCCTGATTTGGTACAACGATTCTCCCCCCTTTAAAATAGAGCAGATCGTCTTCGATCCAATACCGTCTCATTGTGCCATCTTGCACTTGACCCATCCATTTAACATACATTGAATCATTTGCAGCACATAATTTGATTCTATCATAGAAATCAGTTTCAAGTTTTGAAATTGAATATATTGCAACAAACACTTCATTCCTACTCAGCGCATCAGCAACCTGGTTGTGTTTTCCTGGTTTATGTTCCCACATGAAATCATATTCTGCCAGGGATTCTTGCCACCGTGCTTGTTTAGGACTCAATTTTTTCTGTGTCTTGAAAAATGTATTTGCTACATTATCAGTTCTCACTACAAATCGAGTGCCCAAGAGATAAACTCTCCAGACCTGCAAACAGTGTACCACCGCAACCATTTATTTTTCATGTGTTGAGTATCTCTGTTCAGCATCATTCAATTTCCTACTTTCAAAGGCCACTGGATGACCTTCCTGCACTAATACGCCACCAGTTGCTTTGTCTGATGCATCAGTGTGTACTTCGAATGGTAACTCAAAATCAGGCAATTTGAGTATAGGTTCAGATGCGATAGCACTCTTCAAATTTTGAAATGCTTCATCACACCGTTCAGACCAAACCCACTTTGTATCCTTCTTCAACAAATCTGTCAAAGCCGCTGCCTTCTTTGAGTAACCAGCAATAAACTTTCTGTAATAGTTAGCCAAGCCAAGAAACGACCTCAAATCCTTCACATGACGAGGTGCTTGCCAATCAACAATGGCTTTCACTTTCTTAGGATCCATTAGTACTTGGTTTTTACTAACAAGATGCCTCAAGAACTTTATCTCTTGTTGAGCAAATTCACACTTCTCCATCTTGACATAAAGCGTGTATTTCCTCAATTGAGACAAAACCAAACTTAGGTGATTAACATGTTCTTCCAATGTTCGACAATAAATGACAATATCATCTAAATAAACAACAACAAAGTCATCAAGATAGTCAAACAGTACATTGTTCATTAAGTTGCAAAACGTTGCCGGGGCATTAGTCAGCCCAAATGGCATTACAAGGAATTCATAGGAACCATATCTAGTTACACATGTTGTTTTTGGTTCATCACCTTCTGCTATCCTAACCTGCCAATAATCTGCCCTCAGATCAAGTTTTGTGAACCAGCATGCCTTGCTTAACCTGTCCATCAAATCTTGCACCAACGGAACCGGATACTTGTTCTTTATTGTTGCCTTGTTCAGCGCCCGGTAGTCTACACACATTCGCATTGTTCCGTCCTGTTTCTTTTGAAATAGAACAGGAGCACCATATGGGGCCTTAGACGGCTGAATCAATCCAGCATCTAGCAATTCATTCAATTGTTTGCGTAATTCAACCAATTCCTTAGGAGCCATACGATAAGGAGCCTGTGCAGGAGCAACCGTACCTGGCAGCAACTCAATCTTATGATCAATATCCCTCCTTGGTGGTAATTTCTTTGGCAATTCAGGCGGCATAACATCAGCATATTGTTTAAGCAATTCAACAACACAATCAGGCACTTCCATTTTCACATCAGGTTTTACTTCGACCAAGGCAGCAAGTATAGTGTCATCACCCTTCTTCAGCCCTTTGTCGATTGACATAGCAGACAACAACATTCCCTTGTCTTTCTTCTTTGCAACTTTATTAATGTTCCCAAACGGATGAACACCTTTGAGAAAGCCAGCATTGCTTCCATTCATGACCATCACTCCATCTAAGTGAGGAAACGGAACAAACTGGAATTTTCTTAGGAAATCAATCCCAAGTATGATTTCAAAGTCACCAAGCGGCATCACCATTAAGTTATGTTTTCCCACCCAACTTCCAGTCGACATATACACACCATAAGCCATGCCCACAATGGCTTGTGCCTTAGCATTGACTGTTTTGACGTAGGAAGGGCTTTTAGACAACTTCAGCCCCAATTTTGTAGCAATCTTCACATCTACAAACGTATGTGTGGCCCCTGTATCAACCATTGCCATCAGACGTTGTTCTTTTACTTTCATTTCTATATGAATTAAGGAAGCATGAGGATTCGAAGTGCTAGAGATTTCTCCAACATTATTAATCCCCATAATGTGATTGAAGGACAATCCCAATGGGTTGGCCATTGCAGCCACGATCTCTTCATCCTCCTCCCTTTGATTCATATTTCCAGCCAGCAAAGCATTCACTTTTTCCCGGTTTGGACAAGATTTGGCCAAATGAGGACCACCACAAGTCCAACAGCCCTTAGAATTTCCATCTTTGTTCTTTGGCCTGTCTTTCCCATCCTTCATTTGTGCCTTTCCTTTATCATTTGTATTGTCTTTACGACTATCCTTTCTCCATTCCCCTTTCTTCTCATTCTTTTTCTTAGTTTTTGAAGTGGAGGGGACGTCTGTCGAAGGACGAGTCGTCCGGAAATCCACCAACGAATCTGCAGCAGCAATTGCCCCGGGCAGATCTTTAACATTCTGCCTCCGTAGTTCGTTTTGACCCCAGCCTTGCATACCTGAAATGAAGTTGTGAAGTTTATCCTCATCAGACATATTTTGTATGTCTAACATCACAGAGGTAAATTATTTGATGTATTCCCTCACTAAACCCGTCTGCCTTAGCCTTTTAAATTTATCCCTCGCAAGCCAAGATGCGTTGCTAGGAAGAAATTGATCACGCATTTCTTTTATTAGCTTATCCCATGTATCAATTCTAGTACGTCCAGCACTTACATCATCTGCATTTCGAGTCCTCCACCAAAGTTTAGCATCACCCGACAAATACATTGTGGTAATATTTAACTTGTCAGCGTCAGGCACCCTAGCAGCAGTAAAATACTGTTCCATGTCCCAAATGAAATTTTCCAGTTCTTTAGCACTCCCTGCGCCACTAAAGGCCTTAGGTTCTGGAATCTTAACCTTAGATGATTCAACACGAGTTGAACTCAACGTAGCCACAGCCCGACACAATACAACGAGCTCTGCGCGAAGGTTCTCATTTTCCTTCTGCAGTCCCTCCAGTTTTTGTGTAGTTGTGGTACGAAAGTCCAAGATTTCAGTGATGTGGTTATCAACATTCTGTCGATATCCACCAATCTCTCCCTGAACTTTCTCAGCGTCAACTCTCAACTCAATGATTAGTGTAAATAAATCCACAAACGTAGGGTCTCCCAAAATATCATCAGTAAACCCGACGAAGGATTCAATTTTTCGTGCCAATTCCCACAGTTCTGCGTTCTTCACCATCGTTTAACCGTGCTCTGATACTAATTGAAAGAGGGTCGATTTATTTTTATCGCACACCACTCTAGGCAGTCTTACAAAAGTCTGTAACACTCAGCCTACTTGCACCCACGAAATTGACTAAGTATGAAAATACTCAAAACAGCAAAGTCAAACAACCAGCAGAGTTTACAGGAACCAGTCCCAACCTTTATTAATCTGTAATTAATACAAAGGAAGGCTTCACGAATTAGTCTAAGGCTAGAAAAACACTCTGTCCCTGCCTTAGACGAATTTCCACCTTTAAATCAAAATTCTGCTCAATGGCAGTTACATGCGGCGGTTACAAATGACACCTGTCCGACACTTGTCATCACAGGGTTCAAAACTAAACTTTCCAACAGCTATATTTCTAACAGATAGAATCTAATTCAAATTACATTCTTATCTACACGAAATACTAATATTCTAACACTTAGAATATTTCAGGCTTCATTCCAACACTTAGAATATTTCTGCCAACTTCCAACACTTAGAATATTTTAGCTGTCTTCCAAAACTTAGTTTTATTTCAGCAATTCGGGTGAACTGCCTTTGTTCCTGACATTGTCAAGTCTTCACAGCCTTGCCTCATCAAGTCAACATGATGTCTTGCCAATGCCCTTAGCCCGCACGTAAGCCATGCACGTTCAAGCTGCCTTGCCAACACCCAAGCACCTTGAACTTGTGTTGCACTGTTTTGCCATCATCCATGTCAAGACCAATGCCCAAGTCCTTGACATGTCTGCACGTAGTTAGATCAAGTAGTTTGCGGGTCTAACAGGTACTAATTAAGTAGAACTGAGAAAGGAGTAGAGTTGAAGATCTTAATTAATGACACATTCATGTATTATTCCTATAAAATATTATTCAGGAATTGACAAAAACCAACACCACTTGGTAAGCAAATGTGTTTGTTATATACAATTGCCCTATTTATTTAAAGTTCATACTTTGTCCATGAATTGTTTCTACGGAACTGCATATGTTGCTTGATGTCGGTCTATTTCTTTTATATACGAGGGATGGAAAACAGAGTACTTAAGTGAGAATTTCTTCACGTCATGATATTCATTGTGAAGGCAAAATTTGTGAATTTTTACTCTACTTTTGACTCAACTGGTGATGCTTTCACTTAGACCTCATTCCTTTATAATATTACTAGTCTTGAGATCGTGTGTTGCACGTTTATTTTAAACTACTTAATATAAATTTTATATTACAACCAATTAATTGTAAATGGTACAAATATTGTTGAATTTTCTATATGTCATAAATTAAAAAATAAAACATACATGAAAAAGTAAACATGCGTGTAATTCATAAGCTAATGTTAGTAAATCTTTCAAATAGCTACATATATTGAATCACAACATAAATGTTGTTAGAAGTCACAAAATATTTTTTTGACTCAAAACAAATGAGTATTTAAAAAGTAAGAAAAGAGGAGGATAAGAAGTACCTGAAACATATATTAATTTATGAGATAATGAACTAATTATAAATGCATGATAGTCATTCAACGTATCTGTTAAATATTTGAAATTATCCATGTAAAACACAAATAATCTGACATATAATAAAACATCTAATACATCATTGAGACAACTTTTAATTTCATTTGAAAATAAGAAATATAATATTGTACATGTTTTACGCCAATAATTATGTAAAGTCTAAATAACAACATCTACTTGATTATAATCAAGACAAACTATATAAATAGAGAACATATTTAATTCAAAAGTAATAAGAAGAGAATACATTATAAAAGAACATTTAAAACTAATATAAAAATCATTTTACAAATGGTCATCGCTATAATCACTTTACATAAAATAGTACAAACAATTCATTATTTTCTTATAATTCATACAACATGATAAAAATATATTATTTCCTTTCAAACATTCTTTACAATTAATCAATCAATCATAATATCTTCGATCCGAATACAACAATAATGCTATTGCCCTTAACAATTCTACAAATATTGATGACAGCTTTTCTTCAGCAGACTATGACTATGACCAGAAAGAAAATCAATAAAGAAGAAAGAGATGATACACCAAAAATAAGAAACGTTAACATACTTTAGTAATTAGATCAGATGAGATTTGTAAGTTAATTTTCATTTCTAGGCGACTTTAAATAGAGAAATCTTAGGTGAAGGGAGATGAAAGGAAAACTAAAATAAAAGAGACCTATCAGTTTCCTACTTAATGATGTAATCTTTAGTCTTCACCTTTAATTCATTGAATAATATAATTAGAAGTCTTTTTGTCTTCTTAATAATAATTGTTTATAACAATTTAATATTACTTCACCATCAACATAAATAAATTATAACAGAAAGAATTTGATAAATTTGATATTGCTTAATGTGTAACTCTCCCTTGTACTAATTAAATCTACTATTTAATATTCAATTAATAATATATTAGATGATTAATATTATTTATATATGATATAGGGATAAAATGGTAATCTTATTTTTACATAACATTCTTTCCACTTTTATATTATAAATATTATTAAATTACATATTTTAATTAGGCATTAATCTAAGAAAGTTTTAAAAATTCATTAATATTTTTATTAAAATGATACAATTTAATATTTAAATGAACTAATTAAATGTTAAATAATTAATCAAATTTTAATTTAGTACAAGAACAAAATGATAATTCAATTTTTTACTTTAGAGCTTTCCACTTATAATAATATATGATATGATGATGATGATGATTGATAAGCAATATTTAGCGGGAGAAAATACATAAAAAACCTACATGAACTTGGTCGGACAACGTACTTTAGTACTTAAACTACACGGCCGTTTAAATACCCCTTAACATCTTTGAAGTGATTTTTTTCCATCCTGAGACTATAACACCACTCTCACCCGCCACATCATAGCCACGTAAGCGCCACATCATAACCATGTAGGCACCATTCATTTAATTTTGTTTCTTTTTTAATTATTCACTATTTTTCCTCAAAACACTTTTGAAAATTAATTATATGTATTGATTAATTTATAAATGTTTACCCCACCTCTCTTTTTTCTTCTTTACTGTTCACCATTATTTCAACCTTCAATACTTTCATTTTTTCTTCTTCACTATTCAATAATTTTTTAAGTCACAATAAAGAAGAACATTCACTATAATATTTACAATATCTTCTTTGAACCCTTCCAATGAATGTACCCACTTGGAGAATGAATTTTTTTGAAAGCAAATATTTTCTTAACAATTCAAATAAAAAATGAAGATTGCATAAGAAAGTTGATACAAAAATATATAAATTTTATGAGAAATGTTTGAATGGATCTAGAAATCAAAATGGGTCACTCAAAATTTAAGAAAGTGTACATTTGTCAAATCGACACCAATAATATAGAGTTCAATAAATTGACATTGGTATTGAATTTTACGGATTAGTATAAGACTAGTGAAATGAAAATAGTGTATAGAGGTGGGATGAAGATGAAGGAGGAGATGTCTCAATGGAGAAAGATGTGTATTGAAGAAGACAACAAAATGAAAAGAATAAAAATTCAAGAAATTAAAAAGGGAACCCACTAATTTCATTTACCTCTTATTAAATTTTTTTACATATTTTTAAGATTTAATATATATATATAGATATTATTTAAATAATTTGTTATATATAGGCCAATAAAAAAGGTCATGAGTAGGCTTTAAAAATTCACTTTTTTTTCTCTATTTTCAAGCACTTTCAAGAGAGTGCACTCACTCTCTCTGTCACATCATCTCTTAGGGGGTTTTTTAATCACATCAATGATGTTAAAAGGTTATTTAAACGTCCGTATAGTTTAAGTACTAAAGTAAGTTATCGGATCAAATTCAAAGTTTTTTTTTTATATGTATTTTCCCTTTTAGCAGAGATGGAACAAAATTAACCTCCTCTATATGCTGCACTCAATTTTCACAGGATCTTCCTTTTAATGATTTTTCCCCAAAATTCGACTGTGTGAAGTTGCTCAACTTCTAAATGTATCTATCTACATACCTTGAAAAGTTCACAATCAAGGTAGGATACCTATTAAAGACAACATTTATATGTTGTTGGAGAATTAGTAGTGCAACTATATATACACATAATTGTCTATTTTTACTTTTTCAGATTAATAGGTATATTACGAGGTTGTGATGAACATATGAAAGGCACTAAGACGCCAAAGATATTATTGTTGAAAATATTTATTCAAGTAGGCACTAAATGGGTACTGTTTGCAAGGAAGTATGCATGAAGCAAAAATATTTTATTTTTTTCCATGATCAAAGGAATAAAGTAGCCTATGTAGTTCTTATTTCCACAGGTATTCTTACATGTAAGATGAAGCTACAACAGGCGCAAACTATAGAGATGAAACAACTATGGCTGTGAATTTGTTGTTGGTGAGACATAGCCTGTATTTTGCAGGTATCTGTAAGAAATAGCCAATTAGTGCTGATTTGTGTGAAAAGAAGTTGTCTTCCATTGAAATAGATCTCTTGGAACATTCAAAATAGAATTTTAATGAGAATACAAATCATACAATTACAAGCCGAAGTAAGAAAAGAAAAAAACTCAAATAATTGAAGAATTACAAATTTTGTTATCATGCCTTCTAACTCAAAATATGAGAACCCTTTGGGCTATATATGTTAGAGCTGGAGGACTAGAATAAAACATGCATGTTGAACATGAAAGATGGAAATTTAATAATATGGAGGTGGTGATGACGGCGAAGGTGTTGGTTTCTTGTATTAGTCATTTTTTGGCAAAGACGGTACATTATATGTTGGTTTAGGTACTGAAGGCACCTTTTTTGTAGTTTTCTTCTACAACAGATGGCTTCTGATAGTAGTCCCTTTTTTGACAAGGTACCTTGTCTTTTTCTTTAGGTATTGAGGGCACCTTAGGAACATATGACACCTTCTTGTCGTTGTCTTCTAAAATTGATAACTTCGTGTAGTAGTCATTCTTAGGCAAAATAGGCACCTTTTATTCTTCCTTAGGCACCTTTGGAACATATGACTCCTTTTGTAGTTATATTCTTGAACTGATGGCTTCTTGTAGTAGTCATTCTTTGACAAGGAAGGCTCATTTTTAGATTCTTCTTTAGGCATTGGGGGCACCTTTGAAACATATGACACCATATTGTAGTTATCTTCTGAAACTAGTGGCTTCTTGTAGCAATCATTCTTTGGCAAAGAAGACACCTTGTATTCTTCTTTAGACACTGAGGGAAACTTTGGAATATATGACACCTTTTCATAGTTATCTTCTGAAACTGATGGCTTCTTAAAGTAGTTAAATTTTGCCAAAAATGACTCCATATATTCTTACTTATCCATTTATGGTATCTCTGGAACATATGACGCCTTCTTGTAGTTGTCTTCTGGAATTGATGGTTTTTTAAAGTAGTTAAATTTTTGCAAAAATGACTCTATATTCTTGTTTAGCCATCGAGGGTAGCTCTAGAACATATGACTCTTTCTTGTAGTTGTCATCTGAAACTAATGGCTTCTTGTAGTAGTCTTTTTTTTTTTTTGACAAAGAAGACACCTTGTATTCTTTTTTAGGCTCTGAGGTGGAACATATGAAACCTTTTCATAGTCTTCTGAAACAGATGGCTTCTTAAAGTAGTCAAATTTTGACAAAAATGACTCCTTGTACTTTGCCTCAAGAACATGTGGCACCTTCTTGTAACTATCTTCTTGAATTGATGGCTTATTGAAATATTCGTTTTTTGGAAAAAACGGCATCTTGTATTTTGATTTAGGCACTGAGGGTATGTTGTATTCCTTTTAAGCAACCGAAGGTACTTTCTTTTCATTATCTTCTGAAACTAATATCTTTTTGTCTAATAATTCTTTGACAAAACTGACGTCTTATATTCATTTCAGGCATTGAAGATACCTTGTAGTCTTCACTTTAAGCAATTGTGATTGGTACTTTGTCGTTTGTTGAATCTGCTGATTCATAAGAATAAGGTGGGTATGCCATCGTGCATGTGGCAATCAAGAAAAATGCCAAAGGACAAGCAAATTGCTTCTTCATTTGGCTTCCTATTGAGAAGAATTGGATTCTAAGGCTAGATATTGGTTTTTTTTTTTTTTTTTTTTTGTGTGTTTTAGAATAGAGGTATTATGAGTTTATATAACTTAACTTAGAAGGTGATTTGATGATTTGAATGCTGTAGGAATAATCAAGAACATATCTTTGATTTTTTCTCATTTTTGCTTAATGCCATTCCACTAAGGACTTGAGATAATAGGAAGCCATGAACAATTTATACACATTTAATTAACTCACTTATTTTAAGAAATTAAATCCTAACTTTTATTGACTATTCCAAAAATGTTGTTCTAGTTCTTTTTTGTTGGTACATTGAAAATTAGATTAAACAAAATTTTAAAGTCGAAATACATATATTTCCCTCTAACAAATTAAATATTGTTCATTATTTGATGGCATGACCAAAATCAGTTGGGTCCATTATATTTTATGCTTTGGCACGACTTATAACGACAGAATGTGTTGGATTTGATAGAAGCTATTTATTTTCAAAATCATTCGTGGTGGAGTCAGAATTTTTATTAATGAGGTTCAAAATTTTAAAAATTATATAAAGTAATCGAAAGGGGTTCGACATATATTATATATACCTAATAAATTATCTTAATCATGCATAAATAATATAATTTTTCACCCGAGAGGAGTTCGGATGAACCCCCAACCGTAATGTGGCTCCGCCGCTGAGTATCATATTCATTATTATTACTAGGCATAATACATAAATACGATCCTTAACTTGGCTCAAGCGGACAACTATACCCTCTAACTTTGAGTGTGCACAAGTAGGTAGTTAAACTTGTATAGAATTGAATAAGTAGACACACTTGTCCTACATGACATAATACACATAGGACGCCACGTAGGACACAAGATTGTCATGTAGGACGATTGTGTCATATTTATTCAATCTTGTTCAAGTTTAAATTCCTACTTGTGCACATGCAAAGTTAAAGGTCATAGTTATCCGCTAACGTCAAGTTAAAAGTCATGTTTACGTATTATGCCTTATTACTATAAAGTATGGTTTTTAAGGAGATAATCCAAACCGTTGAAATATTCTTTAATATCGAGTGTGGAGTTAAAAGGGTAAAAAAGATTGTCAAAAATTCCAAAAGGGCATATCAATTTTTTTAAAAACCAAAACGGTAAAATCGCTCACGATGTAGCGACTTGTACCTTTTGAAAAAGCGAAATCGCTGCAATAGCAGCGATTTTTTAAATTTGCCTTTTCTTTTTTTTAAAAAAAAAAATTAAACAAATCGCTCCACACGGAGAGATTTTCAAAATAAAATTTTTTTTTCTATAAGTCGCTGCAGAAGCAGCGACTTCCATCAATTTTTTTTTATTTTTTTTATTTTTTGCTTTATTTAAAAGAAAAATGGATTCATTTTTTTTTAAAAAAAAATCATTGGCAACGATTTTTAATTAGTTTTTTTTTAAAAAAAATCAAATCGCTGTAAAGGCAGCGATTTACACTAAATTTATATTTTTTTTAAAAAAAATAAAATCGCTGCCAATGATTTTTTTTAAAAAAAATAAAATCGCTGCCAATGATTTTTTTTAAAAAAAATAAAATCGCTGCCAATGATTTTTTTTAAAAAAAATAAAATCGCTGCCAATGATTTTTTTTAAAAAAAATAAAATCGCTGCCAATGATTTTTTTTAAAAAAAATAAAATCGCTGCCAATGATTTTTTTTAAAAAAAATAAAATCGCTGCCAATGATTTTTTTTAAAAAAAATAAAATCGCTGCCAATGATTTTTTTTAAAAAAAATAAAATCGCTGCCAATGATTTTTTTTAAAAAAAATAAAATCGCTGCCAATGATTTTTTTTAAAAAAAATAAAATCGCTGCCAATGATTTTTTTTAAAAAAAATAAAATCGCTGCCAATGATTTTTTTTAAAAAAAATAAAATCGCTGCCAATGATTTTTTTTAAAAAAAATAAAATCGCTGCCAATGATTTTTTTTAAAAAAAATAAAATCGCTGCCAATGATTTTTTTTAAAAAAAATAAAATCGCTGCCAATGATTTTTTTTAAAAAAAATAAAATCGCTGCCAATGATTTTTTTTAAAAAAAATAAAATCGCTGCCAATGATTTTTTTTAAAAAAAATAAAATCGCTGCCAATGATTTTTTTTAAAAAAAATAAAATCGCTGCCAATGATTTTTTTTAAAAAAAATAAAATCGCTGCCAATGATTTTTTTTAAAAAAAATAAAATCGCTGCCAATGATTTTTTTTAAAAAAAATAAAATCGCTGCCAATGATTTTTTTTAAAAAAAATAAAATCGCTGCCAATGATTTTTTTTAAAAAAAATAAAATCGCTGCCAATGATTTTTTTTAAAAAAAATAAAATCGCTGCCAATGATTTTTTTTAAAAAAAATAAAATCGCTGCCAATGATTTTTTTTAAAAAAAATAAAATCGCTGCCAATGATTTTTTTTAAAAAAAATAAAATCGCTGCCAATGATTTTTTTTAAAAAAAATAAAATCGCTGCCAATGATTTTTTTTAAAAAAAATAAAATCGCTGCCAATGATTTTTTTTAAAAAAAATAAAATCGCTGCCAATGATTTTTTTTAAAAAAAATAAAATCGCTGCCAATGATTTTTTTTAAAAAAAATAAAATCGCTGCCAATGATTTTTTTTAAAAAAAATAAAATCGCTGCCAATGATTTTTTTTAAAAAAAATAAAATCGCTGCCAATGATTTTTTTTAAAAAAAATAAAATCGCTGCCAATGATTTTTTTTAAAAAAAATAAAATCGCTGCCAATGATTTTTTTTAAAAAAAATAAAATCGCTGCCAATGATTTTTTTTAAAAAAAATAAAATCGCTGCCAATGATTTTTTTTAAAAAAAATAAAATCGCTGCCAATGATTTTTTTTAAAAAAAATAAAATCGCTGCCAATGATTTTTTTTAAAAAAAATAAAATCGCTGCCAATGATTTTTTTTAAAAAAAATAAAATCGCTGCCAATGATTTTTTTTAAAAAAAATAAAATCGCTGCCAATGATTTTTTTTAAAAAAAATAAAATCGCTGCCAATGATTTTTTTTAAAAAAAATAAAATCGCTGCCAATGATTTTTTTTAAAAAAAATAAAATCGCTGCCAATGATTTTTTTTAAAAAAAATAAAATCGCTGCCAATGATTTTTTTTAAAAAAAATAAAATCGCTGCCAATGATTTTTTTTAAAAAAAATAAAATCGCTGCCAATGATTTTTTTTAAAAAAAATAAAATCGCTGCCAATGATTTTTTTTAAAAAAAATAAAATCGCTGCCAATGATTTTTTTTAAAAAAAATAAAATCGCTGCCAATGATTTTTTTTAAAAAAAATAAAATCGCTGCCAATGATTTTTTTTAAAAAAAATAAAATCGCTGCCAATGATTTTTTTTAAAAAAAATAAAATCGCTGCCAATGATTTTTTTTAAAAAAAATAAAATCGCTGCCAATGATTTTTTTTAAAAAAAATAAAATCGCTGCCAATGATTTTTTTTAAAAAAAATAAAATCGCTGCCAATGATTTTTTTTAAAAAAAATAAAATCGCTGCCAATGATTTTTTTTAAAAAAAATAAAATCGCTGCCAATGATTTTTTTTAAAAAAAATAAAATCGCTGCCAATGATTTTTTTTAAAAAAAATAAAATCGCTGCCAATGATTTTTTTTAAAAAAAATAAAATCGCTGCCAATGATTTTTTTTAAAAAAAATAAAATCGCTGCCAATGATTTTTTTTAAAAAAAATAAAATCGCTGCCAATGATTTTTTTTAAAAAAAATAAAATCGCTGCCAATGATTTTTTTTAAAAAAAATAAAATCGCTGCCAATGATTTTTTTTAAAAAAAATAAAATCGCTGCCAATGATTTTTTTTAAAAAAAATAAAATCGCTGCCAATGATTTTTTTTAAAAAAAATAAAATCGCTGCCAATGATTTTTTTTAAAAAAAATAAAATCGCTGCCAATGATTTTTTTTAAAAAAAATAAAATCGCTGCCAATGATTTTTTTTAAAAAAAATAAAATCGCTGCCAATGATTTTTTTTAAAAAAAATAAAATCGCTGCCAATGATTTTTTTTAAAAAAAATATAAATTTAGTGTAAATCGCTGCCTTTACAGCGATTTGATTTTTTTTTAAAAAAAACTGATTAAAAATCGCTGCCAATGATTTTTTTTAAAAAAAAATTGAATCGTTTTTTCTTTTAAATAAAGCAAAAAAAAATTTAAAAAAAATTAAAAAATTTGATGGAAGTCGCTGCAGAAGCAGCGACTTATAGAAAAAAATAATATTTTTTTAAAATTTTGAAAATCGCTCCGTGTGGAGCGATTTGTTTAATTTTTTTTTTTTTTTAAAAAAAGAAAGGCAATTTTAAGAAATCGCTGCTATGGCAGCGATTTCGCTTTTTCAGAAGGTACAAGTCGCTAGCGTTTTTACCGTTTTGGTTTTAAAAGAAATTGATATGCCTTTTTGGAATTTTTGACAATTTTTTTTACCCTTTTAACTCCGCACTCCTTTAATATCTAACTAGTAGGTTAAATCGCTACTAACTAGTACAATTGCTTATTTAATTTTAATAATGTTTTTAGCATATTAGTACAATTGTTTATTTAATTTTAATAATGTTTTAATCATATCATATACTTGTTTAATTTGTGTTATTTACTTACGTACTTCGTTAGTGAAACAATTTAACATTTATCTCTCTGACTTCTCTTCTTCTAATAAAATCCATCGTTGGAAAATGATGTACAGTAGCATTGATTTAACACAAAATAGGCAAAAAGGAGGACATTTTTACGGGTTGACTTTTCATATCATCACTGAAATAGTTATTATCATAAAAAGTTATTTTTTCTTGTTTCGACTTTCTTCAATAAAAAAGTAATTTTTTAAGCTAATAATTATTAATTGAGTAGCCGTTCAATAAAGTAATTGCTCAATGACACTTGTAAAAATATTGCTTGTACCGTTCGCCCAATTTTCTCCATTTTTTGTTTGTTGTTTTGGTAACCTGGAATATGTATTTTGAAGTTTCTGATGGATGTTATATTCCAGTTGTTCGCTTAAATTTATGTGAAAAAGTGGCAATTGCTGGAAAAATAGATGAACTTATATACTATTTTTATGGTTGTTTTCTGTTACGATCCAAAAGGACGTGATGACATTTGTTGTTGCCAATTTAGTTATTACGTGTACATGCCTCTATTACAAAGTGTTAGATATTAAATAGTTAAAGTCTTTTCTCAAATTGAACAAATCATAAAGTAAAGGAGCAAGAGGAATTACCAGAATGACAAGCAACTACCTCTCAAAATCCTTGACAAGCTTCGAAATTCGAAGAAGAAGAAGAAGAAGATCACTAGGTCAGGGCTAGGAACCTAAACAAGTGTAGAAGAAAGGGATGAGTACTAATAACACGGTACCAACAAACAATCTAATAAACAAGACATCTAGATAGAAATCAAATACCCCTTACACTCCAACTGAACCTCCTTAAACTACAACCACACATAAATCAGTTCAACCTAACAATTCTGCAATACAAGACTCACAAGGCTCAATATTCACAGTTCAATAATCACACTCAACAACCAAACGAATCAAGTCAACCTCAATATCAAGTTGATCAATCGAATGTAACAAATGCATCAATCAGAATTAACAAGTAATTAGTTACACATAAGCATCAAAACGCACCAAAGATAATAATCAATCTCTCGTCGGAACCATTTTACATCGACACAATATCACTAGTCGGAATATTTTTCATTGACTTTATATCAAATCACTACCTATAATCATTTTCCATCAACTTTATACCACTCACCAACAATGACCTCGACATCATGAACATTCGTTGAAAATGACCTCAACATCAAATCATCACATGCATGTCGCATCATGGTGTTCAACAACTAATGCACACAATAATACCACATCACATGGAAGAGACAACAATTCATACAATTCAAACCCACATCCATTCTATCAAGCATTTCATTAATCAATCAATAAGAATCGCAACAGGACATTCCACATCATCATGTTCATCACAAAACCTTTTCATTTCAACAGGATAGCACCTTTTCATTTCAACAGGAAGCTATCCTGTGAGATGTTAATACCTTCAATGGTAGTATGTGACGTGGCCTTCCCACATGCAAGTAATGTCACTTGTAGCTTCTCTAGACCAAAGGTATGAGGTAGAGTTGAGCTTGAACAAATATGGTGCAACAACTACACACAAATGAAAAGTTCACATATCTACAACATGAGGATCCGCAATAACATATTTAAATCTTTTTGAAAGTGACTGTTCGCACCAAATTTTCGTAAGCACGAAAAAATTATCTGTAAACAAAATAAATAAAAGAAAAATGTGATTTTATTAATAAATCGTTATGAGTACAATTCTATTGTTCTCTTGATTATCTCTCCTAAGTTTCTCCGCGGTTCAAGGGCCTTTAGTAGCGTATTTCCCGAATCGTTGGATGATGTAGACCTCCTTGAGATGTTGACGATCTCCGGGATGTCTGAAAGTGCTTCGTTGTTGGAAGTCGATATTCGGAAAGAACTCTGTTGATCACTCCTTTGAAGAACTATTGATGTTGATGTTGTAGCTTTCTCCAATTTGCTGAATGCTTGTTGAAGAGTTTTCTGAATTCCTTTTGAATGTCATGTCTATCCCCTATTTATAGTTGTAAGGAGTGGAAAAGGTTGCTTATGATTGGTCAAAGGATGTCATTTTGACACTTGGCGCATTGTGATTCGTTCTTGCATTTGATTGGGACTACCACCTCATTTGGACACGTGGCGTCACCTTATTGGTCTTGGATGCCTCTGTGACATGTGGCATGAGTTTGGGCTTCAAGGTGAAATGGACCTTTGATTTGAATTTAATAAGATGACTTATTTATTTGTAAAGCCCAAATGAACATGAATTTAATTCAAATTTTATATGAATTTGATCCAATACAATTTTATGTGTCTACAAATGCCCCTTACTTTGAGGCTTGTCGACGTAGAGGCTTGCCGAAGTTTGGCGACAAGTTTTGAAGTAGTCATGAATGTGTTTTCCTTTTTTTTAGACTTCTCTGCGTGTAGGTTTGCCGAATTTTGACGATGAAAGTTGAAGTCTTCATGAGAAATGACCACGCAAATATGTTGAGGTCAACCTTTACCAGAGTCTTCATGACAATATTTTCTAATTTGTAAGAGGTCATTTGACTTTTAGTTGTTTATCAACTCATTTTCGTCTTGAAGAGTTTCAAGCTCTTGAAAACTTATCGCATGACATTTCTTCATAGTATGGTAATTTCACTTGAGTTATCAGTACGAAAGGACCTTCAGTTCAATGAGCAAGGATTGCGTCCACAAGCTTGACTTGGTGATAGAGACCTTGTGGTTTCAATGCAAATTTTAGGCTTTCACTTGAATAGAAATCAAGGAATTCAAATTCTCATGACGCGAGTCTTTATCCTTCGGGCATATTTTTTCATGTAATTTCCGAGAAAACTTACCATAATATGGTTTCTACGGAATTTTCCTAATTTGGTTCTCATGGAGAATTTCCATAATTTAATTCTTATAAAAACTTACCATATTTGTTTTCTATGGAATCTCTGTAATTTGATTTCCATGGAAAATCTCATAATTTAAATCCTACGAAAACTTACCATAATTTTCATACTTCGTAGGAAATAAACTTTCCATCATTATAATTTTTCATAATTTGTAGTAATCAAATTGGTGTCTCCTTGTTTTGAAATATATATACCCGTATTCGCATTTCTGTATCATCTAGTTCAATTGAGTCCTCCCAAATTTTTTTCCAACTCTGATTTTTGTCACCCGTTTTCAGCTCAGCGCAACTTTGGTAGAAAATTCATATCTCATTGTAGGAATACTAAAATTGAGATCCGTTTGATTTTTCTGAAACTAGGCTTGTAGAGATACAACATATCCGAAATTACAGTCAGACGATTCTCAAATTTACTCAGGTGAGTTTTTGAACTCAACCTAAAAGTTTGATGAACTGAACGCATCAGCTTTGCGCGACTTCACGGAAAAATTCATACATCAGCGTAGGAATAACAAAATTACAAGACGTTTGCGGTGTTGGAAAGAGAATTCATAAGAATATATCATATACGAAAACCACGATTAGATCACCTCTGTGCTGATTCAGTTTCTATTTGAAATTAGCCTTTCACAAGCCGCAAAAATTTGAGGTTACCCCCTTTACTATGGACTTATTCTTAATATAAAATTTTCCTTTTTGTTTAATGTTTTCAAAGATACTTGATAGAAAAATACGACTTCGATCCCGCAACATGATGAACTTCCATGACCGAGATTCGCCGCATCCTCTTCTTGAAATAGTGGGTGACGACCAACAAAATTCAAATGCCAAAGTTATACTTCTGGAAGTTTAGTCTCTTGTTATCGGCGTCTTCTCTCTTTTTAGTGGGGCATATGACGAATCTCTTCTCCTTAAAGAATGGTCAAAAATGGATATCAATGACGTTATGAGAAACTTCTCGAGCAAGGCTACTAGCATGAAATTTTCTTTACTGAAATCTGCAAATTCATCATGACACATCATCTTCCAAATCTTCTCATTCTGATGGAAATTTCAACAATTGGTGTGTTCCCTTTTCTAACTTCGGTAATGTTTGCTACACACCTAGCTACTGGGAATGGGTGGAGAACGTGCTTTCCTGCCACAAGGAGATTTTGGAGCTCATCAAAGTCTATGACGCTGTATATACTTCTTTGTTCATGTACGACTATGACGACAATGTACTCCATGCTTTTTGTGAACTTTGGCGTCCGTCTACAAATACACTTTCTACTTTCATTGGAGAGAAGTCCATATCAATTTGGTATTTACAAGTCATTGCAGGTCTCCCCGTATAATGGCATTTTTATAATGAAGTTGTTTCCTCGGCGAAAGAGTTCACACAGATACTCAAAATGAATGCTTCTTCCCTAAAGTTGTCGATATTTGTTTTTGGCCTTCTACAGATTAGCGAAAGATGATATCCAAGAGGTGCCCGTCCATGATTGGGTGAAGTTATTGTTTAGAGGACCTCATAGATATGCCGAACCTCCGCAAAAGGTGTCAAAGGTACGATCCACAAAGCCAAGATTGAACCACAATCCTTTTGGACACATTGATTCAAACTTCCTGCCGCGGACTGATGAGGAGAATGCCCCCTTTATCGAGTTAGATGTGTAAGAATCGCTTAGAGATGAGACAAACTTGGCATCGTTCTTTGCTTGTTGGCTTTACAAATTTGTGCTCCCGAATAAGATAGTCAACCATGTGCGCGCTAGTGTTTTTAAAGTTGCGAGCTTGATGTCTCATGGAAAGAAATTCTCCTTAGCAGTCCCTTTTCTTGCAAGCATATATCGCGACCTGTGAGAAATCTCTACTTCTTCAAACTTGAGTGTGGAAAATATAATTTTCCGCATACACTGTATATGGTTGTCTTGGGGAATACTTTGGGACTCATCATCGCGCCTATCGATCGAATACTTTGGGACTCATCACCGCGCCAATCGTTCACATCGATCGATACCTCTCTGCAAAAGTTCTGGCAAGAAGATGTCAAGTGTGTTGATTTTACTGACGCCCAAAAGTTATTTCAACAGGATGATGCCCCTCGCCTCCATCATCTAGTAATGCTGCAAGGGAGGGATTCTAACCTTAGTGATATTGGAAAGCTTTCAAATTCGTGGAACGAATATGTCATAAGCCTTCATTCAGGTTATGTAACCCTTCTTACATCCCTGTCAGATTTAGTCGACAATTTGTTTTTTGTCAAGATGTCCCCAGAGATCTTATAGAGCGTCCTAACGATGGTACACCGTCAACACTGGTGCAACTTTGGAATTCTTTTTTATGACTTAATACCTTTTCTAAAGTCATGATTCCAACGTGCCCATTAGAGGGTGCTCCTTTGATGACCCACGAGTATGTAGATTGGTGGCCATCCCACAGGATGAATACTTCCCAAGGAAACCTCCACATCATTTTGAAGAAGAGAAAACAAGACTCTGCATCCATTTCATCTAAAGAGGCTTCTGATCAACAAAAGGAAAAGTCACATCTTTCTTCCGAATCTCAAGAGAACTCAAATGATACTTTACAAGTCGTCAAGACCTCATCCAAGTCTAAAACCTTGAAAGATGGGTATGTGCCTGCGAAATCAAAATTGAGGAGCTTTACATCAGCCTCAAAGGCGACTTCATTTGCTTCCAAAGTTGGCAATGGTTCTTTTGCAACAAATGAACTTCATGTATCATTAGACAATGATAATGACCAAACGTCAAACCTTGAGACGCCTTGCGATGAAATTTCTCTTATATATGCTTCACTGAATGGTGTTGGACTACCCAAAGCGTCTTCTAGTCCAATAGATCGTCATTGAAATCATCCAAAAAGAAAGGCACAAGAGCTAGATGATACTTTTCATCGTATCAACATTTTAGATACCATTGTCATGATGATTACTTTGTTGATGAGGATCCGAATTCGGCATCTTTGTTTAAATTAGCAAAACAAGGCCCTCTTTTTTTTTTTGAATCTGATCATCTTTTTATTTCTTATTATTATTTTATTTTTTTAGTTGTAAATTCAAGAATTATATGTTGAAAACCTTAACAATGGCGCGGTTACAGATTTCACAGTAGATCTTAATGATCTTGATGCGGCTACAAAAGACTTTCATTCTTTCATTAACAATATGATGCCTGCGGAAGTAGTTCTACCAAGAAAGTCACCTTCTGTTGACGTGTTGCCTTCATTCGAAGTAGTTCCTCCAAGAAATTCACCAAGTGGGCCATTGGGACCTGGTGCTACCATTTACCGCGCCAAATCATCCTTTGTTTCTTAGATGTGGGGCGCATTGTGTGGATGGATTACACAATTTTCCTTAGGTTTTTCAAATGGTTTTATAGTATTGGATTCAAGTATTGCTTCAACTCTTGAGGAGATTAGGAAGGTAAACATTATTCATGTCTCTTCTTTGGAGGATCATGTAGAGAATTTCTTCGAGTCGTACGCAGAGTATTATACTTTAAGATCATCACAGATGACTAAAAAATCACATGAAAATGCCCTCTTTGATGCACAACGTCTCCTTGATAGTGCAAAGCTAGAACATGAAAAGTTGGATGGATCCATGAAGAAACTTCAAGCAACTTTAGCAGATATGGAGAAAGACTTAAAAGCCTTGACGTTCAAGAAAAAGAAGGTTACCGAGCTCATTAGCAAATATCAAAGAGAAGTTGTCCAAAAGTCAAGAGAACGTCACCACTATGGAGGGCAATATTTATACCATTGAGGCAAATAATGTGATGTCTAACGATAAGATTGAGAGATTAGCCAAGCTAGAAGAGGCAATTGAGAAAAGTCTCTAAGAAATCATAAGTTTCAAGCTTTTTCGATAGTTAGATTTTTTTATTTATTTACTTACGATTTTCTTACTCGCTCATTATGGTGTACTGGTTCTTTTTTTTTTTGTTAAGCAATAAAATAGTGACAAATTTTCTTCTCTTGAATTTTGAGTTTTTGATTGTTTCTTTCCACGAGCCCCCTTTCTTTTTTGTAAAAAAGGACTGCATATGCTAGAATTTATTTGTGGATTGCAACAAAACGTTACTTTTTTCAGCTTTCTTCAACTTTGCGCACATGTGGAAGAAAACTCATAGCATGAAATAGGATCATTGAAATAATGAGCTTCATTTTTTGTTGGAAAGATAACTTAGATTCAATCTATATAAAATTCAAATCCATGGAATTTATGGTTTAGTAAAGATTTGAGTTTGAAGTTGGCTCAAAATCTGCGTGCTTCAATGTTCAAGTTTCTTCAGCTTTGCGCACATGCGGGAGAAAATTCATACACGGAGTAGGAGCATCGAAATAATGAGATTCTTTTTTCGTTGGAAAGATAACTTAGATAGATTCAATCTGTATAAAAATCACATCCATGGAATTTATGGTTTAGTACAGATTTGAGTTTGAAGTTTACTCAAAATCTGCGTGCTTGAATCTTCAACTTTGCGCATCTTCGGGAGACAACCAATAACTCGGCGAAGGAGCCTCGAAATGACGTGATTCTCATTCTGTTAGAAAAATAACTCATATATGTACAACACATATAAAAATAACATCCAAAATATTTCTAGATTAGCGCAGATGTCTTTTCAAAGTGAGCTCAAAATTCTGCTTCGCTAAACTCTTCAGCTTTGCGCAACTTTGTGAGAAAATCAATAACGCGGCGTAGCAGTCTACAAAAATTTCAAGTTGACTATGTGACCAGAATGTCATTTCCTGAACTTTGTGCGCTTTTGACAACAACAAAAGACTGTCTCTTGAACTTGGAGTGTTCAGATCATGATTTTTGCGGCTATACCATTTCAACATAGAGCTTTGATTTGAAGGGTACTCCAATTTGATGTTATAGTTAAAGATTCCCCTAATTTTGAGTAACATACTGAAGCATTAGTGAATGACACTAACTTATCTATACCGTAAGCAAAAACACGAGTAGAATCACAAGTTACTTCATCCAATTCCAATGAATTCATCAGTCTGTCGCATATCAAAAATTCAAATAAAATCCTTTTTGAATTGATTAAATTAATACTCGAAGTTGACTCCAAATCTAACATGTTTGATATAGAACTTTGAACTATTATAGTTGAAGACACGTGACTAATGTAGTAGTTCATATTTTTGAGTTTCTTCTTATGTTGCGAATATGGTTTCAAAAATCTTCTACTTTGCTCGTTTGCGCCATATTTGAACTCATTTGCTAGGTACATGTTTTTTAAAGAGATAGTGCGATGATAACTCAAGGCCACCAAACCCTTTTTTTTTCATTTAACTGAACTCAGAGTGATTACTCCAAGAGCCTACATACCTCGGTGAAGAGGATCAAGTCATATCGTAGTTCAAGATGATGAGTTTTATTTATTTTGTTTTTTTTGGGCCTATACAATTTATACTCTTACGGGCCAGGAGTAGCATGAAGTTTATGCTCATACCTTAAAGAGCATAGCCATCATTCATACAAAGTATTGCTTCAGGAACTTGGCGTTGATTGGACCAACTCTTACACCATCTTGGTCGATAATTTTATAAGCTCCACTTGAATATGCCTCCTTCACAACATACCGTCCATCCCTTTTTGATGTAAACTTTTCACCAATGCATTTGTTGAGGATTATGGGTCTCCGGACTGCTAAGACCAAATCTCCCACTTGATATGATCGAGGTCGCACTTTCTTGTTGAATGCTCTTACAAGTCGAGCTTGATAACACTCCAACCTTTGTTGTGCTTCCAATCTCTTTTCATCCAATGCCTCCAGCTCTGCTAAACGAAGTTGAGCATTGCTTTCAGTTGTAAGTCCCTCTTGGACTGCTATTCGCAATGATGAAATTTGCTTCTCCTATGAAAGGACTGCTTCTACGCCATAGACCAATGAAAAAGGAGTCACTTGCGTAGCCGTTCTAAAGGTTGTACGAGATGCCCACAAAGCTTCACCAACTCTCTCATGCCCATCCCTTTTATTCTTTGCAACTACTTTCTTCAATAGGTTACCGAGTGTCTTGTTAAAAGCTTCAGCAAGACCATTGGCAGGTGCATTGTACATTGAACATTTATGTTGTTTAAAACTGAACTTTTTGCACAAACTACTCATTAGTTTATTGTTGAACGGTGTTCTATTATCAGTAATTACATCTTGGTATGCCATATCGAAAATTTTTGTTTGATTTGATAAAATCAACAACATTTTCCTTTTTTTACCTCCTTTAATGGTACAACTTCAGCCCATTTAGAGAAATAGTGAGTGGTAGCCAAGATATACAATTGTCCTTTTGATGACTTTGGAAGAGATCCAACAACGTCAAGTCTCCACGCATCAAACGACCATGATGCTACAGTCGGATGCAGAACCTCTGGAGATCGATGGATGTAATTAACATGGAATTGACATGCTTGACACTTTTTTGCATGCTCTAAGCAGTCCATCACCATTGTTGGCCAATAGTAGCCCATCCTCTTGATGCAAAAATGAAGTTTAGGCCCTCATTGGTGTGCTCCACATGTTCCAGAATGCGTCTCCTCCATTGTTTGTTGAGCTTATTCTTTGTGAAGACACCACAAGAATAGTCCCTCATAAGAACGACGAAATAACATTCCATCGTAAAAAATGAATCGTGGTGCCCTTCTCTTAATGTCTGCTCTTACTCGTGGATCCTCAGGCAACCTTCCATGTTCAAGATACTCAATTAGTGGTTTTCTTCAGTCTTCTTCTTCAACCACTTGAACAGATATATGATGGCTTTCGTCGACTTGAAGATCAAGACAACCAGTAATAACCCATCGATGGCATACACACACATTTGTTGTCTCATTTTCTCTAAGTGACATTGTTGTATCCAAGTTAGCCAAAGCATCTGCCATGCGATTTTCTTCTCTTGGGACATGATTTAAGAACACTTGATCAAACCTTTCAAGTAAGAAAGTAGCATATTGGTGATATGACAAAATATATTCCTTCTTTACCTTGTAACTACTTGAGAGTTGATTGATGATCAACTGAGAGTCACCATAGACATCCAATTGAGGAATCTTCATATCTGATGCCATTTCAAGTCCCACAATAAAAGCTTGGTATTTTGCAGCATTTTTCAAACACGTTTCACCTAGAACAAATGAGAATGTTAAGATTAGTCTCGGTGTGCAGATCCATCAAACAACATTATCCAAGTCGACAACTCTTCACTAAAAAATGCATCTTCATCAGGGAACTCATCTGAAGTTTCTCATTTTCCCGGAAGAGGGTGATCAGCAAGGAATTTAGCAAGTGCTTGTCCCTTCACAGCTTTTCCAGGTGTCTATATGATTTCATATTGATTGAAAAATATGGACCATCTTGTTAGACGTCCTGAGAGAACTGGTCGAGTCATTACAAACTTCATGGGATCAGCTCGAGAAATTAACTTGATAGTGTACGCTTCAAAATAATGCCTCAATTTTTTTATTGCATAAAGTAATGCTAAGCACATCTTCTCAATGGTCGTATAATTCAACTCAGCTCCTATCAAGGTCCGACTTTGATAGTACAATGCTTGTTCCTTCTTAGTTTCATTCTCTAGAGCAAGAAGTGCCCAAGTGATCGCTCTTGCGATGCAATGTATAATATTAATGGCTTTCCAGGAGTTGGTGCCCCTAATACAGGTGCAATCATCAAGTATCTTTTGATGCTTTCAAAGACATTTCAACATAATTGGCCCCAGTGGAAAGGATCATCTTTCTTCATCAAATGGTTGAAGGGCTGACATTGTCTAGCCAGGTTAGAAATAAATCTCCGGATGAATGCCAAATTTCCGTGCAGGCTGCGGAGGTCTTTCAAGTTCTTTGGCTCAGGCATTTTTTGAATGACATCAATCTTTGCAGGATCAACTTCAATACCGCGGTTACGCACAATGAAGCCAAGAAACTTTCCTAAGATAACTCCAAGTGCACATTTGAGTGGATTCATCTTCAAGTCAAACTTTCTTAACCTTTCAAAAACAATTCGAAGGTCTTAAAGATGGTGTTCCCTTTGCTTCGTCTTTAGCACTAAGTCATCGGCGTAACATTCCACCCTCCTATGAATCATGTCATCAAATATGTTTTGCATTGCACGTTGATAGGTGGCCCCAGCATTCTTTAGACCAAAGGTCATCACTTTGTAACAATAAATCGCTTTAGGATTTCGAAATGCAGTGTATTCTTCATCTTTTTGAGACATTCTGATTTGATTATATCAGAAGACCCATCCATAAATGAAATAGCTTCATGCTCGGTTGTAGCATCAACCATGAGCTCAATGATTGGCAGAGGGAAGTCATCTTTTGGACATGCCTTGTTCAAATCTAAGAAATCAATGCAAACGTGTATTTGACCATTCTTCTTCTTAACAGGTACAATATTTGAGATCCACAAAGGGTATTTCACTTCTCGAATAAATCAAGCTTCGATGAGCTTGTTGACCTCAACTTCAATTTGTGTGACCAACTCTGGACGAAACATTTGTTGTGACTGCTTTATAGGACGTGTTCCCTTTTTTATCCCAAAATGATGAATAGTTACCCTAGGACTAAGGCCCGAAATTTCTTTGTACGACCAAGCAAAAAAATCCTTGAACTCAACCAATAACTTGAAGTATTTCTTCTCTTCTTCCGGTGTAAGAAGTTCACTAACAAAGATTCGATGTGGATCTTCTAGAGTGCCTATATTTAATTTCTTGAGGTAGTCTACGGTTGATTGTACGCCATCCTGCAATTGAGTGGGAGCCTCTTGGACATCATCATTTGTATCATCAACGTCTTGAACTTCTTCCTCTGTTATGTGATAGGATGATTGTGTCAAGTTTTAATCTTCCACCTCACTTCTCATGAAGACTGTGATGACTTTGTCTTCCTCCTTCTTGGTTTCTCCATGAAATTGGTTGCTGACAACAATTGCTCTTCTTTTCACCTTCAAAGAACCATCAGCGGTGATCAACAATACAGACTTTCTCTTCATACGTGATGGAAAAACATTATGAATCTCTTTGTCGTCAATTACATCACAAGATTCTTGATTTTCATGCTCCAGCAACCTCCTTTCCGATAATGACTTTCTTTTGGTTCCCAAGCGATGAAATACAGATGTATTTGAGGTGGTGGCATATTCGTCCACTTGTTTAGATAACTCTATTTCATCTTTGCAGCCTAACCTTTCCAATGCAGAAACACGGGGTGTTAGTCTTTCGATGCATTCAAACACTGAAGTCTGTCGTGGTGTTATTCCTCTGTATTTTTGTAGAGGTGTAGTGAGATGAAGTTATTTCTTTCCCCTTCTTAGACGAAATCCGAAGAGGCTCCGTCAAGTTAAATCCTAACCCAAACTTACGAGTAGCGACATGATATCCTTGCTTTCTCAACTGCATTTGAACTTTGCAAGCCCGTGTATCTTTTCACCAGTGACTTCATACTTGAGATCTCCTAAATTTGCTGGATTTGAGAAATCATAGCCTGATTTTTCAAATAATGTGAAGACCTTTTGATCAAAGTTCCCTTTTATCTTACCAACTTGCCTATTGCCTTTGGAGGCTCCAAAGCGGTACACGGGACTTGTGCAACTGGGACGGTCATTTTCTCCTTCAAATCTTGGAATGTTAAGTGACAAATTCCTCAGTGGCTGGACTTTTTGAGTGCATTCCTGTAGCTGTGGTTTCCCCTTTTTTTGATGTTTACATGGAATATAGTGAAAAATTGGTTGTTTGTCGTCCATATTAGTCAGTAAGTCTCCTTTAGGTGGTGAAAGCTTAATGAACACCTCTTCCATTCTCTTCTTAGCCATTTAATAGAAGCCCATTGAACTTTACTATCTTCGAGATTAATTGGGTTGGCTTCTACATGTTCCTCCATATTTGCTTTTCAAGAATCTAAATAGAATTTTGCATCTACATAATATGACTCCATCTCGGTGATAGGATTGATGTCTGCATCTCTTTTGACGACTTCACCGTCTTTCATATACCTCATGCACTGATGCAAAGTAGATGGTACAACTCCATTTTCATGAAGCCAAGGACGTCCAAGCAACAAGTTGTATGATGTTTTGTCATCTATGACATGAATCAAAGTGTTTGATTTCACGTCGCCAATGGACAATCCTACATGAATCTTCCCTATGGATCATTGTCCTCTTTGATTGAAACCTTGGATCATTACGTTACTTTTGGACAATTCATCAATGGGGATCCAAAGTTTTTACATAAAAACTTTTGGCATCATATTGACTGCCGAACCACTATCGATTAGTATGCGATTAAGATGTTTTTCTCGAATAGACCCTACAACAAACAAGGGCCTATTATGCAACTTAGATTCTAACAGCAAGTCATCATCTGTGAAGGATATTGTAGCACAACATGGGGCAACTTTTTCATCAGTTTGATGTTCTTGTGTTATTGTTGGATTATGCTCACCTTCATTTACCTTTGTTTCATCTGTGCTGGAAATAACATGTGTTGCACCAATTTAACTACCGCAAATAATTTTTTTAGGAAATAATTCATCTAGTGTAATGGGCCTTCGAACCTTCTGTGATTAAGAACTATTGATCTTTTGGCTAGTACAAGGCTTGGCGCTTTTTGATAGTTGTAGTTGATTTACATCACTCCTTGTTTCTCTTGTCTTAGGAATCCATATCCTAAGAATTGATTGATGTCTCCGCTTCTTACGAGTAATCAAAGTCTAACCATCAACTTCACTTTCTTTGTGGTTGTCTATCTCTCTTAAGAGTTTTCCTTGGAACATCAACTTCAATAGGCGCTAAACTTCTGAACCGCAAAATGGTGGTGTTTGAAATAGAAGATGACCTTGAAACCTTCTTTTGATTTGGTGCTACACTAGAATGATTTGCCTTCGCCGTTTCATCTTGGTCAATGATGATTTTTCCTTCACTTACCAACATCATGATTATCTCCTTCAAAATAAAGCATTTACTTTTCGGGTGGCCAAAAACGCGATGGAACTTGCAATATCTAGGATCACCAACCTTATTGATCTCTTCGGGCCTCTTTGATTCAGGAAGATCAATAAATTTCTTAGCTAGCAATTCCTCAAGGATCATAGGTACATCTGCATCTGGAAATGGGTAAACCTTTGCCTCTAATTCCTTCAAGGTTGGATGTCGCCTTTCCTCTCTTGGATATTGACTTGCGGCTTCCTCCTCTTTTAGTTTACTCTTGGTAGTGACCTTTAGAAGTTGCTTTCACCGCCATAGATTCCTTAGTTTGGGTCTTTGACGTCATACATTTTCTGAACTCCTTCTTTTCTTTTGTAAGATCAGCAAAAGGGGATGCCTTCTCATGAATCTCGATGCTCACCTCCATGTCATGCGCTCGTGTAGCAAGTTTCTCAAAAGTTCGCAGTTTGATTCATTGTAGTATGTATAGAAGTCCCCAATGCATACCCTGAATGCACATTTCCACAACAGATATTTCAGACGATCTTTGCAGTCCAAACTCAATGATCTCCATCGATTGATGTAATCCACTACTGGCTCATCCTTTCTTTACTTAGTGCCGGTCAACTCTATCATGCTTACGGTTCGGCGAGTACTGTAAAAATGAGTTAGGAATTCCTTCTCGAGTTGCTCCCAACTATCAATGGACTCGTGTTCCAGGTCGATGTACCAGTCGAATGCATTCCCTTTCAGCGAACGAACAAATTGTTTTACCAAAAGGTCACCATGTGTTCCAGCATTACTACAAGTTTCAACAAAGTGGGCGATATGTTGACTTGGGTTCCCCTTGCCATCAAACTGTTGTAGCTTTGGTGGTTGATAGTTTTTCGGCATGGATAGACAATCAATCCGTCTAGTATATGGCTTGGAATAATACAGGGAACTTTGTGGTGCTCCGCCATATTGAGCCCTGATAGTGTTCGTTATCATGTCTTGGAACTGTTGGACAGATAGTGCAACAACTAAAGCAAATTGTTTCTCCTTTTGAAACTTGGACTTTACTAGAGATTTCTCAACGTCCTAGTTTCGCTGATAAAAAACAGATGGATAAGTGGGAACGTGACTTAACTCTCCAGGTCTAAAGACCTCGAACTTGTTCATAAGTTGAGTAATATGAAGATTTTTGTCACCAACGGATTTCTTCAAGGCCTCAATGGTTTGCTCCATCATCGCAAACTTCTTGCCCATGTCAGTTGAATCAACCATCAAAGCATTGACATTCATGGAAGTTGGAGAATCCATTGAATCTTCGAAATCACCAAAGTTGGAGCCAATTTGAGAAGATTCTCCGAAGAATAAAGACGCAAGATTGCTCCTAGGTGTTGCACTTACGACCATCGTATGAGAGTTGTTGCTTTTCATCTCCTCCAAATAAGTGAAGTATTCAGATCCATCTAGCGCAATGTTTTTGAACTTACGCCGAGTTATGGGCCAACATGACTGAGACCAACAGACACAACATCAATAGACTCTTTGTTAGAAAAATCACAATTCTTTCTGAATGCCATTGCAGTAGTAGCCTTTGTAGTTTCTGATTTGCAAGAGAAAGAGATGAAGAGCAGAATCTGTCCCCCTGGGCGTGCCAAATTTGTTCGCAACTAATTTTCGTAAGCGCGGTAAATTAACTGCAAGCAAAATAAATAAATCAATAATGTTTCCGTCGTTCTCTTGATTCTCTCTCCTAAGTTTCTCCGTGATTCGAGAGCCTTCAGTAGCGTATTTCCCGAATTGTTGGATGATGTAGACCTCCTTGAGATGTTGTCGATCTCCGAGACCTCGGAAAATGCTTCGTCATTGTAAGTCAATCTCCCGGAAGAACTCCGTTGATAACTCCTTCAAAGAATTATTGATGTTGATGTTGTAGTTTTCTCCAATTTGTTGAATGCTTGTTGAATACTTTTCTGGATCCCCTTTGAATGTCATGTCTATCCCTATTTATAGGTGTAGGAGTGGACAAGGTTGCTTGTGATTGACCAAAGGATGTCATTTTGACACTTGGCACATTGTCATTTGTTCTTGCATTTGACTGAGACTACCACCTCATTTGGACACGTGGCAACACCTTGTGGTCTTGGATGCCTAGTCATTATGACACGTGGCATGAGTTTGGGCTTCAAGGTGAAATGAACCTTGAATTTGAATTAATAAGATGGACTTATTTATTTGTATAGCACAAATTAGTTATTCAGGCCAAATGAACATAGATCTAATTCAAATTTTGTATGAAGTTGATCCGATACAATTTATGTGGTATATACCCGCAGAAGTCTTGAGCGACTATGAGCAGAGGAGGAGCCAGAATTTTCAATAAAGGAATTCAAAATATGAAGAAATAGATAGTCAAATATAATTTTTCGTCTAAGGGGATTCGGTTGAACCCCTTCGTACAAGGTAGCTCCGCCCCTGATTACGAGAGGCTCACACTATTCTTTTTTTCTCTTCTACTACTTTTAGAGTTTTTAATCACGATTATATTATAGCATTTACTTTGATCCTCTAAATATAACTTTCAGTATCTTTAATCCTTTAACTTTGATATCTCTTTTATCTAACTAACATAATGGACTTAAAACCACCATAACATATACTAAAAACGACAAATGCATAGCGAACAAAGACCATTGATTTTCGTACCATTGGATCTGATTGGAATTTTCTTTTAAGAAAAAGAAACCTAAATCGACAAAGGATGATACTTTCTGCTTAAAAAGCTGGCAAAATTGACNCAAAACTGAAAAAAATAAAAAAACTAACGCCCATCAGTTAATTTCTACAAAAATATACTTTAGTTTTACTAATCAAGCACGATCAATTTATTTAAATACAAAAACATATTTCCCGAAACCAATTGAGCTCGATCATATTTTTTCCTAATATTTTCCCAAAACTCCACTGATTGGTTTTAACCTAAAATAATATTAGGAAAAGGTCATCTTGAAAATCAGAACAGAAATACAATAATCACAAAATTCTGATGCTTACAACATAAAGAAACAATATGCATATAACTGGCTTATACATAGATAGATCCCTTCCCCATAGAAAAAAAAAAGTGAGGAAGTACGATCTTTTGATCACCCATTTTTGTAAAGCTTTTATTGGGGCTCCCGCCTCACACACGGTGGTGATACTGTGTTCTGTAGATTTTCATATCTCTACCCTAAAATGTTTTACAACATTAAAAAACAACAACTTGAAAGCACCTCCAGAAGTAAAATGTCCCTAGGCTTATGGAGCATTACGCTTCAATGGCTGCTCGATTGTACCTCATTTTTCTGATTCCTCAATGATTTCTGCCCAGCTAGTTTCTCTGACGAACACCCTACTAGCATTAACCGGGACATTACATATGCGAGTAGTTCTTCACGATGAGAAAACGTAAAATCCAAATGCGCATACTCAAACTCGTTATATGATACATCTACACCTGCATCAGTCATCAGGTCATAATGCTTCCTAACCATGGACGGCCTGATGACGTTGTCCTTCTGCCCAGCAACAAGGTCAACTGGAATATCAATGAAGAGATAGTACTCCCCCAAATCCAAGGGCTGTGAGGATCCATAGACTTCCATGTTTGTAGCTGCACTACCGTAGTCAAACATGATAAATTTACGGCTGCGTTTGATCTGTGCCATGTGAAGTGCCACGCAAAATGAAACAGCTGGCATATCATTCATATTGTAATGTGATAACCCCAGAGCTCCAACCCAGTTTGAACTGTCTCCACCAACCACATAACTTATCAGGGTTTGCACAAGGCCTCCAACTGCAGGTAAGTTATGGAAGTCCCGTGCCAACTTATTGACCAGCATGCGGAAAAAACGAGTAGGTATATAGAAAGCTGGCACAAAGGGCATCAGTAAAGGAGATAACACTAGGAATACGTACTCCATAACCGTGAAAACAATATTTGAATCATGATGGAAGCCAGCAGGTGATAACAAGATTAATCTTGAAAGCCTATGGGGTTTTTCCTCAATTCGCTGGGTTATGACATACATCAGAATAGCAGCTCCACCCAAACTATGGGAAATAGCACAGAGCTTGTATGGTTGATCACTCTCAAACTCTTCCTCAAAACCCGCTTGGCTGTTTTTCAATTCAGAAACTTTTATTTCATGGATCTTCTGTATGATCGCAGGTATATCTTGTGTCCCGTGCTCATTTATGGAGTACCTCCAGTATCTACATGCACATGCAACATACAGAAAATAAAAGTTGCGAGAAATTTAGCAATGCTTAGATATATAGAAAACTGATACCATTCCAAGAACAGAGAATATGGATAAAGGTACTTCCGACATAATGGGAGCTGCATGAAGTAGCGCACTTACTGTCGTGGGGATATATTGCCATCAACATGTTCTCTCGAAACCAGTCCGCGAAAATTTCCAAGGAAAACATCATACCCTGAAAGAGAAATATGTCACTTAATTATCCCGGTAAGGAAAACAACCATAGTATATTGCACCAAGAGACATTCGCTAAAAAATCAAAAGGACAAACCTTGATCATAGGCTGCAAATGCAGGAGAGCCAACAACTCCATTCGATATCCAACTGTAAAGTCAGGTCACCGTGTAAAGATGTAAGATGAACTAAATGTCTATGTAGTTGACAATCGTAACTGATCAAAACTACAATCTTAGCAACAAAAAGGAAAAAGAAATCTAAGAACTGACAGATTAGCACGTCTTAAAGCAATCAAAACATGCATTGAGAAAGATATCCACTGGTCAGCTCTCTAGCAATTTTGACGGCATACTTCAGTAAGATCCACAAAATTAAAGGGATAATAATTCTTAATCTCATGTTCAAACAATTGATCATCTTTGGCTACAGATAACACGACTTACCTTTCAAGGGCTGATACAGAATATACACTTAAAAATTAAATTGGATCACTTTGATTAAGCAAAAGCCAGGTCAGTCACAAGCCGTTCAACTTTTGACCGCACAAGATTAAATGAAGTGTAGTACTGAATCCAGATGGACATTTATTCATAATCTCAGTCCACTATCCCAGCTGAATTAATAGGCACATAATGCATAGCAAGGTTTAACCCCTCACAGATGCCCATGCCAGCCAATTTTTTAAATCAAATATTACTCCCTCCATTTCAAAAAGAATGTCCCTATTTCCTTTTTAGTTTGTTTCAAAAAGAATGTCCCCTTTCTTTTTTTGGCAACACTTTAACTTTAACTTTCCACGTGGCATGTTTAAGACCACAAGATTAAAGGGCGTTTTGGTACATTTGACATAACTTTAATTTAGAACCACAAGATTAAAAAGTCCTTTTTCTTTTCTTTAACTCCGTTCCAAGTCAAACTAGGCCATCCTTTTTGAAACGGAGGGAGTAAAAGAAATAAAAAAGAAAATAAGAAGCCATCTCCCCTCTAATTGTTGCTTATAATATACACAACCCAGATACAATAATAAATCACTTCATAAATTTTTAAATGCCAATTGATTAGTATGCCTTCCAAACATCATTTAGTTTATACTAATACTAGTTATAAACCTGAAGAACCAGAAAGGACAACATAACAATCTGTCGACAAAATAAATATCACTGCTCATTTTAACCCCAACTTAGACTATGCGTAAATGTATATAATCATATACAGAGAGAAAATGTGACATGAAGAATGAACACAGACATGTGGCTCACCCCATGGATGAATCAAAAACCCCATGTTGCAGATAAACAACTTTCCGAGCATCACGTCTGCAATATCAAATTTAGATCATCAAATCAAATTCATACACGGGCATCCACCAAAAAGCTCTGGATATAAAGAGACAGCAATGTCAAAACAGGAATCCAAACCTTGGAATTCTCTCCAAAAGGAGAATATATCCATCACTAGTTACCACACGAAGAGCTTCATATGGGTACCTACAAGAAAAAGCAATTATATGCCGAGAAAAATAGGAATGTCAAACTCGATGTGAAAATATCAATATAGTTATGAATACAAGAGCTCCTGCTGAAAGACTCTCTCAAGTCTGGAGAGAACAATGTAATACCCCTAAACCACAAAGACTTACCTATCTGCTAAAGCCAAGAAGGACCGAAAGAGGACAGCACAAAATACCTCGTCTACCAGTAAAGAACGGCCACTTCACTAGGAGAAGAGATTTCAAAAGATTGCAACACAAAGCTCCTATTTACAACTGAACAATGAATCCTAAAGGCAGAAAGAGACTAAAAGAGGATAGTTGATCATCACAGAGATCTGAAAGATTTTTAAGACATAGAATATCTACCAAAGAACAGTTGACAGAAATTCTTTGACAGTCTACCAAAAGCTTAACGGATTAACCTGTAGAAATTATAGCATACTCTAGGCTCAGTGCAGTAAGTAAAAGAGCACAAATGCAATTGGAATACAGATGAGATGCTAGTCCTTTTCAACACCATATAATCTCCAAACAACTTCATGAAAATATCATCACTGTTCATTTGACAAAAAAGAGTCTTCTAAGGAAAAAAGTTATATTTATTTGAACATGTTATTTGTTCAGAAAAATCACAATCCAAGGGAACATCCATGTCAGTTTTGGCAAAGGAGCGGAATCAAATCAAAGTGCCTTACCCAAGCTCTGTTATGACATCTTGACATGTCCTAGAATCTGTATTAAGGGAATGATAAAAGCCTGTTTTTCGTTCCCTAGGCGTAGGATCATTCTCTGAAAGAGTATCTGTAGGTACAGATACACCTGAACCATCAGCAGGAACATTCTCTGGACCACTCATACAAGAAAAGAACCATTTCACCACTTCCGTTACAGTGACTATCGGTGAAAGAAGACGATGTACTGCCTTGTGAGCAAATCCAAAGATAGTCTCAATAATTATCTCAATTGCTAGATGGAGATCCTACAAAAGATAAATCAGACCAAGTCATCTTAATAAAACCAGTAATGGCTTAACGGGAGTGCAAAATAACAGTAAAACAATTACTTAAATGACCAACAACTGTCAAACAAAAAAGAAAGAAAGAAAAAACTACGGAATGATCCATCCTCTTGCCCCAAACAAAAAGATGAGCAGAACAAATGTAATATGTAACGGGACACCCAACACATTCATCAAAAGAGAGAAATGGATCTGAAAAAGCATGAATCATATGTATGATTCATGAAAATAAGCCCACTGCCAGTAGTTTGGAACAGAGGACACTATAAAAGGAGAAAACTTAATATGTCACACCTCAACTACGCCTCGCCTTCTGTCAGTGGCCCGTTGGACAAAGTGGTCCTTGAGTGACTGTAATCTCTTGGTAGCTTGTAGAGGGGAAGACTGTAGACTCCCAGACGTAGTACGTGAACCATATAGATACAACGGTATTCCCAACATAAATTTAATGGGGAAAAGGAACCATGAGAAGATGTATCTGAGCAAATGTACCCAGCTACTGCTCTTCCTGGTAAAACTGCTCACTCTGGATGCTCGAGAACTTTGTAACGGAGGAGACATTGGACCGATGTTTTCATCAACATCTTCCTGTGATGAGTATTCTACACTTGATGAGGCATTGGGTTCAACAGAAAGCTCATGAATGAATTGGTTAAATGATGAGACACCACTGTGATCACCAGGAAGAAGCATGTTAACAAAATGAGCCGTTATTGGAAAAAACATGAAAAGATACTTAAGATGTTTTGAATTTTTTGACATAATTGCCAAAAGAGGTGACAGAAGTAACACAGTTGTCAATGCATAACCAGAGAAGCAGGAAATTATCTGAATTTTAGAGCATGAGTAAAGAGGAAATGAAGATTGAAACTCACTCTTCCATCCAGCGCGGAAGCCTAGGCCCACGAAATGCTGGCCGAAGCTCCCAACCATGGATACCTTCAAGAATAGAAGAGTTCCCTGGTAATATTGTCAATAATAGTGCAGACACCCCATTTATCAACCTCACAACATTGTTCAATGACTCATAAGTGAATGTTTTAACTGACCTGAGAGAATGAACAAAGAGATATTAACATCAAATAACGGATTCATCCCAACAGTTGCTCCAGGAAAGTTAGCAGACAAAAATACAAACACGAAACAGCATGTGCTAACTGCAAGCATTTCATGTAAGCATTCTGAAAATTTATTGTCCCCTTTTCAGAAGATAAGAAACTACTATGACATCCTCAAGAGAAATAATTTCATTTACAAACAACTTTATCCCCTGAAAGGAAAATATAAAAAATTGATGATGATAGCCAAGGAATTTCACTTCGAAAATATATCTGCATTGGTGGAGTTTTCATGATCTTGCCTCTTACTTTCACCATTAATTCTTTCACTTGAACTGCATCAAGAACTAAATATAACCAGCTCAAAGGCTTGTCTCCTATACCATAACATCTATCCCTGGTCACTTCTACATGGAGCCAGTTATTTCCTGATCAGCATGAACAACTAGATTTCTCAGATCAACTTAAAAATAAACTACTCATATACAACTTGCTTCCTAACAGGTGAGAGAGTAAGACTGTATGCAAACTCATGGTTTCATATCTTAAATATGTGGACTTAAAATGTTTTTTCCTAACAGGTGAGAGAGTAAGACACTATGCAAACTCATGGTTTCATTTCTTAAATATATGGACTTAAAATATTGACAGAAAATCTTCAGCTGTGTCAGCCTTGAGTACACAGAAAATTTCTTCTCTTTTGATATGGAGAATAACAGTGTCTCCCATAGTCTTTTGATATGGAGAATAACAGTGTCTCCCATAGTCTATGTTGGTCGAACTCTCCAATATTGTTGCCGCATCCATGTACGCTCGGACTCTACAATATTGTTGCCGCATCCATGTCGGATCCTCCAAGAATGGACCCAATATCACCCATAGACCTTTTTGAAGTGTCCGAACTACCTAGCCCATAGTTCCTCCTTTTCTCTAGATATACAGTAATGGTACTTGTAGCGTTTTTCCTGCAAGTGATTAGCCTAGTTTTCTCAATTATGCTACCAGGTAACGTATTAAAAACAAATACACGTCCTCTGAGTTCACATAGAAGACCATCACTGGCAACTGATATAAAGGGCTCTTCTTTCACCATATAAAGGATCCAATGCTAATTATCTCCCTGATTATATCGGTCTGGCAGTCACTATAAATGCATCACCTTCAACATGCCTCTTTGTATGCATATACACTTAAAACTCCTCTCTCATTGGTTAGACATCAGAGACTTCAACGCTTATTTATTCTTAACTAAATTATTCTCAGAGCACTTCATGGTGAATTGAGTTAATTATAATTCTACTTCATAGATACTAGTAAAGAGTTTTGGGCTAAAATCATCTCCGAAGTATAATCCAATCTTAGGTACATCCTTATACTACAAAATTATGAACAAAAAAACACCCTTTAATGATTCCAAAATTTGCAATAAACATTCTTGTATTTTAACTTTTATTAAAAAAACAGACTTCTTTCAAAAAATCTAGGAGTAATTAAAGGATTTTTTTTTTGTTTGCAATTGTAGCATAAGGATATACCGTCAGCCCAAAACTCTATTAGTAAAACTATTCCCCCCCCCCCCCCTTTTTTTTTAATGGTGCATAAACTCTCTAGAAGCCCGTAAACTGTTGTTCCTATGTTTAGCATCCTAAATCTCAATTTCTTTCACATAAGAGGAATCCTCCACTATGTTCTATTCATACACACAATCAATTCAGCAGTTGACCTAATACTGCAAAAAATCATAAATTAACTGCCCAAACAACCAAAAAAAGTAAAGTAAAAAAAAAAGGTGAATACACTTTTAAGACATGAAGTTGCAGCTTGAATGGGCAATCAATAAAGGAGCTAAATTTACAAGAAGAAGAAGAAGAGATGAATGAACATACTCTTTGGTTACAGCAAGGACATGGTCAACGAGCCGCTGCATTGGTTGCGATGATTTAGGTTTCGAATCACAACTATCTTCTCAAATGCAGCAATGGAGAGGGAAAGAGATGGAGAAGGGAGAAAGTCGGTTTTTTTATGCAAAACACACAGTGCAACTGCAACTGCAACGTGCCAATTCCTTGTCGGTTTACACTACCATCGCTTTCCAGGTGCTGCTCCACGTGTGTCTTTACTATTCGTTTGAGATACGCAAATATAGCCTTGTTATGGCATCTCCGACCTAAATATCAAATTTATGTAAAATTTACTCCATTAAATTTTAAGTGTAATTATATTCAATTATAATTAATATTAGAATAAATTTAATATTAAAAGAAAGTCATATAAAATAAACTAATTTATAAAAAAGTTAACTTATATATATTTAAAATTAATATTATAAAAATATTATATAAAAAATAATTAAATATACAAAAATTTAAAACCTAAAATTTATATAATATTTAATTAAAACTCATTTTGTCTTTCTAATCTCTATTGCTCTATTCCTTAATTGCTCCTCCTGAGGAAGACGGGGCCTAGATCACTTCATAACTCAAATGTGATGTTCTTTTTGTCCGGTGTGCATATTTTTACAAAGATGTTACATTATTTATTTAGAATTATCTTGATGGATCTTTGAAGATATAATTATGAAGATGTTCTCATGTTATAATCAATCGTATTTTTTAATGGACGGAGTATTTCATAACATGCAAAAATTAATTTTGTTTGGTACATATTTCTGCTTTTTTGCAATCATTTACTCTATGTTTAGTTCAAAAGTTACCATTACTCAAACCTTTTCTATATGTTTTTTTTTTCTCAAAAAAGGACACTTTCGCACATTATCAAGAGATGAATTCGCTTTAGGTACCACAATATGATTTTCTTGTCAAATACTTACATTAAGATAATGTACCCTGCGAGCAATGACAAAAAATATTTATTATCCCAAGTTAAAGTTTTCTTTGAATATTTATAGGTCACAATATCAACTTCAAGTAAGTTTCTACATATATAACTTAACTAAGCCTATTAAAGAAAATAACTTCATGTAACTTTCCGCCAAACTTTCATCTGTTTACTTTTCTAGATAACCGTTTTACATTCCTCATTCTCTCTCTAATTAAATGTCAACAAGGATGTTTTTGTCTCATTATCGCAGTTGTCAAGGAATTGTGTCACTACTATTAGTTCGTATAATTCTACTATTCCTGTTTTCTTCTCTTTATCGTGTTATTATCTCATTATGTGTCAATTAAAATATCAGACTTTTTCAAGTAGAACATCGACAAATAACACATAATTTTGACAAGTAGTGTTCGTAAAGTTCTTTCCACATCTATTTTTGTAAGTTTTTTACGATAATAATTAATATTTAATAGAGATAAGGTGTAAGTACCCCTAGACTATAGTCGAAATCTCAGAGACACACCTTAATTAAAATAAGGTCCTATTACTCCCTCAATTCATGCTTTATATAATTTTGTACAACTTTTAGTTTATGTGGCCCAACACATTTCAAACGCGTGAGATATATTTGGATGTCACGCAAGCCATAAAAGTGTACAAAATTAAAAAAAAATGAATTAAGGGGTTAATAGAACCTTAATTTAGTTAATGTGTCACTGAGATTTCAATAATAGCCTGGGAATACTTGTACCTTCTCCCAATTCAATATTCAAATGTCAAATTGAAGTATACCACTCTTTGAACAAACTTATCATATCTGCATCTTTATTTACTTTAATGTGATGTGATCCTTCTATAATGATTGACTGCTTGGTTATTTTTTTTATTCACAGTAAATCTTTCATGCAATATGATGTGAGGCCAAAAGTATATTTTATTATTATTACTTGTCACATTTAGTATTTTTATTTTCCCTTTTGAGCACGAACTTTATAAATTATGCGCATAATATATTCTATATTTATGATTATATTGATGTAAATATGAAGAAGTTTGAAGTTAAAACGAATTAAAAATGGAAGGTTGAAAAAGGAAATCAAGACAACTTAATGTATTAAAAACTTTTCTTTATATTTCATTTTTATCACTGCTTTATATTGAAATGAGTTGAGATTGAGTTGAGGTCGAGTTAAGACGAGGTAAGTTGTTTCTTCAGTTCTAGTTCAAGCTTATGTCATGCTTTAGTTTTCCCCTAACATGCTCTTACATTCCATGTACTGCGCCATTTGGCCAGCATCTTTCATTATCCAGACACATGTAACCAGGATCATTAACCAGTGCTTCATTGATCTAATTGAGTTTCAGATTCGATTGGTGACTTTCCTTGCTTCTGAAGGATCCCCTCTTTACTTTCCAGTATTTTAATTTGTTAGGATGATCAGGGGTTTTGTCCCGACATACTCTTAGTATTAGAGGCTTCATAGATAGATATTGAGTATTAGTTCATGAGTCTTTCCATTTAAAGTGTTTAATGTTTAAAGACTTGAGTTGCTACTTTTAGACGGTGAATGTTTTATCTCTAAGATATTCTAAATTTAATTTTTAGACAATTGAGTAAAGTTACTTTTTAAAACATTTCTGAGTAAGTTTTCCGCTGAGAATTGAGTCAGGCCAAGGGTTTTCTTGGGGATAACAATGGTTCTTCAGTGTCGGCCACGTTCAGGGTGTGATACTTCCCCTTTTTACCAAATCTCATAACACCATTCATGGGTGGAACTTTCAAATAAACCCAATCATCCACCTCAAACTCTAAGTCTCTTATCCTAACACTAGTATAGGATTCTTTGATGACTCTGCGCTTTTTTCAACCTTTCTTAAATGATCTTCCCTTTATCCATAACTTGATGAACCAAGTCCGGTCCTATCAATCCAAATTCACCAACTTCAAACCATATAATAGGATATTTACATCTTCTCCCATAAACAACCTCATAAAGATTCATCTTGATGTTTAAGTGATAATTGTTGTTGTAAGGAAACTCAATGGGAGGTAAATGATCATCCCAATTATCCTTGAAATTGATCACACACGCCCTCAACATATTCTTCAATGCCGGAATCGTTCACTCTGCTTTTACCATCAGTTTGAGGATGGAAAGTAGTACTAAGGTTCACCTTCGAACCCAAACTTTTCTGGAAAGACTTATAAAATTGTGCAGTGAATTGCGCACCTCTACCTGAAAATAGTAGGACCAGAACTCCATGAAATCTGACTACCTGGCATAATATTCTGCCGAAAAGGTAGTATTTACCGACAAGAAATGGGATTATTTAGTTCAATCTACAATCACCCAAATCGAATCATACCTCATGCGAGACCGCAATAAACCAATAATGAAATCTATATTGATCATTTCCCTCTTCTATTTTAGAATCTTTATATTCTGAGCCATACCACTGGGCCTTTGGTGCTCTACCTTGACTTGTTGGCAGTTCACGCACTTAGTAACGAACTCTAGAATACACCTCTTCATACTACTACATCAATAACTTTCCCCAAGTCACGATACATCTTTGTGGAACCCGTATGGATAGAGTATCTAGATCTATGAGCTTCATCCATGATCCTCTCTTGGAGTTCATCCACCCTTTGTATGCACAATCTACCTTGATACAAAATACACCATCTCCCTCTTGTTTAAAAGCCATTACTTTTTGCTTACGAACATTCACCTTTGATAACACTCAGCTACACTTCATCTGATTCTAAGTGTAGGCGGTCACAATCAAGTATAAATTAACAAAGACTTAGGGTTGATCCCACAGGGAGGGATAAAGAATGGAATTCAATTATGAAGTAAAGGTTGTGCTCTAGTCGTTTGCAGAAGTAAACATTATCGAAACTATTAAAGTAAATTGAAATGGTTGACAACTAGTGTCGAACGGGGATGGGGAGAGGGGGGTGGGTTTAGATTGGCAGTTAACAACTACAAATAAAGGGTAGTAATTAAGTAGAGAGATTGTAGGGGATAAGATTGATGAATTGCTAATTCTCTAAATGGGTGATTCAAATTTACTAACAAATGCACAATCTTAATGGGTAGGCTAGGCTTGAATGTGGTAGTCATCACTCGATCAACTAGCACGATTAAGGTGAACTTCTCTAACCTAAACAAGAGTACCACTATGATCATCCAAATACCTTAATTAATCTACTCTCTCGAGCTAGATTGGTGGGATTGAATTTAGATCTACTCTCTCAAGTTGAATTAACGATAACCCAATCACTACAATGATCAATCGACGCCCTTAATTCTAAAACCTCTTTCTCAAGAAAGACAAGAATACTAAGTTAAAATTGTAATTACAGTTACAATTCATAGATTAAAACACAACTAACAATCAAACCCATACTAAATTATCACGCAAATCAGTAAATTAAAACACCCATAAGATGATTAGAGCAATTAATCACATAATCACTCCCCCAAGAATAGGGGTTTTGGCCACACAATATAAAAACCGATAAAATATTACCAATTATAGTTTTCCATCATGGGAAATAAAATTCAAGTCTTCACAATGCTAGGAATTGATTTAAAATCATACCCAATTCAAAATTCTCGTTAAGAACTACTAAGAATAGTGTTTTTGGTGTTCTTGATCAGAAACCAAAGAGAGTGCATGTCAGGGTTCCTCTTTATCTATTCAAAATTCAATTTATAAGCTCCCAAATTTTTACCTTTGGATTAATTAGGCGGAATAAGTCGAGCATCACCGAATCGGTCGGTGATGCGCCAAATGCCCTAATCCATCGCCCTTTTGGCTTAAGTCTTCACCCTATTTGTGCTGTGATTTTATGCGATCAAAGTTGGGTTCTTCGATCTAGTCGGCGATGCTCCAATTGTCCCTTCTTGTCGCTATTTTTAAATCACATCTTCACTGATTATTCTGTAAGGCTCCTTTGTCGATACAACCGGCACATCGGCAAGCTAAAGGACTACTCGGAGGTTTGCCTAGTGGTCTTGGCGATCACCAAGATTTCCCTTCTTCAACTTCTTTAGTTTTTTTCGCTCTTTTTCACCCTGTAATGTCCTTAACTTGCTCTTTTGCCTTTATTGCTGCAAATCAACACTTAAACATCACTTTAGAGCATAAATTAGGCATTTAGGACAATACAACTATGAAAATGAACCCTAAATGTGTCAAAATCCCCTACTCATCAATACCCCAACTTAAAATTTTGCTTATCGTCAAGTAAAACCAAGATCAATCAGTTCAATAGAGATATCTATATATAGTGCTACTTAAGACTCAACATGAACGCAAATGAGGTTCAATTTGCCTAAGCAATGTCAAATTGTGCACTACAAGTTTCAAACTATGACTAGACATCATCAAATAGAGTTCATGTTGAATGCCTTGAATTGGGCCCTTAATTATCTGTCAATTCTGTATGTTGGGCCCAAGCCTGTTAGGGCATAGCTTAGCACTATATATAGACGCTATGGCAAACCCTATTCTGTAATTCTGTTCTTGCCTCTCCTTAATAAAACTGCTCTCCCTCTTCCCGTGGACGTAGCCAATTTATTGGTGAACCACGTAAATCTGTTGTCTTGTTTTTAGCGTTTATATTTTCTCGTATTATCTCGAATTCCGCATAACAAATTGGTATCAGAGCCTCTCGGTTAATCGGTGTTCTTGGAGAATTCGAGATGTCTGCTTTGAACGTAAAAATCGACAAATTCACAGGGAGGAACAGTTTCAGTTTATGGCAGATCAAGATGCGGGCTTTGTTGAAACAGCAAGGTTTCTGGGCGCCGTTGTCGAAAGACAAGAACGCCGTCGTTACTCCTGAGATGGCGATTCTGGAGGAAAAGGCGCATTCGACGATCATGCTGTGTCTCGCGGATGACGTCATCACGGAAGTCTCGGATGAAGAGACTGCTGCTGGTCTGTGGTTGAAGCTGGAGAGTTTGTACATGACAAAATCTCTAACCAACAAGCTGCTTCTGAAACAACGTCTATTCGGTCTACGAATGGCTGAAGGTACACAACTCAGGGAACATTTAGAGCAATTGAATACTTTGTTATTAGAATTGCGTAATATCGATGTGAAGATCGAGGATGAAGATGCTGCCCTAATTCTGTTAGTATCTCTCCCAATGTCGTTTGAGAATTTTGTTCAATCGTTCATTGTTGGGAAAGATACTGTGTCGCTGGAAGAAGTCAGATCGGCCCTTCATAGCAGGGAATTACGGCATAAGGCTAACGGCACAAGTACGGACATACAGCCTTCCGGTCTGTTCACCAGTAGCGGAAAGGGAAGGAAAAACGGCGGAAAGAAAAATAAGCCGATGTCGAAGGGTGCAAAGCCAGATGATGTTTGTAATTACTGCAAGGAGAAGGGACATTGGAAATTTGATTGTCCGAAGAAGAAGAAGCAATCGGAAAAACAATCAGTTTCTGCTGCTGTTGCTGAAGAAGACACCAATTCTGAAGAAGACATTGCCCTAGTTGCGGATGAGCACACTCATCATTCAGATGTGTGGGTTCTCGATTCTGGGGCATCCTATCACATCTGTCCTAGGAGAGAGTGGTTCACGACTTATGAGCAGATAGACGGAGGCAGCATCTCGATGGCCAACAGTTCTGTCTGCAAGGTGGTTGGGACAGGCTCGATCAAGATAAGGACACATGACGGTAGCTTCTGCACATTGAACGAGGTCAGGCACGTTCCATTGATGACGAAAAATCTGATATCTCTCAGTTCTTTGGACAGCAAGGGATTCAGCTGGTCGGGAAAAGATGGAGTCTTGCGGGTCTGGAAGGGTTCAAATCTGATTCTGAAAGGTGTCATGCGTGGTACTTTGTATTTTCTACAAGGTTCCACGGTTACAGGTTCAGCCCATGTTGCATCGTCAGAAGTTCACCAGGAGGATATGACTAAGTTATGGCACATGAGACTTGGTCATATGGGTGAAAGAGGGATGCAAATTCTGTCAAAGGAGGATCTTCTTGCTGGTCATAAGGTTAAAAGCCTAGAGTTTTGTGAACATTGTGTCTTTGGAAAACTACATCGCAACAAGTTTCCAAAAGCCATTCACAGAACAAAAGGCACTCTTGATTATATCCATTCTGATTGCTGGGGTCCATGCCGTGTTGAGTCTTTGGGAGGCTGCAGATTTTTTGTGTCCATGATTGATGACTACTCAAGGATGACTTGGGTGTACATGATGAAGCATAAAAGTGAAGCTTTCCAGAAGTTCAAGGAGTGGAAAATTTTGATGGAAAATCAAACAGGGAAGAAGATCAAGAGGTTGCGAACTGATAATGGGCTGGAATTCTGCTGGTCTGAATTTGATCAATTCTGTAAGGATGAAGGGATTGCTCGACATCGTACAGTCAGAAATACACCACAGCAGAACGGTGTAGCTGAGCGGATGAATCAAACACTTCTGGAGAGAGCAAGGTGCATGCTCTCTAATGCTGGGCTAGATAGAAGATTCTGGGCAGAAGCGGTTAGTACAGCTTGCTACTTGATTAACCGCGGACCACATACAGGCATACAGTGCAAAACACCTATGGAGATGTGGTCAGGAAAAGTTGCTGATTATTCAAATCTGAAAGCTTTTGGTTGTACGGCTTACTATCACGTCAGTGAAGGTAAGTTAGAACCAAGAGCTAAAAAGGGAGTATTTGTGGGCTACGGAGATGGAGTGAAAGGTTTCAGAATCTGGTCTCCAGCAGAAAAGAGGGTTATTATGAGCAGGAACGTTGTCTTTGATGAAAGTTCTCTGCTTAGAACCATTGTGAAGCCTACAACTACGTCAGAAACTGGGAGTCTTGATAAACAGGTGGAGTTTCAAGTCATTCAGAACGAGAGCGATTTGAAAGAACCTGAAGAGGAGGATCAAGAGCCACAGACAGAAACAGATATTCCAGAATCTATGCCATCAGATATCCATCGGAGTATAGCTCAAGATCGGCCAAGGAGGGTTGGAGTTCGGCCACCTACGAGGTATGGTTTTGAGGACATGGTGGGTTATGCACTGCAGGTTGCTGAAGAGGTAGATACATCTGAGCCGTCTACTTACAAAGAAGCCATTTTAAGTTCTGATTCTGAAAAATGGTTTGCCGCTATGGGAGATGAGATGGAGTCCCTACACAAGAATCAGACATGGGATCTGGTCATACAGCCTTCGGGGAGAAAGATTATTACTTGCAAATGGGTTTTCAAGAAGAAGGAAGGGATATCACCAGCAGAAGGAGTCAAGTATAAAGCCAGGGTTGTTGCCAGAGGTTTCAACCAAAGAGAGGGAGTGGACTACAATGAGATCTTCTCACCAGTGGTCAGACATACTTCCATCCGAGTGTTACTAGCGATAGTTACACATCAGAATCTGGAGCTTGAACAACTTGATGTGAAGACAGCGTTTCTACATGGAGAGTTGGAGGAAGAGATATACATGACTCAGCCGGATGGTTTCCAAGTTCCAGGGAAGGAAAATCACGTCTGCAAGTTGAAGAAGTCCTTATATGGACTTAAGCAGTCTCCAAGGCAGTGGTACAAAAGGTTTGACAGCTATATGGTGAAGTTGGGCTATACTCGGAGCTCATATGATTGTTGTGTCTACTACAATAGGCTCAAGGATGATTCATTCATCTATCTGGTGCTTTATGTAGATGATATGCTGATAGCTGCAAAGAAGAAGTATGACATTCAGAAGCTGAAGGGTTTACTTAGTGCTGAGTTTGAGATGAAGGATCTGGGAGCCGCTCGGAAGATTCTAGGGATGGAGATCATTAGAGACAGAGAGAGAAGGAAACTTTTCTTGTCACAGAGAAGCTACATTCAGAAGGTCTTGGCGAGGTTTGGCATGTCTTCATCTAAGCCTATTGATACCCCCAGTGCTGCCAATATCCATCTCACTGCCATGTTCGCTCCACAGTCAGAAGAAGAGAAGGAGTATATGTCACGAGTCCCTTATGCCAGTGCCGTAGGAAGTTTGATGTATGCTATGGTCTGTACAAGGCCAGATTTAGCACATGCAGTCAGTGTAGTGAGCAGATTCATGGGACAACCAGGGAGAGAACATTGGCAGGCTGTGAAGAGAATTTTCCGGTACCTTAGAGGTACATCTGACGTTGGTCTCATTTATGGAGGTGATACTCAGTGCTTGGTTACTGGCTATTCTGATTCTGACTATGCTGGAGATGTTGACACAAGAAGATCGATGACTGGCTATGTGTTTACCCTTGGAGGATCTGTCGTCAGTTGGAAGGCAACTTTGCAACCTACAGTGACTTTGTCTACTACGGAAGCGGAGTACATGGCCTTGACAGAGGCTGCAAAAGAAGGGATTTGGCTGAAAGGGCTGGTTAGTGATCTTGGTCTGCATCATGATCAGGCTACGGTGTATTGTGACAGTTTGAGCGCAATTTGTCTAGCCAAGGATCAAGTCCATCATGAGAGAACCAAGCATATTGACGTAAGGTATCATTTTCTGAGAAGTGAGAAGAGAATCAAGGTGAAGAAAGTAGGAACTGCTGATAATCCTGCTGATATGTTCACAAAGCCGGTTCCACAGAGCAAGTTTCAACACTGTTTGGACTTGCTCAACATCAGAAGCTGTTAATTGCCCTGCGGGGCAACTCTGAGGAAGAGGGGGAGGCCTGGCACTATCATAGTGCGTCTGAAGAATCTGTTCGGAGAATTCAAGTCAAGGTGGAGATTTGTTGAATGCCTTGAATCGGACCCGTTACAAACAGAAAGGACGGTATACAATGTTGTTGTATTGGGCCCTTAATTATCTGTCAATTCTGTATGTTGGGCCCAAGCCTGTTAGGGCATAGCTTAGCACTATATATAGACGCTATGGCAAACCCTATTCTGTAATTCTGTTCTTGCCTCTCCTTAATAAAACTGCTCTCCCTCTTCCCGTGGACGTAGCCAATTTATTGGTGAACCACGTAAATCTGTTGTCTTGTTTTTAGCGTTTATATTTTCTCGTATTATCTCGAATTCCGCATAACAGTTCAAGTTTACAATGCTAACTTCAATTGCAAGTACAAGCTCAACAAGTGAATTAGAATGCCCTTACACCAAAAATGATTCCATATGCACACAAAGATCATAGAGTTTTCAAAATGTAGGAATCACAAACAACTCTTATTCTCTCAAAGATAAACACATGCATAATTTTTCCCCATAGGCTTTCCCGTATTTTCCAACCAACGTGATGTTAAGCTCAATCAAGATCACAAAGGTCTTTTCAGGCTTGTAACGAGGCTTAGGGTAAATGTATGATCATTTTGGATTAGTGACTTCTACCTTAATGAATCATGGGCTATATTTCACTTTTTCTTCTTCTCTTCCACACCTTGTTATTCTGACAATCCACCATATGTTCTTTTGAGCATGACTTATTGGATGCCCTATTTCTTTTGCTCTTTGCACATGCTTTATTTCAACAGTTCTTTTATTTTTCCATCTTTTTCTTTTTTCACTTTTATCTCTTATTTTTTTAAACATGAAGGGGTTATATACTTTTAAACATTTTTTTTCAAGACGATTTTTCAAGGGAGAATTTCTCAAACTTCTTGATTTTCCTCCTTTTCACCACACTCCAACATAGGCTTTTGGCTTAAGTTGGTTATTCAAAATAATCAATTCTCCATGAAGATCTTTTGTAGTAAGAAAAGGTGTCAATTGTGTTCAAGTTTCATTCACAAAAAAAAAGATAGGCTAAAACGGTGCCAAGCAAGGTTCATACTCTCACAAGGTGGTCACAAAGAGGTATAATGACAATTTTGGTTTCACTCTCCACAAATAGTGCCTAATATCATCTTTATCATTGGACTTCATTAGTCGATTGAACACACGAGGTAATGTCTATGTATTATGAAGCACACATTTCAAGACAACATCACCACACACGATATTCAACACAATCATCAAACAAGACTCAACAATTTTAGCTAGCCTGCAAGAATCATCACAATAGGTTAAATGAACAATCATCTTAGTAACAATGAGATGCTACGAGTTCACATATGACTTATGCAACTCAAATCTACGTCATCAGATTTGAGCACACATATTTTTGAATCAAGAGCACTATTTAAGTCATCAGTATTGATCATAATCGACACTTAAATATTCAAGAGAACAACCACAATCATAGAGACATCAAGAGGGTCAGACCATATCACACACACCCCTAACTTACACTAAACATTGTCGTCAAGGGAAAATAAATAGTAATAAATACTGAATGTAAAAACTAGGGTAAGAGAAACTTTTCACATCATGTTCCTTACGGCGAGGGTACCCTCATTCGTGGAATCAATTGGAAAGACACCAAAATGGGGAATAGCCTGCCTAAATGTCCAGTAGAGTGATCTCTTGGGAGGGACAAAAGGCAGAAAAGGTTAGGTTTGTGAAATTGATCGTCGAACTACAAAAATTTCTAACATGGTTGACTCACAGGTGAAGACCAAATGGTAGACAAGATCGGGTTCACCGACCAATCGTTAAACCCCCAAAAGCCTGTTAGTCTGCTGAAACTTCTAGAATTGTAGAATCTCAGGTTGAACTAAAGAGCGAACAAAGGCGGGTTCGCCGAACCAATCAGTAGACTGTTGAAAGGATCCATCCAATGCCCAGGGGTTGGAAATGTGAATTTTACCCTACACATTTAGCAAAAGTTATATAAAAAACTAAGTTTGGGTTGCCTCCCAAGAAGCATTTTATTTAATATCAAGACATCATGTGGAAATGCCTTCATATGTCTTCCAAATACACCCCTTCACTTACTGATATTTCTATACATTCTCCAAAGTAGACCTTAGGACACTATCCATTTACTTTAAATGTTGGTCCATTTTTACCTTTAACCTTAATTGCCCTATTTGTGAATGCACGAGTTAATTTGAAAGGGCCAGGTCACTTTGTTTTGAGTTTACTCTAGACTAATAAAGAAAAACAAAGTCGCTTACCCAGAACTCTCGCTCAAGGATTTTAGCGTAATGCCATTTCTTCATTTTTTCCTTATAAAGGGATGAACTTTCATATGCTCTCAGCTGAAATTCTTCCAATTCATGTAGTTGATTTACTCGTCCTTTCGAAGAATTCTCCTAGTTCAAATTTAACGCCTTCAACGCCTATAGTGCCTTATGTTCAAGCTTGACCAACATGTATCAGGATTTCCCAAATACCAATTTATATACCAATTGGTGTTTTGAAATCATTTAAATACACCCAAATAGCATCATCAAGCTTCCGAGACCAATTCGTCCGATTTGCATTCACTGTTTTTGCAAGAATGCCCTTGATTTTTCGATTTGAAACCTCAACTGGGACTCTTGTTTGTGGATAATAGGGTGTTGTGAACTTGTGTTTGCCTCCATATTTTCTCAATGACAATGCAAAACACTCGGTTGCAAAAATGAGACCCTCCATCAGTGATAATAGCACGCGGGGTACCAAACCTTGCAAAAATGTAACGCTTTAAGAATTGCACAACACTCTTGCCCTTATTGTAGAGAAAGGCTACAGATTTCACTCATTTTGAAACATAATCTACTGCCACCAGAATGTACTTGTTTCCTTACGAGCTCACAAATGGACCCATGAAATTTATTGTCACGCCCCAAGACTACACCCTAGGCGAGACTGACACTCGGCGACCATTACTGGCCTCGAGCGAATCCTTGGCCTGACTTACTTAACTCAGCGGAAGACTTACTCAATAATAAAACAAGAACAATCTCATAAATAACTTAAGTTAATATATTTGCCAAAATGATACATTAGTCTTAAAATGAAATATCTGAAATAAAAGAGACTCAGCCGAACTAATTGACCATCTATCTATGAAGCCTCTAAAACTACTTTGATGAATGTTGGGACAGACCCCATAACATGCTTTTAGAATATTCTCTTTCCTCTTGGGTTGAGATAGTTTGCTCAACCCTTTTTAGCTTTAAAAAGTCCTCTTGGGATCATTGTGCCCCTTTTTATTTCTTAAAACACTTTTGGAAATCTTAGTTCCTCTTCAACTTAAATGTGAAAACATCTTAAAATTTTTAGGGAGTACTTAGTTCCCTTATAACTCATGAGAAATGAACTCAGCTCTTACTCTTTGCTTAACTTGAAACTTAACTCTTAGAAAATATTTAGTTCCCTTATACCTTTTGATAAATCAACTCAACTCTTTTAATCTTTTCTAAACTCATTTTTTAAACCTTAAAACAAAGTTAAAATGTGTTTTTAAGACTCTGGAATGCTTGCTTCTTAACTTTTAGACTTTACTCTTACTTCTTTGACTTTGATCTTAACTTTTCTTGAATTGAATTATGGATTCAAGGATCATGATATTATAATTATGTATGATTTCATGATGTTTAGATGTACTTTAGAGTGTTGGAATCGACTAGGAATTGTAGGTATATCACTTAGGAACTAGTACGAAAAGATAGGGAAAAATGAGGTCTTTGGGTGACCTTGGCTCTCTGAGAGGCGTGTAGCGCCAGAGCCTGAAGGAAAAACTCTGGTCTGAGGCGCTCTGGCTTGAGTGGTGCGCCAGGAGCTTTCAGACAGAGCCTGCCCTGAGTGTCTCTGGCAGGCGCGGCGCCCCAGGGGTTGTCAAACGAGATTTCAGACTTTTCTTCTCCGATTTTCAACTCTAATCCTTCTAAACTCCCATGGATCTTACCCCCAAACACTTAGGATCACTAAATACCTCAATACCCAATTTTTTAGCCTCATACAACAGCCTGGAAACATGAATCTAAAAAACTAAAGATATACAACAACCCAAACAATAAGAATTCGTCAATTGTTTATAAATAATTTCAATATTCTTCATTCAATATAATCAAAACTCGCTGAATTAAACATGTTGGTGTGTGGGTGAACAGATCTATCAAACAAAGATCTCATACCTCGATAGGGATAACCACCGACGAATTCCATTGGAATCTCTTGGCGTTCTTAGTGAAATCTTGCTCTTTTCTCCCTTCTCCTTCTTCTCTTCTCTTTTCTCCTGACTCTAAGCATAAAAAGTATTGTCTAATCTGAAGTAAAACTTGGTTTTACCCCAAGTAGACCCTTAAAAAAATTTAGGAAATAGTAGGGTAAAAAGACTACTTTACCCTTACTAAAATCCGTATTGGACTTTCCTCAGTCTAACAACCCAACTTCCAAAAGATATATATCCCTCATACGACATCAAAAGTGCGCAAACTTAGCGCTGTTGGAAATATCTTTCGAAGGTCTTTCTAACCATATAAAGAACTCATACTAACTCTTTCTGAGCTGGGAGTTATGACACACTTGAAAGTTACCAAAAACTCACTTTTATACTTAAGGAATTTTCTAGATTTCCCTATTTACTTCCCAAAAATGACTTTTCTTGGTTTCTTAGCTTATTATTAGTTAATTCAAGTTACGAGATGTTACAATATCTCCCCCTTGGGAACATTCATCCTCAAATGAGAAATCTTTCACTAAACTAAGGATTGTAACATCATTTCAACACTCAATAACAAAATCAAATAACAATCTGCTTACACATAGTCTTATAAAGTGCTAAGAACAGAGTACCTCGATCAGCATTCTCTCCAAATTCGAAGAGATGTGGATATCTCCTCTTCATATCCTCTTCAACTTCCCAAGTTTCTTCTTCAACAAACTGATTCCTCCAGAGGACTTTGACTGATGCAACTTCCTTTGTTCTCAACTTGCGAACTTGATGATTCAAAATCTGAACTACAACCTCTTCATTGGATAAGTTATCCTTAATCCCAACATCCTCAGTTGGTACAATCAATGAAGGATCACCCAAGCATTTCTTGAACATAGACACATGAAACACCAGATGAACCGCTTCCAACCCTCTTCATTGGTGAAACTTTCAGGTACACCCAATCATCCACCACAAACTCTAACGGTCTTCTCCTAACATCTGTGTAGGACATTGGTGACTCTGTGTCATCTTCAATCTTTATTGAATCACCTTCACCTTCTCCATAGATAGCAACCCTGCTTCACCAACTTCGAACCACCCAATAGAAGATATGCACCTCCTTCGTAAAGAGCTTCATATGGAGCCATTGGATGCTTGAATAATAACGTTGTTGTAAGTGAACTCAATAAGATTTATGTGATCATCCCAAGTGCCTTTGAAATCGATCATACGATCTCTCAACATATCCTCTTAGGTCTGGATAGTAAGTTTTTCTTGTCCATCCGTATGAGGATGAAGAGCAGTACTTAGATTCACCATTGAACCCAAACCTTTCTGAAAGATTTCCAAAATTGTGCAGTAAATTGTGCACCTCTATCTGAAATAATGGAGATCGGAACTCCATGAAGTCTCACCACTTCTTGAAGGTAAAACTTAGCATATTCATTGGCCAAATAAGTAGTATTTACCGGCAAGAAATGGTCTCACTTTGTCATCCTATCAACAATCACCCAAATAGAATCATGTTGTAACACTTCAAAAATCTAAGACGTGTTCTAGAGACTAACATAAGTGTTAAAATGTTTTGACACAGTTTTAAGGTCAATTTTAATTAATATAAGTCATTTAGGAGGTTTAGAAGTCAAAATGTCCAAGAACGTCCATGAAGTCTGGAAACTAGTTCAATGACGTACTAGCGTGCCTTAGCCTATTTGACTAGCTTTTAGGAGTTGGAAAATGATGAAAATTGGTAGAAGGGTGTCTTAAACGTATTAGAGTTAGTTCATAGTTGAAACGTCCGGATACGACTCCCTAAGGAACAACTAGGGGACCTCGAGGAGGACCCTTGCAAAAGTGACTAAAAGCTATCAATAAACAGTGTCACCAACAAAGTGCCACAGACGACTCGTGGTCCAACTGATGGGGCATCGATTTCCTCCATAGATGGACACTTAGAAATTTTGGCCAAGGTCCTGTTTTGACAAGTCTCTGAACTCATCGACGGATGTGCAGCACAGAGGTGAACAATTTCCGTCGATGGACACATGATCCGTCGAGCGTGGTGTCTTCTGTGAGGGGTCTGTTTTGCTGCATGTTTTTATTTAAGTGAATTAATTAGTTGTCCTATTTAGGAGGTTTATTAGGGGTTAGGGAAGTTCTAGTTAAGTTATTTAACAACCTATATAAAGACCCTAAGCTAATTAGACTAACCTAAGCTCTCATAATTCACAAATCCAAATTCTCTTCCTTCTCTCTTCTTTCTCTATCTAGTTGAAGAACTCCATAGAAGACAAGGTCAAGGTGGTTTTTAGGTCTGCAATTACCAAGGTTTCTCCATCAATCTTCATCAAACAACAAGGTATGCGATTCCTTTGACCTTTGAGATCTCTTTCATCAAAGGGTTCCATCAAATTGATTTCAGAAGTTGGGTTTTCAAGTGGATTTTCATCCAATACAAAATTGATGTTATGGATTACTTTGTTTATATTTCTTTTGGATATTATGAATAAATTAACATGTATTTTAACTCAATTATGTTATTCTTGATGGATTGTTCTAGTTTGTAGACGGTGATTGTCACAACCCAAAAATGGACGTGATGACACTCGTCTTATCCCACCAAAACAAGTCAGCCCAAAACTCGACCATTACAATAAAATGCAGAAATTTCATAATTTACTCATAAATACCTCAAAAATCTGGTTTTCACGTGTACAAGCCTCTAAAGTATTACAATTGATTCAAAGAAAAAAATAAGTCTCAAATGACATTGTTTCTCGAGTAGAACATGATCAGAAATAGGAGTAGAAGGTTTGCTGAGATAAAAGGAAGCTACCTGACAATTCTCCAGAAGAAGCCTCGGACAAGGGAAAGAGAAATACCACAAAAATCCAGGTTAGTAACCAACGAAAAAATTGTAGTAGCAAGGGGTGAGTACCAAACCACACGGTACCCAGCAAGTAAACTTCTAAACACAAGCTAAGGGGATAAAATACAGGTACTCCTTACACACCAACCGAACCTCCACAACTACAATCTACATAAAAATTAGTCCAACCTAATGTTCACAGACTTCACAGAGTCCAACTCTTCAAAATAATTTTAACAAAATAACCATCTTAACTACAACTTAATATTCAACAATCACAAACTGTCACAAAAAGGCACTCACAATATCAGCAAAACACAAGATCAGGTTCGTCAAATAGAGGTAATCAAATATCAAGTACTTCCCAACCACCAATAAACACATAATCATAAAGAATGAAGAATGTCATGGGATGCAATTCAATATGATACCATATATGATATCAATTAAAGGAAATGATGTAACATCTCAATAAATCAAATGTCGGTATGACATATAATCACCTCAATTATCACAATTATACGGGTTCAGTAAAGAACACAATTACACATAATAAATCAAATCAATAATATATTAGTTAATGCTCATATGTTTTAGCATTCTCGGATTTCAATCCGCATTCTATAGTAATAAACATTCTCATTCTAACACCGAGACTCGTACTATTCTAAACACACAATATACAAACAAATAATCATATTGTCTTTTATTATCCCTTTTTATCATTAAAATTAATCAAGGTGGACAAGTCAACCCTTCCAAATCCCACTACTCCCAAACACATACCACAAGGAAATACACACATTCCATACACTTGGCAAGAGTTTAGAAATTCACTTGCCTTAATCAAATAAGAATTTACTTCTGACTTGAGCCTTTCCTTTTTTTTGAACTTCCAATTCAAAGAAATCTATTCACATCAATAATCACAATAAGATTTTTAAACTAAAAATATCCACATTACCATCTCTCTAGACTAGACCCAAAAACTCACTCAATGCTATAATCAAGTTCTTAAGTTTTGATCACAACTTATATGTCAACTCCATATTCTCAAATTCCAAACCTAGGGTTAATTTTCGACTCCCTCAAATAGCATAAATCTAATAGTATTCATATAATAAACTACCCCTAATGTTCAATTACCTATCTCAACATATCAAAATTTGAATCATAATGTGTTAAGTAAAATAAAAGTGATTAAAGTGGAATTCACTTAAACCAACATCTAATAAGATTGACTAATCATGTTACCATTATAACCATCTAATTAGGATGTCACTGCACGCTTCAACATTGGCTCAAATAATAGAGAACTTCTAAAAATAATATTGAATTTTCCATAAAATCATCATCAATTATTAGCCAAAATTAGCTTTTTGTTATTTCTCTTTCCCACCATAATAATATAATAACAAAAGCAATAATACTTTAGTATACAATGACCTCTATGCATAATCACAAGTTCACATATCAGTATAAATTATACACAATTTTAACCTAAAAATTTACTCCTAATTACATAAAAACATAATAAAAAGAATGAGAATAATTACCTTGGTACCTTAAGATGAAAATATCAATTTTCCTCCTCCTTTTCCTTTTTTTTTCTCCATTTGTCTTCTTTTCTTCTTCTGCGTATGCTTTTTTTTGTTCTGTTTGTTCTTTTTCAATCCATCGTCAGCCGTCAGACTTTTCAACATTTAGGTCACTTTGACATTTTTTTAGAAAAATCTTATTGTTATTATTTTATGTATTTATTTAAATTCCTTCCTTTTCTATTTTTTTCCTTTTTCCATTATTATTAGCAACAAAATGATCCTTTATTAAATCTGAAATTCATGTCACTCTAAGTCATAAATTGTTTATAAAATCTATTAAAATGTAGATAAAAATAATGGTTAAAATTCTTAAAACGACTAGGAGTATCGTTACAATAACCTATTCCCCTTAACCCTAGGTTATGATCTTGAATTGAATTGTGTAATGTTTGTTCAATTAAATTGGTTATTGGTTGAATTACTATTAGATGATGATATTGTATCAATTATGAATATATTAGGGTGAATTATAGTCCTATCATGCTAGTTCTTGAGTAATTGATCTAGATTATGACTTTGACCTATGTCTCTTATCTTAAGCTATGAACTAGTGATTGGTTGTGATGTAGTGATTCAGTTAGCCTTGTTATTATGTTGGTTATTGTTGTGTGATGTTATTACACCCTTAATGGGTTGAATTAAGGGTTGATGGTAAAACCTTGATGATGGATTGTGAAGGAGACTTGGTAAGTCTTGTGATCCCTATTGTCTACTTCAATGATGGTTACTTGTGGTTAAGTGATGATGTTGTATTGAAGTATGCCTTGTATTAGGATTGATAGGGTTGGTATGATGTTGAATTGAAATGTCTTGACTATGGATTGTGAGGTGTTGTCTAAGATGTAAATGTTATAAGGATGGTGATGATTTATCAATGTGCCTTATTATGAAGTGATATGTTAATGTGCTAACCTCACTTATATGGATTGTAATTAAAGGAAAATACTCATTCAATTCTTATTGAGCTATCATTATGACGATTATACAAGGGATATACCATATGACCTACATCAAGCTATGATGATTAATAAAAGTATTAAAGACATTTCAAAAAGGGACTCTAACTTAGCACCGAGTGAACTAGAGTGAGGAGTGTACCTTACCACATAGGGAATGTAGGATCACGAATGTACTCTTGAGATTGGATACTCCGATGCATGTAGCATAAGGAGGGTCTCAACTATATCTCCTAGTTCTTGAACTGTGTTGCCCCTTAGGAATACTTGCAAGCGCATCCCCGTAGTTGCTATGTTCATGTTTTGGTACTACCTTGGCAAGTATTCCTCCTTCTTTTGTGTAGGGTTTCATGACACCTGATTCCACATTAGCTCATGTGGTCTATGTCGATTAAGGCAAGATGTTCCCAAAAATTTAAAATGAACTAAAGGATTGAACTCTTACAAAAATGATCTAAGGGGTTTAGCTTAGTCTAGGTAGGGGTATGAGACTCTACCTAAACATTGCAATAGTTATCCTTGAAGGAAGTCTTAGAAGGATGTTCTTATGTATGTATATGCTTATAAATATAAATGATATGCATATGATGATCTTACTTGTTAATGACACTATGTGATGTTTATTACTCTTATGAACATGTATTTGGTCTCTATTGCTAAGGTAGGATATTAGGTACACTTAATGTTATATTATGTGACGTTGGGAATTGATTATGGTTCTTGCTAGGTTTACTTGATTAAGTAAGGTTATTGGACTTGGCTTAGTCATTGCACAAGTGGACTTAAAGAGGGTCATGAGTAATGGTCTTGCTTTAGTTTTGTTGAAATGTAATCTTATTCATGCTTGTTGCAATTATAATTTGATGATATAGTTACTTTGACTATGTGTTCAATTATATGATATGCATGTTGACTTGATTAGACTTTGTATTGTTGGTCTTGTGATGTACATGCCTATGGCTTAATGGATATGTCTTATTGATTGGTATGGCTTCTTGAATGTGCATAAGGCTTTCTAAATGTAAAATAGCCATTTCAATGAAATGTCCCTTTTTAGCATGATTTCATGATATGTGTGCATATGGTCTCATACTTAGTACAAGTGGTGTACTAACACCATTTATTCCTTTTCCCCAACATTTAGGTTCCGGTCGTTGAAGGTCTTTGAGACGACTTTGAAAAAAACTTGGAATTCTCAATCATCCAAGTTGGGTAGGTCCTCAATTTTCGAGGGCAATGCCAATATCAAGCTTATGAAGTTGTTCTAGTTTTAAGACTCTTATGTTCGTTCCTTTTCATTTGGATACTAAACATTGTATGACCTATATATGGTCTTGTTATATTGATGTATGAGCTAGGCCCAAATTATTACACTCTTGCTAGATGGTTATGAGATGAGACATGCTTCTGAGACTGTTATATTTTATATATATCTATGTGTAATGAAAGTAGAAGACAAAGTAATGTTCCTATTCGAAGGGCTTATGTACACTCGATATAAATATTATGTGTATATAGAGGTCTATACAAACTTCAATGTAGAAGTAATGAAATGTTTTTAAAATTTTTGCATTTTAACCTATTAATGTAATGATGTAAGCTAAGAGTCTAGTCTTAGTCCTCAAAGAGGAGAACGGTGTTGGTTACGTCTAGGGGGTGCTCCCGGATATGAAAAACTTGGTATCAAAGCATAAGGTTAAATATCTTTGAGTCGGTGTCTCTCTCAACCACGTCTATGTAGGTTAGTATTCATAATTGTGAAGTGTGCCACACTTATGGATAGGAATCTATGTGATGCTTAGGAAACTCTCACTTTCTTAGAAGTCCAATATCGTGCCTCTAGAGTGTAGCTCTACGTGCTTTTAGCATCTAATCCTTTTATTGTGATTATAGGCAATGAATACTCGAAGGAAAGCGGCACGAAGACTTGAAGAAGTGATGGCCAATGCGGGAGTTCTTCCCCGTGGTGATCAAGTTCCTCCTCTTGAAGAAGATGCTAATGATGACCAAGCTCCGGTCAATCCTCCTTTGATGGGTGGTGCCGTTCGGGCTGCTCTTTTCCAAATGGATCAAGCCATTCTACCCATCCAAAATCCGTCACTGCTCAAGGTTAAGCCATGACGGCCTAAGCTAATTAGGAGGTTGTACCCAAGCAAACCAACAAGTTGCTACCATGGCCTCCCGTTAGAGGGACTTTACGAGAATGAATCCCCGTACTTTCTATGGGCCCAAGGTTGAGGAAGACCACCAAGAGTTCATTGATGAAATCTATAAGATCCTTTATGCTATGGGGTTGTTTACTAGTGAGAAGGCCTAGTTAGCCATTACCAACTCAAATATGTGGCCCAAGCTTGGTACGTCCAATAGAGAGATAAGAGGCCATTAAGGGGTGGACCAGTGACTTGGGAAGTTTTCAAGAAGGATTTTATTAATAAATTTTTTCCTAGGGATAAGAGGGAAGCCAAGGTGGTGGAGTTCATCAACTTTCGGCAAGGAGGTATGATTGTACTTGAATACTCTTTGAAATTTACTAAATTGTCAAAGTATGCTCCTTCTTTGGTTTTTGACCCTAGGGATGAAATGAACCGCTTTGTGACGGGAGTGTCAAATGACTTGAAACAAAAGTGTAATTCGGCTAGGCTACATGAAAATATGAATATTTCTCATCTCATGGTTTGTGCTCAACAAGTGGAAGAGGCAATAGCTAAGAGAAAGAGTAGGGATGCCAAGAGGGCAAGGTCATTTGATGGTAGTTCTTCAAAGGTAGGCTTGATATCCAAGATATGCTTAGGTTCAATAAAAGGGTATCTAACCAAGTTCCTTTCAAGTTCCCTAAGGCTTGTGATGATAGGGTGTCTAACCCTAAGCCTAGGAAGGGAAGGGTTACTAGCTCACCAAACAAGAATCCAACTTATGAAAAGTGTGGCAAGAAGCATTTTAGGGAATGCCTTGAGGGAGTGGATGATTGTTTTCGTTGTGGTAAAAGTGGGCACAAAGTTTGAGATTTCCCAAATGTGAAGGGGTAATCCAAGGAGAGTGGGCAAGCAAGTGGTTCATAATGATGCTCCGAAGAAGAATTACTGTTATGTACTTCGCTCAAGGGGTGAGCAAGAGACTTCTTCTGACGTGGTGACCGGTATGTTGAAAGTATTCTCTATTGATGTATATAATTTACTTGATCTGAGCGCTAATTTGTCTTTTGTTACTCCCTTGATAACTAAAAAGTTTTACATTTTGCCCGATGTCTTGATTTAACCTTTCATAGTAAGTATCTTGGTGGGTGAGTCGGTTGTTGCAAAAAGTGTATATAGAAATTGTCCTATAATGTTTCCCAATAGAATTACCCATGTTGAGATTGTAGAACTTGATATGTTTGATTTTGATGTCATATTGGATATAGATAGGTTGCATGCTTGCTTTGCCTCTATTGTTTGTAGAACAAGGGTGGTGAAGTTTAACTTTCCAGATGAGTCCGTTTTAGAGTGGAAGTGGGGAAATTCTATTCTTACAGGCCGGATCATTTCTTGTTTGAAAGCTTGTAAGATGATCTCTAAAGGGTGTTTATACCATATAGTAAGAGTCCAAGATTTAGACTCCGAGATTCCTCCCATTGAGTCGGTCCCTGTAGTAAGGGAATTTTTGGAGGTCTTTCCTAATGATCTTCCTAGTATTCCTCCCGAATGGGACATTTATTTTGGTATCGACTTGGTACCAGATATAAATCCCATTTCAGTTCCTCCTTATTGAATGGCTCCGGTCGAATTGAAAGAGTTGAAGGCTTAACTCAAAGATTTACTAGACAAGACTTCATTAGACCTAGTATTTCTCCATGGGGTGCTAAGATTTTATTTGTGAAGAAAAAGAATGGTTCCCTTAGGACGTGCACTGATTATTGCCAACTCAACAAATTCAATATTATGAACAAGTATCCTCTCCCGTGGATTGACGACTTATTTGATCAACTCCAAAGGGCAAGATACTTTTCTAAGATTGACTTGAGATCGGGGTATCACCAACTTAGGGCGAGAGGTGAGGATATACCAAAAATGGCATTTCGGACTAGATAAGGTCACTATGAGTTCTTAGTAACGTCCTTTGGTTTCACTAATGCCCAGACAACATTTATGGATCTCATGAATAGGGTGTTTCGAAGTTACCTAGATTCATTTGTCATTTTCTTCATTGACGACAACTTTGTATACTCGCAAAATGCGGGTGATCACATGGACCATTTAAGGGTGGTGTTACAATTGCTTATGGATAACCAATTATTTGCCAAGTATAGAATATGTGAGTTTTGGTTGAGGTTGGTGGCATTTCTTGGTCATATCCTCTAGTGAGGGAGTTGAGGTTGACTCAAGGAAGAACGAGACGGTCAAGAATTGTCCAAGACCATTGACTCCAACCGACATTAGAAGTTTCTTGGGTCTAGAGGATTATTATTGGAGGTTTATGGATGATTTTACGTCTATTGCATATCCCTTGACTACTTTGACCCAAGGAGTAAGAAATTTGAATGGTCGGAGGCATGTGAGAGAAGCTTCCTAATATTTAAGGATAGGCTTACTTGCGCTCCGATGTTGACTTTTACAAAGGTACCAAGGGTTTTGTTGTATATAGTGATGCATCCCAAGTGGGTTTAGGGTGTGTGCTTATGCAACATGGAAAAGTAGCGGCCTATGAATCTAGACAACTTTAAGGTACATGAGAAAAACTATCCAACTCATGATCTTGAGTTAGCGGCCGTGGTATTTGCCTTGAAAATATGGAGGAATTACTTGTATGGTGTTCATGTTGATATGTATACCGACCATAAGAGTCTCCAATAAGTGCTTACTCAAAAAGAGTTGAATCTCTGACAAAGAAGATGGTCGGAATTGTTGTAAGATTATGACATGAGTATTCTCTATCACCCCGGCAAGGACAATATGGTTGCAGATGCTCTAAGTCGTATGACCATGGGTAGTATGTCTCATGTAGCTAAAGCCACGAAAGACCTAGCGAAAGATGTTCATAGGTTTGTTAGATTGGGTGTGAGGTTTGAAGATTCTCCGAATGGTGATTTTATGGTCCATCATAACTCCGAGTCATCATTGGTGGTTGAGGTGAAGTTCAAACAACACCTTGATCAACCATTGATGGAGTTGAAGGAATCGGTTCTTGGCAAGCTTAATGAGTCATTCTCCTTAGGGGGATGGTGTCTTGAGGTATCAAGGAAGGTTGTGTGATCCCAATGTACATGGTTTGAGGAACCAAATTCTTGAGGAAGCTCATGGGTTCCGTTACTCCATTCATCCGGGTTCTACAAAGATGTATCATGACCTTAGGGAATTGTTTTGGTGGGAATGTTGGAAAAAGGACATAGCGGAATTTGTTGCTAAGTGTCCAAATTGTTAACAAGTGAAGGCCGAGCACCAAAATCTAGGTGGTTTACTTCAATAAATCCAAGTTCCTACTTGGAAGTAGGAAGACATCAATATGGATTTTGTGACTGGTTTGCCGCGGACACAAAAATAATATTACTCTATATGGGTGGTTGTGGATAGGTTAACCAAATCATGTCACTTTATTCTCATCAAGTCTACTTACTTGGCGAACGATTATGCAAGGCTCTTCATAGATGAGATTGTGTGTCGCCATGGTATTCCATTATACATCATATCGGATAGGGGTGCAAAATTCACATCTACGTTTTGGAGGTCATTCCAACAAGGGTTGGGTACCAAGGTGAAGCTAAACACCGTTTTCATCCCAAATAGATGGTCAAGCCGAGAGTACTATTCAAACCCTTGAGGATATTCTTAGATATTGTATCAATGATTTCAATGGAAAATGGGATAAACATTTGTCGTTGGTGGAGTTTGCTTACAACAATAGTAAACATTCATGTATAGCTATGGCTCCTTATGAAGCCTTGTATGGTAGGAGATGTAGATCTCCAATTAGATGGTTTGAAGTAGGTGATTCTTCACTTTTGGGTCTCAATTTGATTTATAAGACTTTGGATAAGGTTCATATCATAAGGAACCGGTTGCAAACAGCCCATAGTCGGCAAAAGTCTTACGCCGATCATAGGAGAAGAGGATTAGAGTTTGAAGAAGGTGATAAAGTGTACTTCAAAATTTCGCCCAGGAAAGGGTAGTTAGATTTTACAAGAAAGGGTAGTTGAGTCCTCGTTATATGGGTCACTATGAAATTTTGCAAAGAGTTGGTAAGGTTGCCTATGAGTTGAACTCCCTAATGAATTGGCTTCGATTAATCCGGTGTTCCATTTTTGTATGCTTAAGAAGTGTATCGGAGACCCAGAGTCTATTATTCCTATTGAGGGTCTTGGTGTGAAGGATAACCTCCCTTATCAGGAGGTTCCGGTTCAAATCCTTGATAGGCAAGTAAGGAAGTTAAGGAACAAAGAGGTGGCTTCTGTAAAGGTTTTGTGGAAGAATCACCTAGTTGAGAATGCGACATGAGAGACCAAGGACGACATGAAGTCCCGTCACCCTCATATATTTGATAACTAAGGTTAGTTATTCCTATTAATAATGAAAATAATGACTAAAAATTGAAGTTGCTTGATTTTCGTGAAGTTTTGCAAAATGTGCATTTTTTGATGTCATTATAGTGAAATTACAGTGAAATTGTTCATATTGAATTGAAAATTTGCAATTCTTCTTGTTTTGAGTTATGTTGTGCATTTTGATATGGTGAGTCCTTATTAAATAATATTGAGCATGTTGGTACGTCAATTTTTGGCATAATTGACTCATATATGATATGTTGAACTCTTGTTGTTGTGAGAAGGATATTCCTCATAATGTAATGTTGAGCCTTATGTGTGGTAATTGAAGTTTTAATGCTATGTGTAAATGTCATGATTGAAGTTGTAACTCATGTTGTCATGTATTATTGTTGGTTGGGCTGATATTCTTGAGTCTATTCCTTCCTTACAAGAGATTTAAGTGTCATTCGGGGATAAATGTTCCTAAGATGGGGGGGGATAATGTAACACATCGAAAATCTAAGACTTGTTCTAAATCCTAACATAAGTGTTAAAAGGTTTAGACACTTTTTTAAGGTCAACTTTAATGAATATAAGTCAATTAGGAGGTTTAGAAGTCAAAACCTCCAAGAACGTCCATGACGTCCGGAAACTAGTTCAGTGAGGTACTAGCATACCTTAGCCTATTTGACTAGATTTTAGGAGTCGAAAATTGATGAAAATTGGTGGAAGGGTGTCTAAGACATATTAGAGTTATTTCATAGTAGAAACGTCCGGTCACGACTCTCCATGGACCAACTAAGGAACCTTGAGAAGGACCCTTGCAAAAGTGACTAAAAGCTGTCAATAGACTGTGCCACCAACGAAGTGCCGCAGAACTCGTGGTCCAATCGACAGGGCGTCGATTGCCTCCGTCTATGGACTATAACTTTTGTCAAGGGCCTATTTTTGCAAGTCTCTGATTAGGGGAGGTCTAATTAAGTTAGTTTACAACCTATATAAAGACCCTAAGCTATTTAGACAAACTTAAGCTCTCATAATTCACAAACCCAAATTATCTTCCTTCTCTCTTCTTTCTCTCTCAAGTTGAAGAACTCCATCGAAGACAAGGTCAAGTTGGGTTTTAGGGATGCAATTACCAAGTTCATCAAACAACAAAGTATGGTATTCCTTTCACCTTTGAGACCTCTTTCCTCAAAGGGTTTCATCAAATTGATTTTGAAAGTTGGGTTTTCAAGTGGGTTTTCATCCAATACGAAATCGATGTTATGGATTACTTTGTTTATGATTCCTTTTGGACATTATGAATAGACTAACATTTATTTTAACTCAATTATGTTATTTCTTGATGGATTGGTCTAGTTCGTAGAAGATGACCTATTCCCCTTAACCTTAGGTTATGATCTTGATATGAGTTGTGTAATGTTGGTTCAATTAAATTGGTTATTAGTTATTAGTCAAGAGGGGGAAAATTGACAACAAACTGTTTTTGATGAAATGAGATAAAAAATTGCTCATCAATCAAGTGTATGTGGATGATATTATGTTTGGAGCTACCTATGAACATCTCTATGAAGAATTTGCAACCCTCATGGGAAATGAATTCGAGATAAGCATGATGAGAGAGTTGAACTTCTTCTTGTGTCTGCATATCAAGAAAACCTCCAATGGCACCTCAATCAGTTAAGGGAAGTATACAAAGGAGCTGCTAAAGAAGTTCCATATGGTGGAACTAAACCCATTGATAACCTCATGGGTATAAAATCAAAAAAGGGAGAAGATGAGGTTGATCTGTTAGTGAATCAAACCATGCACAAAGGTATCATTAGATCTCTATTGTATTTGACCGCAAGCTGGCCGTACATTGTATTTAGCGTGGGAATGTGTGCACATTCCAAGAACGCCCAGGGAATCTCATCTACAGGAAGCTAGGAGGATCCCGAGGTATGTAAAGAAAATAGGTTTATCCTGCATGTAATTCTTTTGAACTAGTAGGATATGTAGATGCCGATTTTGCAGTATCAAGTGGACAAGAAAAGCACTTCTGGAATGGCACATTTCCTTGGATCCTCACATATCTCTTGGGGAATCAAAAAGCAAAACTCAGTAGCTCTCTCAACATCTGAGGCTGAGTATGTAGTTGCTGCTTCTTGTTGTGCCCATTGATAAAGCAACAACTTGAGGATTTTAGAGTCCACATCAACACCATTCCTCTCATATGTGATAATACCAGTGCAGTCAACATGGGAAAGAATCCGGTCCAGCACAAAAGAACAAAGCAAATTGATGTTAGGCATCACTTTTTGAGAGATAATGTTGAGAAAGGGAACATCATCATGAAATACTGAAGGACTGGAGATCAGATTGCAGACATCTTTACCAAAACTCTTAGCAAGGATCAATTTGAGAGCAATAGGCTGAAGTTAGGGATGACGAACATGCACTAACTTAATCTCATCAAGAAGCCCCTAGTCCCTATATTGGCTAAGATCTGGAGGGCAGGTATCCACAGAACTTGTAATGCATTGTTTAAAGTAAGATCATCTATGTACCTGACTACATGTTTACAACCATGGAAAGCACAGGAGAGGAGAATGGCCAAAACTATTCAGAAATTATATTTCATTCGCACTTGAGGACCAGGTCGCTCCTAAGGTTAACACTCTTTACATTTGTTTAAATATGTCTAACAAGAACCGTCCAGATCTCCATGTGTTAGTCATCGATCCTTCTGACTGTAATCCCATCACTTTTAATCCAAGCATTGCGTCTATTCAGGGACCTGACACAGCTTTTCAAGTTCTTCTTATGGTGACCTTTCTTCACTCTAATCCCCTTACACTTCAAAATTCCTCTTTCTAAGTCTAGCATCAAAACCCATTCTGTCTCTCTACTTGTTACTCTAGAATTTCAGTATCTTCTCTCAAACAAATATGTCTCAGCCTCTATCTTCTTGAAAGAAAATGCTAGACTCTCTAAATGAGATATATCCAGTGGATTTTTATACCTCTTCTGAAGCCGTATCTCCGTCTAAATTGTCTACCATTTCTCCGATCAACATAGGTCCATCGAGTTCTCCTAATCCCCTGTCCCCCTCGACCTGAATAACCCAACATTTTCATTTCAACCTGGTCTCTGCTTAGAGGTGCTATCTGATCATCTTTTTGAGGGAGACATTCCCAAGACTAAGTCCTCGGAGTCAAACATTCTTACTACAACTGAGAATTTGGTTGTGGAAAGTTTAATTTGTATGAGAGAAGAAGTGTTAAATGAAGAATATGGCCAGGGTGTGAAAACTTTTCTAGATAGAGCTCAACCTATGTTTGATCAGACTCCTGAGATCGGTAGATGTCCTTTATCTGATTCGATTGATTCTGATGAAGACAATCGTCCTCTCAAATGGATGGTTCAAAATTTATGGTTCCAAGATCCACAAAAGGGAAAGATAAAATGGTTGAAGATGCACCTCGAAGGTGACCCTCACCAGAGCAGTTACTCAAAAACTCATGGGTGATGCCATGAAATCCAACGAGTTAACCACTGCTGAGAATCGAAGGAAAGGTCAATTTGGTGAGGCAAATTTTGAAGTGCCTATTAATAATATGGTGGAATTGTCAGGAGAAGGGTTTGACAAAGAGTGTGTGCGAGAAATTCTGATGGTAAAAAGAACAAACCATCTAAGAAGGTTAATAAGGGAAAAAAAAATGAGAAATCTAAGACTTTTGTGGGAAAAAGGTTGTATCGAATAAGGGAAAGGCAAAAGATTCGCAATAGAAAAGGGAAACATCAAAGTGGAAAAGATAAACCTCTCCGGCTGATGAACAAGTATCTAAAGAGGGACCTGGTCCCAACTGCAATCTCGATGACCATACAATAATCAAGCAGACCATCACTGATAATATGTGTCTGAGAAAGGTTTTGGGTGGAAGTGTGTTTAATATGGATATCATTCACAAGCAAGAGATTGACTCATTGTATGATCTGGTGGAAATTAAATCTTGGACACACTTCTTTGAGATTAAATCTCCTATTTTTCATAAGGAAGAGGTGCGAGAGTTCTATTACAACATTGACTTTACTGAGGATGGAAGCATTAGCACCACGGTGGGCAACCACAGTCTGAAGTTAGACGAGGACTGTCTTGGAAAATTTTTTGGAGTACCTAGAGGTGGAATCAGGTTTGTTGTTGGAAAAATTGAAAGGAATTTCTAAAGATCCCTAATGCCCGCTGTGTTAGGGTTCTGAAGAAACTCATGAAAGGTGAGTATCAGTTGGTCTTCCAATTTGTAAACAAAGTTCTTATTCTTCCGAGTGAGGCCTCTGCAATTTATTGTTCATCATGGAGTCACTATGCAAGTTTGAACCTTTGGATCTTCAAACTTTTACGATGGAATAGCTGTACAAAACAATAATAAATCACAAGGGAAAACATGGCATGGGCTATGGCTACTTTTTGACAAAGGTGTTTCACCATTTCAACATCCATCTGGGAGCAGGTAAAAATGGTACTGGCAAGCAATCGTTCACTCTAAGAACTCTGGTGGAATGTGAATGTGTTCATGGGAAGTCCATTGAGTAAGATATCTCAGTTGATCAAGGAGCAGGACTAATTGAAGTTTGAATTGACTGCGATGACTGTGCTATTGAGCAACAAAGAGGCTGAGATTTCTCTTCTAAAGACAAAACTTCTCAAAATTACTAAGGTTTTCTAGAAGCTACAAAAGAAGAATGATGAGCTCATGTCAATTGTTGCTGCTCTTCAAGAGAAGATGATTAATGACAATGGTGCAGCAAACTCTAGGCTCACCCTTCTTATCATTTTCATCTCTCATCTGCCTCCCTCCTCTTAGTCCTTCCTGTGTCTTTTTCTGTGTGGACAATGTCCGGGGTTCTGAACTTTTAGTTGAACTTAAATGTATTGACTGCTGATTTTGTTATGCTTACGAAATGGAACCCTATTTTGTTGTAGCTAAATTCTGTTTCTTTCTGGCTTAATACTATGTTGGTGTTGTCCTTGATTGTGATCTCACTTATCAATCTTACTTGTTTTATTGGTTAAGTGTACTACTTTTTTATGATGCCAAAGGGGGAATCAATCGAGGGTGCTCAAATGATACTTAGGTTGGGGGTGCTCATATGATTCTTAGGTTGATCTGAGCGATAGGGGGAAGGAAACAACCAATAAATAAGAAGTTTGTCTACTCGACAGGGTGAAGACAATGCAAGCACCTGTGTATGGTTTGTCATCATCAAAAAGGGGGAAAATTTTATTTGTAGTTTTGATGATTTGCCGAACCCAGGGACCTTGTTAAGGGACCTCGTCCACAGTGTTATAAATTCTCCACTGTCAGGCTGGAAAAAGGTACAAGTGGTTGGTGCACAGTCTCCAACTGATGACTCGACAAACCCAGGGACATTGTGAAGGGACCTGGTCCTTGGTGAGACATACTCCTCATTGCCAAGCTGGAAAAAGTAAAGTGGTTGGTGCACACTCTCCAATTGCAGGAGAAGGTTGTCTCAAAAGCTAGTGACTATCCTTCATTAGCCTAATGTCCAATAGTCACAACCTTAGATTTTGCAACTCGAAAAAGCTTTCAAGAACTCTTGCAAAGGCTGATCGAAGAAGTGAAAATTCATCCTTAATATCAAACTCGAACCAGATTGACCTGCAAGCTTAGTGGTCTTAGGATTTACTCTTTTGAACATACTTTGTAAATCTGATCCTAAATCAATAAAGGAATCATATACTGGTTTGGTACTACATTCTAAATTAGTCAAAGTTAAGTGATTAAGTGGGCAGTGTTGTATCTGCCTAGGGAAAATCTAAATCATCTATAGTAGGAGTTTTAGTCGGCGGTGTTGTATCCGCTTTGAAAAAGTCTAAGTTATCTAGGGGTGATAGCTTAGTGAGTGGTGTTATATCCGCTTAGGCTCTTCAAGTAATAAGTAGATTACTTGTTCATGAGATTAATAACTTTTTCTCACATTGGTTGTAACTGGGTTCACTTTTGCTTGAGGAAGATTAGTGAAGCAGTTGAAAATCCTGAGCAACAGGTCGTGGTTTTACTCCCTTGATCAAGAAGGTTTCCACGTTAACTTCTTCTATTGCATTATTATTGTTATTTTCTTTAGAATATATTTTAAGTCAAGTCAAGGGACCTGATCCATTGACTAATAATGGATGCACGCATTTGATACAACATCTTAGGATAAACCTAAAAATACAGAACCCTAGAAAGAACAAGATGAAAGTATGTACAAACAACAGTACACATACATCCTACGCGCATAAGATAAGCAAACTGAACAAGAAACCTGAATGTGGAAGACTAAGCAACAACAACCTAAACCAATGATGGATTGAATATAATATCACGAATCTTGAATCTATCCGCTCCGAGTTCTATTGTCCTGTGTCATAAAGCAACAAAATGTTAACCATAGTAAGGAACACACCCTTACCCCCCCTAAATCTCATTGACCTAATGCAATGGGTAAGAGAACAGTAATGAGTTCCTATATATGAGGTCCTAGATATTTAAGTAATATGAGAAGTTATTATGGCGTCAAATTGAAAAATATATAAAATTATAAAGTAATTCTATCTTTAGTTGGTATGACACTGTTTCAAATGATGGACTTTGACAATTGAGGAAGGTTGTCTATATGTTTTTTGATAAGTCACAGGTTAATCAAAATAGGACATGACAGTAACTCTAAAGTCTGAAGAGATGAAGCCGAATAATCTTGGACAGAAAACTTACCAACATAAGGCTTCGAGTTAATGCCAAGAAAGAGTGAATATTGAAGAACCTTACCCTGATACAAGAACCAGGTTCTTGTAATTCTGTCGCAACACAATAAAACAAAGTTTTGTCGTGGAAACCATTCTAACTCAATGAAGGGAAAAATCACCACCGAAGTTTTATATTAATTCAACAACTCAGTTAATCAATGAATCTAAACTTAAAATTCTACCCTATTCTATTAACTATAATTAAAAACTCTCCACTCACAAAGAAGTCAAACTCACTTCTTGTTTACAAAAACTCTGAACTCTTCTTAACTCTAACCACCCAAGAAGTCAAACCCACTTCTTATTTACAATTCTCACAACCTCTCTCCCAAGAAGTCAAACCACTCCTTGTTACAATTCTCTCAAGACTCTACTCCCAAGAAGTCAAACCCACTTCTTGTTACACAATCTAGGAATTATTATAACTCAATAATAAACCTAGAACAAATTAACAAAGACTAATAACCATAGACTTTAATTGATAAGAGTTCAACATTCAATAGTTCAGAGTGGAACAGATTTTGTGAACCAGGTCCTTACGTTGCTGTAACGAAGCTCTGCGATTTTTCTCTAATAATTACTTCTCTCAAGTTGATATATTTCGCGAATATGCAATAGCTATCGTTCTTGCTTTGATGGAAAAATTCTCTCGATTTTTGTTATTGCAAAAGACACTTTTTTCCTTCAACTTCTTGATCCTTTTATAGAGTTTCATTTGCCTTCAACTTCTACAAGGAAAGGAATTACAAATTCTTTTCCTTCTTGAATTTGTCAAGATTTACTTCTTTCCTTATTTGACTTGAATTGTAACTTCTTTAATTCTTTCCTTTTTTGAGTTGAATTGCTACTTTTTTATTTCTTTCCTTCTTTATTTCTTTCCATATTTATTTCCTACTTTTCCTTATTTATTTATGCACTTTTTCTTCTTTGCCGCAATACTTTTTCTTCTTTGCCGCAATATGAACTACTAAATAAAAATGTTTTCTGTTTTTGCATTTAGATCTGTAACCAAAGATTTCAAGGAAACTGAATCACTCATTCTCCCGTAGGAACAGAGCAAGAGTACAACACTTAGTGCCCGTCAGGTAGCTCATAAGATCTCATTGGAATGTTACAATATGAATTGTCTGCATGAAACAGAGAAGCAACAAAATATTTACAAACTTCAAAACAAACATATTTCATATAGAATAGAATTAAAAAAAAGTGAACACACACAAGAATTAAGTGTCATCAGGACTTGAAGCAATCTTGAACGTCATCATGAGCAAGAATATATACTCTAAAAGATCTTAAGACTGGCCAAAAGATATCAGTTACTTTTTTCAATTTTTCTTTTATTATATCCTTTTAGACAAGGATGTAATAGATGATCTAGAGATTATAGAAGAGATAACACATTATAGAGTGTTAGAAATATCCTATGGGATCATCTACTTTCACTACACTTGAATCAACATTTCATTGTCTAGCGGCGGAGTTGGATAAGGGAAGAGGAAATAACATAGTATTTAAGACGTTAAGCACTAAAGTGCTAGCAGACCATGCAAATAAAAAACAAATTGCCTATTTGACAATGGTATAATTAGGCTTTCTATGATGCCTCCCTTTGATGCGACTGGCAAAACAAGAACCGGTAATCAATGCAAACAGAATGAACTCTTGAGAAACAAAGCATGAAAGTCTTGAGCAAGAAAATCTTGAATGAATACCTACATTTTATCTAGAAATAAACAGGTTAGGGGAAAGAAAAAGTTTGTTTCAACCAAAAACGGATCATTGTATTCAAACAAGTCATAAGGATAACTGATGATAAATATCTAACTGTAATGCCTTTCTGTTCCTAACTTTTTATCAAACAATCAGTAAGAATTCCAACCCCAATAGGAGATGTACAAACCGCCTGTTATCAAATTAAAGAATTATAACATATTTATTCAATGAAACCAAACCAAAACTTTTTTTATAAGTAATAAAGGATTATTATTGACATAAAACAATCAACATCAAGTAAATGCTGGGGAAAAACTCTATCAAAAGAGAACTTTACACTGTAAGGAAAGAACTAAGAAAGTAAAATACAACCTCCAGCTCTAAAACATGCCTTAGTATTGTTGCACCAGAGACTACAACCAAAACAGAATATTGCACAGAACATCCAATGATGATTTAACATCCATAACCACTTCACTTTTCCCTTACTTACCGAAATAAAACAAAATTTACAAGTTCATGAGTAGCTTAGACCCTACCTCCCCAAGCAAAGAGAAGGGCTAATGAACCTGAACATGAAACCCATTTTCTCCTTCTACATCCCATAGACAAAAAAAATACATCTTAAATTTTCATCTAGAGAGGCCCGCCCCCTTCAACACCTAAAATAGATTTGATCAATTCTCATAAAAAAATAAGTCAATTTTCCACCTTAGAATGCATGTCCAGGACTTGATTTCTTCTTCACTCTAGATTAAAATCTAGGGAAAAGAGGAAAATTCTATAAATGAATAATTATTTAAAACATCTATTCGAGGGGGAAAATGACAACCCAAATGTCAGTTCTCTCAAAGAAATTCTAGTGAGCTATAACTTAAGGCCCTCAGTGCATACCATGGGGAATTACAATAGATACCATAGCCATTTGCTTCTTTCCTTATTATTTTTTTCTCTTTTTTTTTTCTAGTTTTGATAGTGGAGGAGAACGATTAGCAGATTTGGAAACAAAATAATTTGCTTCAGAGAAATTAAATAGTTTACTGAAGCATGACAGAAACACAAACATTAATGGGAGATCTCTACAGTGTTAAGTGGAACTCTGCAAATGCTAGGAAATAAACTATATAATTTCCAAAAGGAAGAAACTGAAAGAGGTCATAATACTGCAAACTGGAAGTAGCTATCTAACAATAGCTCAACAAAATAGGTAAAAATAATCATCCATTGATATCTTATTTATTTATATTTTATGACAAGGGAAACCTGCCAGCCCAAGTTTAATCCTCCTAAAAAATAAAAACAAAAAATGTTTCTCTAATCCTCATACTTTTCAAGGCATCATTTACCTATGTCAGCTCAAGCCGAGGAATATAATTTGAAGTTTCTACCATGCACCTATGTGTGGATCTCCAAAATGTTTTTCTGTTGGTTCGAGTAAACAATTGATAACAGTAACATACCCAGTCTAGTCCCACCTAGTAAGGTTTTAGAAAGGCTAAGTGTATGCAAACCTTACGCCTACCTACCACAGAGGTGGACAACTAATATGGTAGGTAGAAAGGTTGTTTACGATAGACCTACGGCTCAAGAAAAACCATTTCAAAGCAGTCCAGAATAAGAATAAACAAAGGAGTAAAAGCATACCAAAGCCTTCTGAACAATAACTACGACAAAATAATACGATAATCAAAGTTTAAATAACATGTAGTAATAAAAATCAAAAGACAAGAAACTACAAAAGCGATACTACGACTACTAATATGGACAAATAACAAGAAAATGTGCTATTACCTAATAACCTCCTACCTTAATATGTGCCCTCCACAACCCACTACCTCTTGTACTTGATAACCTAAAAATTAAAAATGTCATGCCTATAACCTCTCCCCTCTACTTCAATCTATCCCTACCTCTCCTGAAACCATTCATATCTAACCTCTCACACCTCGCACTTGGACATTCGTGCATCTTCTCTTTACATGCTCGAATTATCTCAGTTTCACTTCCTACTTCCTGTGCTTCTTGTCCTAATCGAAGTTTCTCCCACCTTATCTCATATATCCTCATTTCTAATCTTATCTCTCCTAGTATGACCACGCATCTTGTCACGCCCCGAGGCTACACCATGGACGTGACTGACATCCAATATTCACTGCTGGCTTTGAGAGAACCCTTAGCCTGTCTTACTTAACTCAGTGAAAGACTTACTCAATGTTAAAGGAAGAAAATTCTCATAAATAACTTAAATTAATTCTTGTCTAAAATGACGGTTAAGTCTCAAAATAAAATATCTACAAATAAAGAGACTCAACCAAACTAAATGACTGACTATTTGTCTATGAAGCCTCTAATAACTGAGATGGATGTTGGTACAGACCCCACAATATCCTAATGAACTAAAATAAAAGCAATGAAAATATATCCTTCAAAAGAACGGAGACTCACCAACTGAATCTGAACTGCTCACTAGATCAACGGTGCGCTGAAATGTCGATCCTAGTTACCTGCGTTTGCATGATGATACGATGCAGGCCATCTGGCATCAGTACAGTGAATGTACGAGTATGCAAGTTGGAATGCTAAACAAAAACTTAAAGCTTGAATGGAATAAGAAGGAACACTTACCTTGTCTTTGCTCAACTCATGAATAAAACTCATTATAACTAATTCATTTCATTATATAGCAGTTTAAAGAAATGTGCAATATAAAGAAAAGCTACTTGAAACATGGTTTTCAACTTTGTGTATGCAAAGATACCATTAACTCTGAGATGTATGTAAAATACAAAATAAACTGATGTAAACTCATATTCTTAATAAAAGACATATCATGCTTCCTCTCAGAGTCGACTTTTATAATGCATGCATGAAGTCCCATACCGTCATTCATACTAATAAAACTCTTGAGGAAACATGCACTTACTGCTGTGGGAGTTTCTTTGACCGACAACCATCGCTTAAAAACTATAGTGATGATACAATGATCTACCTCACGCTGCTAGAGCGTCCTATACCTATCCAAAGGTATAAGACCTAAACCTCCTAATGGATCCACAAGTAAACTATAAAAAGAATTCACCTAAAAAGTATGAGCATTTTCTACTCATGATGGATACATGGTTTATGGGGGTTGTGAGTTGTCTGAACTCTCCTCCATATTGGTGCTCAATACTACTCCCAAAAATATACTTATCTTGTATGTTTTAAAACAAATTTTCCTTTGATTTGAGATTAGTGATCAAAAGCTTAGCTCAAAGTCTACATTGGAAATCTTAGTTTCCCATCTTGCTTCATTTTATAAAGCTATAACTCTTTTTTGAAAATTAGCCCGAAGGATCTTTGGAGAACATAGTTTCTTTACTCGTTTAAATGTGAAAAGCATTTTAAATCTCATTGGGCATACTTAGTCCCCCAATACTTTTGAAGAAAATAATTCAACTTAACTCTGTAATCTTTACTTTACTTGAAACTTGAGTCTTGAAACAACTCTTCAAGAAATACTTCGTTCCCTTATACTTCTTTGAAGGAAGAACTTCAACTCTTTACTCTTTACTTAACTCTTAGGGAATACTTAGGGAATACTTAGTTCCCTTATAAATTTTGAAAATTGAACTGAACTCTTTACTCTTTGCTTAACTTGTAACTTGAACCTTAAAACAAAGTTAACATGTTTGTTAAGGACTCTTGGAAACTTTAAAAACATTCCTTGACTTGCTTCTTTACTTTTAGAGTTGACTCTTAACTTCTTTGACTTTATTCTTAACTATCCTTGAATTGGATTATGGATTCAAAGTTCATGATCTCATGTTTATGGATGATTTCATGATGTTTAGACGTAAATTAGAGTGCTGTAATCAACTATTAAATGTGGGTACATCACTTAGGAACTAGTACGAAAAGATGGGAATGAATTGGGTGAACATGCGTCCTTGGCGCTCGGAGAGGCACGGGGCGCTAGGCCCAGAATTTTAGAGGCCAAGGTTGGGCGGTCTAATTGGCGCGCCACCCCAAGGCCCTAGGGACAGAGACTGTCTTGTGGGGCTATGGGATGAGCGGCGCCCCAAGGCCCTACGGAAGTGCATTTCGACTTCTCTTCTATGTTTTCAGATCTGAACCTTCGAAACTTCAATAGATCTTTCCCCAAACACATAAAATAACTAATACCTTTAATACCCAATAGATTAGACTTGAAAAACAACCCGAAAACATAAATCTAATAACCTCTAGGCATGAAACAAGTCAACTAACAAGAATTCAACACTATTCTTCAAGAACTTCAATTTTCATAAATCAATCAACTGAATTAAACAAGTTGGTGTGTGGGTGAACTAACCCAACATGGAAAGATCTCACATACCTTTTTAGGTATCACCCCCGATGAATTCCATAAGTCGAACTTCGACAATCTTGAACGTTCTTGCTTCCTTTTCTCCTTTCTCCTCTTCTTTTCTCTTCTCTCAAAAGCCTATCTTGTTTTCTAAAAGCGTGAACTGAATAAGATCTGTTTAGACCCCAATTTATTACCCAAAAATGAAATAAGATAATTGGGTCAGAAAAATAAAAATTTTCCCTTCCCAAATCCGGATTGAACTGTCCTTAATCTAACAACCCAACTTCCGAAAGGCATAACTCACTCATACGATATTGAAATCGTGTAAACTCGGTGGCGTTGGAATGATCTATCCAAGGGATTTCTAACCATATCAAGAACTACCTCTAAATATGAGCTAGGATTTGTGGCTGTTTGAATTTGACCAAAAACTCACATTCCAAAGGTGACTATTTCAACTTCTAAGCTCCTTCCTAGCTATATCAATTTATGAGATGTTACACATCCTTCGCAAGATCGTCATTTCTATAACTTTTATCTTTTGAATGTAAAGATCATTACTAGACAACACTCTGCCCCATAAAATATAATAGGTCTAACCACTACTATGTAGAACTTGTTTTTAAGTTTTGTGGTACCTTGATATCGCACAAAACTCTGACTCAAGCCTCAATTTAATAACCCGGCACCAATACGGTGAGTGAAAACCTCGTCAATCTCCCCATTTCCTTCAATGAAAGACCCAAGATACTTGAAACTTCCTCTCTTTTGAATGATTTATATGTCAAGCCTCACTTCTACACCAGCCTTATATGTTACGACACTAAACTTGCACTCCAAGTATTATTTCTTGAGCCTTCTCAATATGAACCCTTTAGACTCCTGGATCTATTTCAAAACCTCTAGATTAGTATTAAAAAGATTCATTAATCAAAACTATGGCATCCTTAAATAACATACACCATGTCACTTCACTTGGGATTTGCCACATCGACTCATCCAAGATCAACACAAATAAAAATGAGTTAAGGGTTGATTTGTAGTGCAACCCTATCAAAATAGGTAAGTTTTATGAGTCTCATCCTATTGTCTTTACACGAGTATTAGATTCATCATCCATGTACTTGATTGTCCTAGAGTACATCACAAGCTCACCCCTAACCTCCAAGAATCTCCATAGAACTTCCCTCTCTCTATTCTAATCCACTAGTCTTCCATGAGATGAATGGATAATGTAGCTGAGAGTCCCAACATTAAATCAAACTTATTCTATAAATGAATCGCATCCTTCGTTGCAATTATCTCCACCACCCCTTCTCAAACCTTTATAATGTGGCTTACCAGCTTAATATCCCTATATTTGTTGCAATTGTGAATGCCACCGTTGTTCTTGTACAATAAAATCAATTTATTATGGTAATTAAGGAAGAATAACCTTATTATATGACAAGGTAATAAGGATAAAAAGATTTTTTATAGAGTCAAGTGGAGCAATGTTCTACTTTGGAGGAGACAGGGCTTTTTAGGCACCAGACACTCAAAATTAAAAGGCTATGGAGATGTTCCCATGAACCCCATTTTTCTGAACAAAACCCTTAAAATTGAGAGTTTTCGACTATATACCATGATCATATCTAATGCTAACAATTTGGAAATTTATCTTCTGTTGAATGGCTTTGAAAAATGTATTCATATTTCCAACTGTCTCATCCTTTGTTCTCAGGAACATATTCCATGTACACCCGGAGAGATCATCAACAATGACAAGAATCTATTTCTTACCTCATCTGCTTTGGGTTCTTACAGGTTCGCACAAGTCCATGTGAAGAAGCTCTAGAGGTCAGGTTGTGTTGTTTCCCTTCTTGGCTTTCAAAGATGACTTAGTTTGTTTGCCATTCGTATAGGAATCAAAGACATTATCATTTGAAAACTTCATCATTGGCAGTACACAGAACAGGTCCCTGTGACTAGTGTTTTCGTCAAAGAGGAACGTACATGACCCAGACGTCGATGCCACAGATTTGCATCATCAGTTTAAGTATTTTGACAAGAAAGATCATCTCCTTCAATAGAGTCAAGATATACAACATACAAGTTTTTACTCTTGTAGTAGACATAACAACCCTCTTGGTTATACAATTCGTAACCATACATTTGTTATACATGAATTTGACTTCATTCCCTTTGTCAAAAATTTGAGATATGCTCAAGAGATTGTATTTGAGGCCCTCCACATAGAGTACATTGTTTATCGAATTATCAGCAAATCTACCTATCCTGCCAATACAAAGAATGAAATCCTTCTTTCCATTACCAAATGACACACCACCACCTTGGTGTGCTTTCAAAGAGACAAAGTTTGAAGTATCTCTTGTCATATGCCTTGAGCATCCACTGTCCACGTACCAGTACTATCTTCTCCCTCTCATCTTCACAAGAATCACTTATTAGTCTTAGAAACCCACTTAAGACAAAGTTCCCAGTAACTATCAAAAGGCTTAACAAGAAAACTTCCTGTCCAAAGGGGCAAAGTGTCCTTACTTAAATGATAGCGAGGACTAGGTGCCTTGCGTTCCCTTTTTTCATTACTTTAAGATCTGACAAATTTCACATGTTTTTATTTAACTCTTCTCAGTGTCTCACACCTTTCTTTTAGATGAGAGCTACGACCACAGTGAGTGCATAAAATATTATCAGCTACTTACACATATTTGCACAAAAGATTATCAGTTACATATTACATATTTTCTATGAGGGTTATAAAGGGGTTCTATAGGTCTGCATCCCAACTCCTTCTTTCTATTGGAACTTTGATGATACAAGTTAGATAGTATCTTTGAGGAGTCAGTCAATTGTAGAGAATGATTTAACTCTGCCTTGACCCTACTCAGATCGTTTCTTAGTTGAGAGTCAGTTTCATGGGAGGCAACTAGCTTATATTTAGAGATTTTAAGTTTTTGTTCAAATCCTTGCTCAAAAATACTAAGATTTTGTTTTCCACCCTCTGAGATACCAGTGTCCTCCTTGTTGACACCCAATTTTTGACCCTCATCGATAACAATTAACTAGCATGCTTCTCGAATTTAAACAATTTAAAATAATTAATTTTTATAAATTAGTATAAATATATATTTATAAATGAAAATTTTAGATCGTGAGTTATTTAAGTAAAGTTTGACGCTTTCTTTTGTTTTAAGTTAATGCTTATGTCTCACAGGTTTTTTTTGTATAATTATTATAATTTTGTCAATGTTCAAAATCGAAAAAAAAGAATAATGATAATAGTGTATTTGGTTAATTACTTTAGCTTATATCTTGATTTTTTTAGCTTATATTCAAACTACTTAGTTTATTTTGTTAACCTTAAGAAGTTTGTTAATTAATTATATTAATTCGTCGTATCTTTTAAATTAATCAAATCAGACAATTACATTTTTAATTTGGTTAAATCAGCGGTTTTCTTAGCTAAAAGACCAAATTTTGGGCCATTTATTGGCCAATTTCCAGCTGACCCAGCAACACAATTCCCAGCCCTAGCGCTTTTTAAATCGTTTCCCTTTGCAGAACAACCCAAATCCCCTAGACCCGACCCACCTCTGATCTCCCATCCCCCAATAAAAATTAAAGACCAATTATTTTCCCTGTCCATCAGTTTAACCCGACTCTCTTCCCAATTCCAAGAGAATCTTGGAAGTTCAGCGCAAAGAGCAACTTCAGGACGCGTGAAAAATAGCAGCAGCCCCGCTCGCGACCGTCCACTTCAACTTTTGGATTCCGGAAGCAACGAGTCTCAAATGCTTTGCAACTCACGGCGCAGAAGGGCGCGTGTCTAGTGAAGTAGTACGTCGCTCCTCATCTCCTTTCTTAGAGCGGGTATGATTTGGAGCAGCCTTTGCTGCTGTTATGTACTACTTAGTGCAAGATCGAGCCACGTCAAGGCATGAGAACGATGGTAATGAATCTCATCCGTCGGCTTTGCGGCCATATCCGAGTTTTGTGGATTTTTCTTGGACTCTTCCGAAAATACAAGTTGTCCCTCGTCCTTGGGGATTTTCAAATTTTGAAAGGGCACATAGAATCCCGATTTTACCCCAAGCCCTTTTGGAAATTTCTCGCTGCCTTCCCTTGATTGAGAGCCCTGGTTTTTTTCCCCTTAAAAGGTTCCCCTTTCTTCATTTGTTTAATGGGAGATTTGGAGGCAGAAAAAAAAACAAAATACTAGAAAGTAAAAGTTATTAGCTTCCACTGGAAAGATAGCAAAGTTTTTTTTTTTAACTTCTTTTTCTTACGATAAGACTAGGGAGAAATCAGAAAAGTGGGGGATCGAGAGAAAATAGTCTAACATTTTCAGCCAAGGAAAAAAGAGTTTGATAGAAGAGTAGTTTTAAACACGCATATTATATTTCGAGGGAAAGCAAAGGGAATGTTCATATTGTTAGCGCTTTGGGTTCGAAACCATTCTCGACTATTGTCTCTGTCGTGGTTTGCGTGGTGGTGGTTACTGTTGCCATCCTTGCTCGTTCCCGTCTCTGTTCGCTGCTTGAAAGAGGTAGATAACTCTCGTTCCTTTTTTTTCTTTCTATTTCTAACGTAATGAAATCAAGGAATATTTGTTGTTGGTTATGAGTTGGTCATATATGATTGGCATTGAGTCAAATTTTTCTCTTTGTAGTAATTTTTCTGAAACTAGTTTATGCATATTTGTTTTCCAAAGAGATTACTGCCGAATTAAATATTGCTTTCATATGCTGTGAGTCTTTCGGCTCGACTTATTAGTTGCCTCAATATAATCTTGTTGTCATTTTGTCGCATTCATACCTTCATGATGTGTTAAGAAGGCATCAAAATGCTTTAAGCCGTTTATACTTTGTTTCCTGTTAATATAAGTTTGTTTCCTTTAAGTCTATTCTTGGTCATCTGAATCTAAAAAAATAATATATACATATATACATGGTGTTTGATGTCATACCCTTTGTTCTTTCACTCAAATTGAAGGAAAGAGGCAAGATATCGATACTTTGACATCATTTTGTATTCCTACTCGTTGTTTCGAGTCTCTAGTCGATTTGACTTTGTTTATGTTAGGTATGTCAAGCTTGCTTTTTTTATTTTTTTGTTGTTTCATATCCTTATATGGTAGCTGTTTTATCTGCTCTCTTAGCGGAGATCGCGAGGCTTATGGTTCATTTATGTAGCATCTCTAAGTATTGCGATGTGGAGTCTTGTATTTTGTTTTGCGGTTGTCTATCGCCTTTGAGTCGCATATATTTTTCTTGCATATCGCTCGGGTTCTAACCTCGGCATTCCCTTTCTTTATCAAAGGAAAGAACAATTGATTTTTCCGCATTTCATGAATGTAAGTCATGTCAATATTATGACCTTGATCATTTTAACACTTCCTTTCTATTAGTCATTTTTCTGCTTGTTGCTTACTGTTGCCGCTATCAGGTTTATTCATTTAAGCATGAATAAGATGTTGCTTGTAAGTTTATTCAATATGAGTTCCGAATGCCTTACTTTATTTGGTTGCACTGTATTTGTTAGAAGTGATTTCAAAATTAATCATCAATTCATTTGTTCATGTTCCCGTTTGGTCCTCTTAAACAAAGTTAGTGGTTTATTTTGTTAAATTTCCCTAGGAAAACCTTCCAGCATGCATATCCTTTGTTGCATATATATTCAATTACATCTTAAATGTTGACTTGCTCCCAAAATGTATTTGCTTGGATTGCAACGTGGATCATCTTGTCAATCATTTAAGTGGCGAGGAGTGATGTGCAAGTCTATAAGCTTTTAGGTGTTTTTAAAGATATGGTGTGTTTCCTGATTTATGGTTATCATCTTTTCATTTTCGTTATTTAAATTAATTTGTGGTGGCTTTAAGAAGACTTTATATAGATGTTAATGTGTTTTTCCTTTTCTTTGCATATAAAAATCCTCTCGAGTTTGTTATAAACTCTCACGGCCACTTTGTATTTCGAGGAAGAGCGAGATTTACAAAGACTCATGTTCTTATTATACAGAGTCAGCCATAAAATTGATGAACGGATCTTGGAGTCAAAAATCGAAGCAAGTCGGAAGAGTTGAAGAGATTGGGACAATTAACCCAAATTTATTTTTGTCGTATTGTATTTATTTTGGGCATAAGCTTTGTCGCCCTTTTTATTTTTATATTTATTTTGTATTTATTATTTGTTTAGACTAGGACAGGTACGAAGGAAATTGGGTCGAAAATCTGAAAAGTCAAATGGGTCAAAACCCAAAAACAGGTGGGTCCAAATACCGGTAAAGGAGAACAGAACCCGGATTTGGACCCAAGTCTCTCTTCCTCACTCTCTTTATTTACCCCTTTTTTATTGCTTATCTGTTTTACTTGTCGTTAGTTCTAAAGGTTAGGAAAATCCAATTTCCCGCAAAACGCCACTTTGGTTTTAAACGACTCAATCAAGTAAAAGGCCCAAAAAAATTTACAAATTAAAATTGACTTAGATAAATAATTTTCCCTTTCAAACACAATCCGAAATGATTTTTTTGCTTTCCTTTTTCAAACAATTCTAAAGAGTATTTTTATTGCATTTTAAAGTCTTAGCCAAAATAAGGTTGTTGCAACCGTAATTAAGCGGAACGTCTTAGGTGCTTTCAAACCCTTCCTAAGACGTTAATAAAAATTCCCGAACCCTTTTAAACGTTTTCAATTTTTTTTATCTGTTTAAGTCTTTTTAAAATAAAGATTTTCTTATTTTTCTCAAAAATTAAGTGGCGACTCTAAAAAGGTTGATATTCTCTCTAAAAAAATAATGTTTTCCCTTTTTCGATAAAATAGAAATGGCGACTCTGCTGGGGAATAAGAAGGATTCTAACCTTAAAACTAATGTTATTTGGCTATTTGTGATAAATTATTTACTTGTTTAGTTTACCTTAGTTTTAAATTGGTTGGATTTCCATGGCATTTTTCTGCCAAACGGCAAGTAGTATTCATTAGGAAAACGAAAGTTACGTGGCTTTCCACGACTTTCTTTAGAAAATACATAAAAATTCGTTTGGAAGTATCAAACAAATAGTTGGAATGCGGTCAGCCGACGTTGTTTGGTAGCTTCACCTCGATGTTTGTCCGACTCCGGTAACAATAATTTGAAAACTATTCTAGTAAGCCTAAGTTAGAGCAAAACCAAAACCAAATCAAGAATTAGACTAAGACGGATTAATACCCAAGGTGTATTAAGTCCATTTAGTGGAAAACCGCCAAAACTGTGTCTAAGGTGTATTAAGTCCATTTGAATGATGTACGTGTGAAAACCAACTCGGGGTGGGAGAAACTAATCAGCTTCTATTTTGTAGGCATGGATCGTTTCTCGAAGTTTGACATGGTCGTGTCAGCACCGCCGCAACTCACGATGTGGTATGATAATCTTGATGGGGATCACAGAAGAACCGTCAACAAATAGGTGGGTGCATTAACAGAATTGATCAACATGAACGGTTGGCCAAAACTGTTTGAGGTCCTTACGAGATATTGGGATAGCCAAAGAATGGTGTTTCGATTTGGAACCGCCGAAATTACCCCGACTTTGGAGGAGATAAGAGACTATATAGACACAGGAGGCAGTGGTATAGAAAGAAGAGCAAGAAAACAAGAACACATCTTTATCCCTAATAAGCCTTCTGTAGAAAATATATCTGACTGGCTCGGGTTGAGAAAAATCTTTGCCTACTGGTGCCAAGAATCCCGTGTAGCTTTCAGAGATCTTTATATCAGATTTGGACATGCAAGTTTCTACGCCACTTACAACCGAGAGTTTAAGATCTCTTACAGAGAATTGAACGATATTCGTCCTCTAGCATTGCTGTGCTATTGTTGGGAACAATGGTCTTCCCTCATGGACCAAGTATGAGCATCAATACCCGAGTTATAACACTCGCCCATACCTTGTTCAAAGGGTATGAAAACCAGGGGACAACAAAATACTACCCTATAGCTCCAATCATCTTGTCCGATATGTATCGAGTCCTGGGAAAGTGCAAAGTGGGACATCGATACTTCCAAGGATGCAACCTACTCCTTCAATGGTGGATCCTCAGCCATTTAGCAAAGGGAGCTGGGACTCGGGAGTTGCATACTCTTGACAACAATAACACCCTTAAGGATTTGAATGACCTGTTGTACTGGGCAAATATGGACAATCGGAGAACAAGGGGGAGATGGGCTCAAATTTTCTCCGAATTGAGATAAGAGGATCTCCAATGGATGCTTGAACCTTTCATCTCCAAAGAAGTCGTAGTGGAAAGCCGCAGACAGGTTGTGCTTCCTCTACCAGGTATTCGGGGAATTCGCCCTTATGCACCCTTTCGAGTCTTGCGACAGTTCGGAAGGAGACAAACTGTACCCAAGGAAGCGTACTATGGCGCTTATGTGTACGATATTGGAGATGATAGAGTGCACGACGCGACTGAGATGTTCATAGAATGGAAAAATGTCAAGCGTATAGATAAAGACACCATCACCTCTGACCGATTCAATGCTGGATATGACAAGGGTTACAAAGAATGGCTAAAGAAGGACATACAAAATGTCTCCTCTCAAGCCACCCGTAGCTTTCACTGCGTAACGAACAGAGAAGCCAAAGAAGTGGCCGAGCTACAAGAGGTAAAGAAAGAGGCCCAAGAGGTGTACGCTAAATTTGTCGAGAACCAAGATACTCTTGAGATGGTAACTCAAGAGGTGGAAAGACTGAGGCGTGGATATGATGATTTCGATACCTGGATATGAAAGCTTGGAAGACAAAGGACGCCTGGGTGAAGGATTCTTGCTGATGTTAAGATATATATTTAAGAAATACAAGACTCAGGGGGACGACGACGGAGCAGGATCATCTGGAGCGGCATAGTGGACTTCACCCCTGCATGGGTTTTTATATGTATTTACGTTGTTTTTAGCCCCTGCGAAGGCCTGCCTTTATTGCACTTTCAAATGGCCCCTGCGTGGGTTTGTCTTTAATATTTTACCGTCTGTTTTCTTTTTTGTGAACATTATTATTCACTAGGGAAATTTATTTTGGGGGGAATTATTTATTTGGTTCAAATTCACACGTACATCATTCAAATACGCTAGGCCTACCCTTAGCATAAAAGGGTCCCTTGGTATATGTTAGGACGCGATGTATGTGTGCTTAACTGCTTATGTGTTATGTTGCTGTGAATGAGGATACCGTAAACCCACTCCTATCCATAAATTTTTAAAGAATATACAGAAGCCACTATTACAAAATTTCCGACCAAAATTTCCAAGTCTTAAGTTTCTCACTCAAAAGACACCTCCTATACCACAAACCCTAAAACATTCATTCTACCATCTCATGAAAGGCAAAATCACTGCTATGGACAAAGGTAAGAACATCCAGATTGAACTCACTGGAGAAGAGTTACAAAGGAAGATAGAACAGATCAATTGGGAAATTCAAGAAGCCAAAGAGGAAGGGCTCAGAGTCGACATGGCCACCGCAATCTACGAAGCTGCAACCCTGACGCTGAATGAGGATCTGGCATCACAGATGAAGAGAAAGAAAGATGTTGAGATGGAGACAGAGGACTTGCGAGAGAAGTTGGACATGCTTCGGTTGAAAGTGCAAAAAAAAAAGCAAGAGAGGCGAGGATAGAATCGGAGACCGCCGCTTTGTTGGCTAAAAGCATGTCACTTGATGAGGAGCTGACAGTTGAAATGTAAGAATTCGCCTCTATGAGAGAAAGGATGACCGCGCTAAGTAAGAAGAACAAAGCCTTCCATAGAAACATGATTGATAAACTTTCGAAAATGGGCGAAAAATATCCCGTATATGAGCAAGGAGACAATAGTGGTCCGACAACGCTCACCCTAAAGTGACTGAGGAAGACGATGACGAGGAAACCGTCTACAAGCCTCCATTCCTAGGTCCTCTTAAAAGAGAAGACTAATGCTGTAACAAGAAGATAAATGACTAACGTGTCGTCATCATTTGATCTTTTAAATGATCTATTGTTGCCTTTCAATTTCCTTGTAATCGTAATGAACAAATGAATGAAAATATTTTATCTTGTACTCGAACTACGTTGGGCCTGAATTATCCTTGTGAGATACGTAGGCAGCCTTCCCAGGCCTGGCCCCTATCTTTAAAAATTTTCATTCTCCCCTTCATGTTATGAGAAGATACAAAGACCAGATCAACAAACGTCAAAGAGCATATACAAGAAGACCGTAGCTCAACGTGACTTAGCCTTTTTGAGACAGCGTCCAAAACTAAAACAAGCAAACTCCTGCTTATTAAAATGTGTTTCCTCCCTCCCTCGTGGGTTGAAGATATCCTCAAACAAAGCAACCTGTGCGTTTATCTACTCTCTGTGTGATATTATGCGTTTTGTACTCTGAATCTGCACAGACAAATCCGCCTTTGAGTTGTTTTCCTTCTCAGGTACTTTGAAACTGATTTGTGTCGATCAAAAGCTGACAGATCATCCTTATTTCACCATATCAAAAGGTCCCACAGATTCCTTCCCTAGACAAAGCTCAGACAAAGGAAAGACAATTATGGGGGATAATAATGAAGAAGTGAGTCTTGCTGATGATGTGGTGGCTCAACCCACACATAATGAGTTGATTATGCAGCTGATGCAGCAGATTGCAGAGATGAGGGTGGAAATGCAATGGAGATAGGATTTGCCTTCACCAGGATTTGCTGCTAACGCTGCTGACGGGAGGCCTCCAATCTACTTCCCTTCCTGAAATATGGACCCAGCTTAGAACCAACCATCTACACCTGCTCAGAATCCGTCAGTTATAGATCTCACTACCCAAAATCCCCAATATGCTTCCGCATCCTACCAAACTCCACCTCCTCTTCAAAACAACCACGCCCAAATGCCACCCCATCCTCAAAATACCAACCATCAAACCGCTCCACCACAACAAAATCAAAACCAAAATACATTTAATCCCCAACACCCCACCACCACTTAAATCAGAATACCAATCCTCAAACTTACCCACAGAATTATAAAACCGCTCAAAATGCTCAGAGTCTCTCTGTAGCTCCACCCTTACCAAAAAGAGCCACTTTCCAAATTCTCGTCCCTGCCGAGCACGATGTGCACGGTTTCGAGCTATACCATTACGAGGAACAGAAAAAGGAGTGGAGGGCAAAGGAAGAGGTAAATGTCGACATAAAGAAAGAGATTAAGGAAGCCATGAAAGAGCTCCAATGCATCCCTGATATCACCGAGATTAGTTATGAAGACTTGTGTATTCATCCAAATTTGGACCTTCCAGAAAGGTTCAAGATCCCAAAGTTTGACACCTTTGGAGGAGTGGGCAACCCTATGGCTCATCTGAGAGCCTACTGTGACCAACTCGTGGGAGTTGGAAGGGATGAAGCTTTATTGATGCGGTTCTTCAGCCGAAGCCTGTGCGGAGAAGCTCTTGAGTGGTTCACATCTCATGATACCAGGTAATGGCCCAGTTGGAATGCATTGGCCAAAGATTTTATTGATCGATTTTCTTACAATGTAGAAATTGTTCCAGACCGATCCTCTTTGGAGAAAATGAAGCAAAAATCAACCGAGATCTATAGGGAGTTATCCTATAGGTGGAGAAAAGAAGCGGCAAGAGTGAGACCACCCCTGTCTGAGAAAGAAATTGTTGAAGTATTCGTGCGCGTGCAGGAGCCTGAATATTATGATTGAATTATGTTGCTCGTTGGAGCAAAGTTTGCCGAGATAGTCAAGAGTGTTGAGACTATGAGGACGATTTAAAATCAGGAAATATAACCGTGTAGCCGCATCACCTCGATCTTCAGGGTTGTTGAAAAAGAAAAGAGAGTAAATTTTTACTGTTTCATACAGGGGGAGGAAAACCCCCAGAAGCTCATCATATTCCCAAGGTCGTTCTCGGCCTTCCCCAAAGTCCTACCAATCTTGCTATACGCAATCTAGTCATCCCAATAACCAGAATTCTACCCCATTTCTCCAAACGTCCAAGCTCCACTATACCAAAATCCACCCCCAAATTACCAAAGTCCATCTCCCATTTACCCAAATCACCCTCCACCTTACCAAATTCCATCTCCCTACTATGGTATTGCTACAAACTGCGCTAACGTGTAGTCAAGCTACCAAGCACCCCCTTCTATTTATCAAGTCCAAGCTCCACTATACCAAAATTCCCTTCCGAATTACAAAGCTCCATCGCCAAACTACCAAACAAATCCATATCCCAGAAGCCAAGCTCCCCGTCAAAATACCAGAAGTTATCAACAGGTGCCTCCTCCTCAACAAGGCAGTTATGATGCTCCCCGACCTAGATTCGAGAAAAAACCTTCAAGGAACTTCACTGCGCTCGCTGAAAGCCGAACAAAGCTGTACGAGCGATTGGCTGCGGCTAGATACATACACCTTTGGGGCCCAAACCCGTAGATGTCAATTCAAAATTCTACAGACCCGATCAGAGATGTGCTTATCATTCCAACAGTGTTGGGCATGATACTGAAGATTGTATCAACCTCAAGCACAAAATTCAGGATTTGATTAATCAAGAGGTAGTCTCTTGATATGCTCAAACTTACTTCTCAAATAAGAAGTAAAGCGGTCGTGTCAAGTAAATAACCCAGCTAATGAGGTTGGGATCGTTCCCATGAGGAAAATAGTTTAGACTTAACTTCAATCTATTATTACTATTGTTCAGTCAATTACTTCCTTGGAAAGCAAAAATGATAAAATGGGGGTTTTCTTTTTCTAAATAAATGCAAATAACTAGCGAAATTAAAGGAGACAACTAACAGCTTCGAATGTTGGAGTTTAATCAATCAATCAAAGTAACTAGGGTTTACGTGTTCCCCACAGGTGCATAACTTGATAATTCTAACTATAACAATTCTTTCCTAGTATCTTGAATGCAAAGTGATAAGTGATGTATTTCTAAATCCTTGGTCCGGCATCTAGAAAATTTCACTCCGCACCTTGGTCCGGCTACGTGTGTTGCTATACTAACCCTTATCTCTACCTCATATTAAGCATCGTATTCGATATTTGACTAAGTTATTACCTCGTACCACTCAATACTAGCCTATTAGATAGTATACATTAAATATATGTTGATAATTCTTTTCCTATTATCTACTTCCTTGGTCCGGCAAGTAGCATTAAGGCGAGTTCTAACGTTGGCCATCCGTTAAAAAGACTTCTAAGAGAAAGAATTATCAATACGTGCAAGACACTATTTTAGAATTGTTATTTTAGTTGGGTTTTACCTCATTATTCTCCTATGGTTCCCACAACCCTAGTTATGGAGTTTAGTTACCCATAGTCATAATCACAATATTCAAATATATGGTATAATAATTCATGTACTTACTTCTATGAGAAAGAGTAAAATCCAAAAGTTCGCTTGATTAATAAAAAAAATAACCAACAATCAATTACAAGAGTCTCAAAATAATCAAGAGTCTCACAAAGGGTCAAAAAAATAATCAAGAGTCTAATAAATAGTCTAAAAATAATCAACGGTCTAACAAATAGTCTAAAAATAATCAAGGGTCTAATCTCAAAAACGAGGTTTTTTGAACTATTTATAAAAAATAAAAACCTAATTAAATAAGGACTCTATTTGCTGGAAATCTGTCAAAACGCGGCTGGGTCGACGGACCTCGCGACGGATCGTCGTGGTCACGACGGACCGTCATGGACTCCGTCGTCCCATACTTGTGCAATTTCTTCTGCTGCTCTCTTCATTACCCTCGACGGCAGATATGACGGATCGTCACAGGCACAACGGTGCGTCGAGGGTCTCCGTTCCAAAACACTTGAACTTTGGAATTTGGGTACTGGGACTACTTCTCTGATCTTTATGACGAACCAGCAGGATGGACCGTCATGGCTACGACGGTCCGTCACGCACTCCGTAACCCCACACTTGGTCAGAATTCCCCATCTTCCTTCAGCAGCTGCACTACGATGCCACCTACGGATCGTCACGAGCACGACGAACTGTCACAAGCTCTGTAGGTGGTACTTTTCTGCATTTCTTGCTCAAAAACCCCTGCATTCATCTTTTAGACAGATTTCCTGCAAATAAAGAGAAACTTACATAAAAATTAGCACAAAAAGGCTTTTGGACACACTAAACTTAAGGAAAAAGTATTAATAATACCGTGAAACCACGGTATATCAACATCCTCAACTTAAATTCGTTGTTTATCCTCAAGCGACGCACTATGACTCAATACAAAATCTTTGTACAATAGTATCCATGTTTTATCCTTCGCAATCATTTGCCTATCAATCCCGATCAATCTCATCATATTTATGCATGCTATCACTATTAGGCTTGAATTATGTGGAATCAGACCATGACACAGACTTACCATGCACTAACACCTATCCTCTTCAATTTCTCACCGAGGTGCTAATATTTCCGGTATTGCAACTAGTGTCCTCACTTGAAAACAAAATCCTCTTTTTTACACAGTGATTTCAGTTTGAGTATAAGGATTACTTTTCAACACTCACTCTCAGAACAAATTCACACTCATTCATACATATTGCCATAAGCTTGCCCTTATTTTCACTCCTTTAAGTTCGCTATACAACTCTTAGGATCACGATAGGACTTTCTTAGCTTGTAACATAGGCTCAGGGTCAGGTAGGGTATATTTAGGTATACTTTAGTGACTTTTTGTCCTCCTTGACATATCGGCTAAACATACCATTTTCTATCATTTTATTTGCGCAGTTTCTCATATTCTTTCACCTTGCTATTGTCCCTTCTTTCTTCATTTGAGTAAGTGACTCTCTTCTTTTCTTGCTTGTATTTCTTGTACATTTTTTTTCTTTACTTTTCTTTCAACTAATTCTTGAGTCACTTTACTTTTGTTCTTTCTCTCTCTTTGTTCTTTAAACCCCACTTTCCAGAGCATTCCTCATAATAGCCACCATCAACTCATGGCTATGCCATGAGTCAAAGTACACAATACCCAAAGTTGGGCCAGGGTCATAAAAAGGGTTGTTTACTGCATTAGCCACCCTCAACTTATGCTTTTGGCATAAGCTGAGGTGCACATGTCCAAGGAGGGACCAGGGCCAACACATTATTCTCAGAAAAGATCAGTTAGGGTGAAAAAGAAAGGTCTAGTTTAAGCTCAAATCATTTGGATCAAAGAAAGATAAATTTCATTTGGTTTTCTTTTATTTAGGCTAAACAATGGGCTATATTGAATAAGGGCCTATGATCCTTTCCTAATTGTCTATTACAGCTCACTTTTAGCAGGACTAACCAGGCAAGTTCTAGCTTAGTACAAATAGTGGACTATCCAAATCTTACTCAGACTCACTTAACATCTCATTACTCTACCAGATTATCAGATACCTAGTTCGAATTTCAGACTTAGGGTCATGCAGTGGTGTACCTCTATTGTCATGCTTAGAGCCACACATTTATCAATTACTATGCCTAGTCATGCATCCTTTTCGATTTTCTCAGGATAATCATTTTAGCCATCATGCTTCAGAATTAAACTATGTACACAAGATATAGACATGCCAGTTCAACAGAAAAAGTAATCAGTCTCTTGGGGAAAAAGAACACAGGCAAGAAAATCCCAAAAGAGGATAGTGAATTGAGACTTCACCCTAGCACTCACTTTCCATTTACCCCACCCCCAACAAAAAGACATGCAATTGTCCCCAACGCATAAAAAAATGAAATACAAGAGTGTTAGGTGAAGCAAACCTGGGGCGCAAAGCGCCGACAATCAGAAAGCTGGTGCGTCCGGTTCCCCGGAACCCACTACCTCTGTAATATGGACACCCTCAGTAGTGTCCTCAGCATCAATAGGACTATCAGCAATGCCTCCCGCTATCTCCACATTTCTGGAGGTAGACACCCCAGCAGCTAACTCTACTGCTCTCATCTGACGCGCCTCCTCCTCAGCAAGCGAGGCTCTCCTCGCAGCCTCCATCCTACGGCGCTACTTCTTCCGTGCTCGAGTTTCATCCTCCTCTCGACCCCTACGCCTCTTGGCATGCTCTCGAGGGGGAGGTGGTGGAATCTTTAAAGTGGCAAATTGGGCCGCCATCACTGTGTCTTCAGCAGGCTCTGCAGAAGGGGCCTCAGACTCAGGCACCCTAGCCTCTAAGATCATATCAATGTCTGCACGAAGACTGTCGACCGCAGCCTGAAGGGTCGACACATCCACCTGAAGGGATGGACGGGCTAGCACCCACAACTCAAAAGCGTCCAAGCGCTAATGAACCTCAGCGATCTTCCGCTCTGTGTGCTGGACCATTCTCCGCTCCTAGCGCTCTTCTGCCTCAGCAATAGACCTCTGCATCCAAGGCTGGATATGATGCAGAAGTGTAGCCATTTGTGCCTCTAAATTCTGGACCGTAGCAAGCGGGACCAGAGCGGGTAAATGGGCTGAGCGGAAGGAGCTCGGGGCAGTGCTACTACCCGGGATAGACTCGACTGGGGTAGTGTCAGTGGAAGCCGCCTGCGTAGCCGTGCGGGCCTGTGCTACCGTATCAGCCAGATTATCACCAAGAGGAGGAAACTCTTGACGGGGCCCTCTGCATGGAGCCAACTCATTGGCCTCATCCCTGATGAGGCCGATATACACAGTGCCCAGCGGGGTCTTGAGCTGATCGACGTGCCATATATGCACACCTGCGGACCTGCATAGAGAAAATATCATGCACGGGAAAGGGTAAGTAGTTGTGACCTTAAAATCCCTCTCGTGCATGAACGCCTGTAGAAGCCAAGCAATATCCACCTCAAACCCGACTATAATCGCCGCCATCAATATTGCTCGATCCCATGTTACTATATTATTAGCGGTTGTGGGATAAAGGCAGTGGCGGACAATCAACCACAAAAACTTCGCCGTGAAGGTCAGGTTAGCCTTCTTGATGGCTCCCTTCGGCTCGGTCACCCAGTCAGCACCCTCTCCATAAACGGACAAGTGCAGGGCCATCCACCTCTTGGTGGTCTCTCTCAGCGATGGCTCACGCAGGAATTGTCCATCTTTGACAATCTGCCATCGGTAGTCAAACTCGGTAGTAAGAGGGGTCCGGTTAGCATCAACATTCTCGCCGTATAGATACCGACGGATGGCAGGCAGGGAGATATCAACCTGAATTCCACGAACTCGGACCTGCTCCAGTGAGGCCTGTTTGGCTGGGGCAGCCCGCCTACCAATATGTGATTGGAGAGTCGCTACGTAGGAGGCGTAGAACTCTCGAACCAACTCTTTACTATAACGTCCTAACGGACGCGTTGTCCACTCTAGTCGATGTCTAGTTGCATCGTCGGGAGACTTCCTGTAAGGACCCGCCACTCCAATGTAAGTTTCCGAGTCATGACTTCTTTGTCATTCAAGAACTTTGCATCGGAATAGACTTGATACGGCCCGTCGACACACCACCGGTTGGGCTGGTCAGAAACCGGGGTGAGAGCACGAGTCGGTGAATCGGGTGTGGATTCTGAACTGTCAGCCTCATCAGACGAGGGAGACTCTGCTGCGGTGGCGGGTGTGGGAACCCTAGCAGATCCGGAAGCTTCCTCCGACCACGAAACTCCTAAGGAGCCAGACGCTCCTTCTTCATTAGTAGGTGACCCAGAAGGTGTGCCGGTCAGTGTGCACTCCTCATCAGACTGGGAGGCAGTGACTATGCCGGACACCACCTTTTTGGGTGTGCCTCTGGAAGCACGTGCAACTCGGGATGGGGTGGAAATGCCTGGGGGCACGTACTCGGGGTCACGCTCATCATCAGAGCCAATGACCAGGCGGGAAGACGGGGCGACAAACTTCGATCGCCTGCGTGCATAGACTCGATCTTGTTTTGGTGGCATAATAGATAGTACCTGTAAAGAATCAATATTAGTATTAAAAGGAGCAAACAAGACTAGCAAAACCACACAAAATAAATAAAAGAGTTAAGATGCAACGACATTTCTATAGTAACAGTGAATCACAACGGACAAGGTGACGGCTCGTCGTGAGTACAACGGACCGTCATGGGGTCCGTCGTGTCTTACTTAGACTATGTTTATATGGAGAACCCTGAAGGAGAGTCTCTGACAAGTATGATGATATATGCAGGACGGACCATCACAGGAACGATGGTCCGTCATAGGTGTCCGTCAGAGGACACTTGAAAAAAATATGGAGACCCTTAAGAGAAGGGTCTTTGACCATCATAACGGCTATGCAGGACGGACCGTCGTAGGTATGACGGTCCGTCATAGTTGTCCGTTGAAGGACACTTAGAAAAATAGAGAGACCCTTAGGAACAAGGTCTCTGACAACCAGAAGGGTTGTGCAGGACGGACCGTCGTTGAAATGACGGTCTGTCGCATGTGTCCGTTGGAGGACACTTAGAAAAAGTGAGAGACCCTTAGGAATAGGGTCTCTTACAACAGAAACGGTTGTGCAGGACGGACCGTCGTGGGAACGACGGTTCGTCGCATGTGGCCGTTGGTGGACACTTAGAAAAAGTGAGAGACCCTTACGAATAGGGTCTCTGACAACCAGAATGGTTGTGCAGGATGGACCTTCGTTCCCACGATGGTCCGTCGCATGTGGCCGTTTGTGGACACTAGGAGAAAATTGGAATGTGGGGTGTTAGGGCTGTTGGAACGGACCCAATGACGGTCCGTCGTGGGTACGACGGTCTGTCATCGGGGTCTCATTTTGTAACTCAGTGACAGAACTGGGAATGCCCCCTTCATCCCCTATGACCCAAATAGAATTAGTAGTGTTTTAACCTAATTTGTCTAACCCAAATACCTAGTAAACTTGCAACGCTAAAGCACCTATTTCTAGAGTTTTAACACGGCACTTTCGAGGATTTTCAACCTAGGTCAGACAGAATTTTATTAAAGAATGAACCTATCAAGAAGAACTAGGCTAATACTAATTGATAAACAAAAATGCAATATAAATGAGTAGAAATTAGAGACACATACCTGAGAATTTGAGAAAAACAAGAGAGGAAGGTACTTGGTGATCAAGTAGAGACCCACAGCAACAGACTCCGACTAGTAGATAGTGAATTGTAGGAATTGGGGAATTTGGGGAAAATGATCATTTATAAGAGAGGGGGTTATGATCTTTGGAAGTTGAAAAGGGAGGGAAATGGGAAAAAGAGGGAAGGAATGGGGTGAAATGAAATGGTGGGGGTTTTAAATGTTGAATTTTTTTAAAAACCCCAGTCGGGTCGGGTCGGGTCGGGTCGGGTATGCTTCATTAATGACGCGACGAGTCCCCGACGATGCTCTGTCGCGTCTGCGATGGTCCGTAGTTGACTGTGTCGCATGTGCCCTAGTTTGAAAATATCATAAAGACGTACCTGGTATGACAGATTCATGCGACGGTCCGTCACAGGCACAACGGTCCGTCGATATCTCTGTCAGTGACTACTGCAGAGTGATTTTCTGTAGAATTTCCTGGTGATGCGCCTGAAAATTTAAAACCCATTAGTAGAAACTGCTACCAATACTAGAAAGAAAAACTATAAGTATTGGGTTGCCTCCCAACAAGCGCCTGATTTAACGTCGCGTCACGACTGAGGACACTTGATTACTCAGCCTTCATCAAGATGGTATGCCTGTATCACCTTATTCACCGATGTAGTATGCCCGAAATCGAGTTTTATTTGTTCTCCATTCACCTTAAACCGCACTCCCTCCTTGTTTTCTAACTCAACTGCTCCATGAGGGAATACTTGGGTAATCAAGTAAGGGCCAGTCGTTTGGACTTGAGCTTGCCCGGAAGCAAACGCAACCTAGAACTGTCTAAAAGCACCAAATCCCCAACCATAAACTCTCATTTTTCCCTTTTTAGTTCATTATCCTTCTTCATCTTTTCTTTCTGGGATATGGCAGATACCCATTGGAGCTCACCACTCTGCCTCATGGACCTACAAATGTTGAAGGTCGCTTCTTCATTCTTCAACCGAAATTTCAACTGCCCCTTTTCCATATCAACTAAGGCCCTACCTGTAGCAAGGAATGGCCTCCCAAGAATAATAGGCACTTCAAAATCGACTTCACGATCAAGAATAACAAAATCTGCCAGATATATGAACGACTCCACTTTTACTAGCACATCGTGGAGTATCCCTATATGCCTTTTCACTGTTCGATCAGCCATCAGTAGCCGCATCGCAGTGGGCTTTGGGTCACCTAAACCCAACTTCTTGTAAATTGAGAGAGGCATGAGATTTATGCTTGCCCCCAGATCACATAATGCTTTCGCAAAATGTAATGACCCGACTGTACAAGGAATAGTGAACGCACCCGGATCTTCTTTCTTTTGTACGAGAGATCTTGTAGCAATAGCACTACAATGCTGCATTCTATCATCATCCTCGAAAGTGACCGATCTTTTCTGCGTAACCAGATCTTTCATAAACTTGGCATAACCGTGCATTTGTTCTAGAGCTTCTACCAAAGGGACATTGACAGAAATCTGCTTCAGCATTGTTATAAAACGCCTATATTTACCATCCTCGGTCTTTTTCACTAATCTTTGAGGAAAGGGAGGTTGTGGTCTAGGCATGGCAATTACCTTTATAGGGACTTCTGCATCTTTTCCAGTGCTATCTTATGCTTCACCACTACCCTCTACCACCTTATCATTATTCTTTCTCACCTTTTCCTCATTAGACGGCATAGGTGGGTCAATGGTTTGCTTACCACCCCGAGTAGTGATTGCCATACAGTGTGCATCAATTTTTCGGTTTTTGGATAGTGTTGCTAGGAAGAGTGCCCCGTTGCCGTGTGTTCACAGTCGCAGATAATTGGGCCATTTGCAACTCGATCTGCTAAATTGATATTGCATGTGTATCGACTTTTTTCCCAATACCCGCTAAATCACTCCTTAACTCTTTAATATGCTCATCACTAGCATCAAACCTCCTCATCATTTTGTGAAACATATCCTCAACTCGCGCCATACTATCTCCATCATCGCTAGGAGTAACTTCACGATTTTGTAGGAGGGACATAGGGCCCATTCCTATCATTTCTGTTACCGTAGTTACCCTTGTTGAAGTTGTTGTCGCAGTTGTAGTTTCCATCTCGGATGACCCTCATGGTTATAGTTACCATAGATCCGACCTTGGTTCCCTTGACCTTGGTGCCAATTATCCTGATTTGAGCCTTGGGCACTCGGTCGGAAACCCCCCGTCTGTTCATTTACTGCATAGGAATCCTCCGCATAATAGCATTCATCATTAGGTGGTGGTGGTTTAGACAAGTAGTTATCTGCATTTATCTTTTCTGCAACCCCAGTAACATGTTTTAGTACCAACCCAAGCTCAGTTCTCATCTGAGCCATTTCTTCACGAATCTCAGGTGTGGCTGGGTTGTGAGTGAACTGCACTGCGAAGGTATTTCTCCCGGTATCTGACTTCCTAGTGCTCCAAGCTTTATTATTCCGGGAGATTTTCTCTAATTTTCAGCAATCTAAGCATAAGGACACCCCCCATAAGATCCACCTGCTATAGTGTCCAACACCGCTTTATTATTATCATGCTATCCCCGATAGAAGTATTCTTTCAGTGACTCATCATCTATACGGTGATTTGGGACACTTCTAAAAAATGAGGTGAATCTATCCCAAGAACTACTAATTGACTCTCCTGGTAGTGCCACAAAGTTGTTCACTCTGTCATTATGGTTTAGTTTCTTGGAGACCGGGTTGTAGCGTGCTAAGAAAACATAACTTAGTTGGTTCCATGTGAAAATTGAGTTGTAAGGGAGCTCAGTGAACCATATAGCAGCCTCTCCCGTCAATGAGAGAGGAAACACTCTTAGCCCTATTACATCCAAGTCCAAGTCAGGCCTCCCTACACAGCTTTTACACACTGCCCTCACCTTAGCTATATGGGCATGTGGATCCTCAGAAGGTAGCCCTGAAAACAAACCTCTGGCAGTGAGCATTTGCATCAGGCTACTAGTTACCACGAAGGTGTGGCCTGGTTGTAGAGGGGGCAAGACAAGTGGACCATCGGAGTCTACTATATTGTCATAGCCTCTGTAGTATTCTTGGGGCCGTGGAGCAGGATTTTGTCCCCTCTGTTGGTGTTCACCCGGAGCATCAGGTAACAACTAACCATGAACATCAACCGGAGCTGGGATGTTCTGGTTTGGATCATCATCATTAATTCCCAAATTTCGATTTATGTCGCATAGTGTACACTCTAATTCGTGATCGTAGGGAAACAAGGGTTCTCTTCCTCTCCGTGTATTTGGCATACAAGGAGGATGGTTCTGCAAGAATAAAAAACAATAAAACAAAGTAAAATTAAGAAAATATCAACTAAACTATAGTAATAAGTTTAAGTTAATCTAAAAGCTACTTTCCCCAGCAGAGGCACCAAAATTTGATACGCTCACACTTACTTCTCAAATAAGAAGTAAAGCGGCCGTGTCAAATAAATAAACCAACTAATGAGGATGGGATCGTTCCCACGAGGAAAAAATAGTTTAGACTTAACTTCAATCTATTATTACTATTGTTCAGTCAATTACTTCCTTGGAAAGCAATCTATTTCTAAATAAATGAAAATAACTAGCGAAATTAAAGGAGACAACAAAAAGCTTCGAATGTTGGAGTTTAATCAATTAATTTAACTAACTATAACAATTCTTTTCTAGTATCTTGCATGCAAAGTGATAAGTTATGTATTTCTAAATTCACTCCGCACCTTGGTCCGGCTACGTGTGTTGCTATACTAACCCTTATCTTAACCTCATATTAAGCATCGTATTCGATATTTGACTAAGTCATTACCTCGAACCAATCAATACTAGCCTATTAGATAGTATACACTAAATCTCTGTTGATAATTCTTTTCCTATTATCTACCTTCTTGGTCCGGCAAGTAGCATTAAGGCGAGTTCTAACGTTGGCCATCCGTTAAAAAGACTTCTAAGCGAAAGAGTTATCAATACATGCAAGACACTATTCTAGAATTGTTATTTTAATTAGGTTTTACCTCATTATTCGCCTATGGTTCCCACAACCCTAGTTATGGAGTTTAGTTACCCATAGTCATAATCACAATATTCAAATATATGGTATAGGAATTCATGTACTTACTTCAATGAGAAAGAGCAAAATCCGAAAGTTTGCTTGATTAATCAAAAAAATCACCAACAATCAATTACAAGAGTCTCAAAATAATCAAGAGTCTCACAAAGGGTCTAAAAAATAATCAAGAGTCTAGCAAATAGTCTAAAATAATCAAGGGTCTAACAAATAGTCTACAAATAATCAAGGGTCTAACCTCCAAAACGAGGTTTTTCAAACTATTTATAAAAAATAAAAACCTAATTAAATAAGTACTCTATTTGCTGGAAATCTGTCAAAACGCGGCTGAGTCGACGGACCTCGCGACGGATCGTCGTGGTCACGACGGACATTGGACTCCGTCGTCCCATACTTGTGCAATTTCTTCTGCTGCTCTCTTCATTACCCTCGACAGCAAATATGACGGATCGTCACAGGCACAATGGTCCGTCGAGGGTCTTCTTTCCAAAACACTTGAACTCTTGGAATTTGTGTACTGGGACTCCTTCTTTGATCTTCATGACAAACCAGCAGGACGGACCGTCATGGCTACGACGGTTCGTCACGCACTCCGTAACCCCACACTTGGTCAGAATTCCCCATCTTCTTTCAGCAGCTGCACTACGATGCCACCTACGGACCGTCACGAGCACGACGAACCATCACAAGCTCCGTAGGTGGTACTTTTTTGCATTTCTTGCTCAAAAACCTCCGCATTCATCTTTTAGACAAAATTCCTGCAAATAAAGAGTAACTTACATAAAAATTAGCACAAAAAGGCTTTTGGACACACTAAACTTAAGGAAAAAGTATAAATAATACCGTGAAACCACGGTATATCATCTCTCTCTAACCAGCGGCACCAAATGTCAACACCAACCCATTGCCAAATTATGGGGGCGGCAATGTCAATATGATCAAAAATAGATGAAGACTGGTGCGGAACAAAAATGGTTACTCTCATTGTTCACGATGATTTGGAAAAGGCTGTTGCTTCTTTAAGCGACAAACAGAAGAGAGAGTTTATTATTTTGACACCTGCAAAGGCTGTTGCTTTGGTGCCATAAAAAACTCTCGTCAAGCTTAAGTTCGTTATTGAAACTGCTGCTGCTGAAGGCATGGCCAGGTCTGGAATATGTTACACTCCTGATGAGCTTACTTTCGAAGGTCAGAAGAAGGATCAGGCTAAAAGGCCGATAGGCGAAGGAGAAGCGGAGGAATTCTGGAGAAGAATGCAACCAAAAGATTATGCTATCGTCAAGCATTTGGAGAAGACTCTAGCTCAAATCTCCGTATGATCCCTACTGATGAGCTCTCAATCCCACAGGCAGGCCTTAATGAAAGCTCTCGATGATACGTACGTACCCGCGGGCACAAGCAGCAATAACGTGGCCGCCATGATTCACTATGTTATTCGAGGGAACCAAATCAGCTTTTATGACGATGAGCTACCTTTTGAAAGGAGGTATGCCGCGAAAAAGTTGTCAACCACGTCTTAGTAGATGATGGATCTAGTCTGAATATCTGCCCGTTGTCGACGTTGAGGCAGCTAAGGTTTGACCCTGGGAAACTTGAGCAAAACGAAGTCAATGTGAGAGCCTTTGATGGGTTTCAGATAGATACGTTGGGAGTAGTGGATTTGATCATTCAAATGGCCCAGCGGAATTCAGCGCACAATTTCAAGTATTGGATATCAATACAAGCTATAACCTTCTTCTGGGAAGGCCTTTCATCCATATGGCTGGAGCTGTCCCTTCTACACTACATTAGATGATGAAGCTCATGTGGAAGAATGAAGAGTTGGTTATTCATGGCGAAGGGAGTCCCTCTGGCAGATAGGTGCCGATCATTGATGAGATATCGCGAGGTACAAATTTCTACACGATGGAGCTGGTGAATGCCACCGGTGAAGATTTGGCCCCACAGACTCCCATGCCTACCGTGTACAAGATGATAGCCACTGTGAACCGGGTTTTTGATTGGGAAGAGATTCCCAAGGAATTATTGAGCCTGTTCCGGTCCTCGTTAAGGGATCCAAATATGGTTTGGCGTACATCCCCACAAATGATGACAACGAAGATGAAGAAGAAAAATGATCAAGCATTGGATAAGCCGATCCCACATCTGTATCAATCCTTTCCAATTCGGGAGTATGTCGAGCATGAAGACCCCGGGAAAGGAATCTGTGACCTCTTCGAAGAGATCGATGCTGTTATTGAGGAAGAGGTCGAGCTAGCTGGTGTCCGCGATGCTGATCCTGGAGAGGTGCTGTAGAACTGGACCTCCACGCCCATCCTGATCCCCCGAACTCCTCAGTAGAAAGGCATTATTTCATGCACATTAAAATCGGTGGTAGTCTGGAAGATGCCCGAGACCCATCATTTTGCATTTTCTTAACTGTTTGAATTTTTGAATTTTTCATCATGATGTTCAAAGAAGGTAACATGGCCCTATTCCATTGCCAATGTTTGCACTATTTTTAAATTTGAATGAAAGCCTCTTTGTTTTTAAATTTATTTATTCGTTTGTTATACTTTTCATTCCTAACTTTGTCTGTTTATGATTTAAGTAACATAATTTTTAGACCTGCCAATGTCATGTCAGGTCACGAGCTGAATGAACAAAATGGGGTCGGTAATGACGAGGTTGACGATTACGAAGAAGAAAGTGAGGAACCAGATTATGTCGCTGAGGAATTTCGGCAATTCGAAAATCAGCATAAACCAAATCTAGAGGAAATGGAAACAATAAATTTTGGGGATCCAGGATGTGTTAAAGAAGTGAAGATCAGCATCCACCTAAATGAAGCTCAGAAAGAGGGCCTAATTCATTTGCTTGCTGAATATATTGATGTGTTCGTTTGGGAAGTCGGTGACATGCAAAGGTTGAGTACCGATGTCGTATCTCAAAAGATGTCGATTAACCAGGGTTCGATCCGGTGAAACAAAAAACTTGGAAATTCAAGCTTGAATTGAGTTTAGAGATTAAGGAAGAGATCACCAAGCAGATAGAGTCCCGATTGATGGAAGTGACACAATATCCAACTTGGCTGGCCAATGTTGTTTCGATCGCTAAAAAAGACGGGAAAATCAGGATTTATGTCGACTAAAGAGATCTCAAAAAAGCTAGCCCGAAGGAAAATTTTCCGTTGCTGAATATTCATATTTTGATTGACAATTGTGCTAAGCATGAAATGCATTCATTTGTGGATTGTTACGCAGGCTATCACCAAATTCTGATGAATAAGGAAGATGAAGAAAAGGCGACTTTCATTACACCTTGGGGTGTATATCATTACAGAGTGATGCCGTTTGGCCTCAAGAATGTTGGGTCCACCTACATGAGAGGAATGACAACAATATTTCACGACATGATTCATAAGGAGATTGAAGTGTATGTGGATGACGTCATAATCAAATCCCGCGAGAGTTCGGATCACTTGACACATCTAAGGAAATTCTTTGATTGTTTGCATCGTTACAACTTGAAGTTAAATCCCGCCCAATGCGCTTTTGGAGTTCCAGCTGGAAAGTTGTTGGGATTTATAGTCATCAGAAGAGGTATTGAGATCGACCCTTCTTTGATTAAAGCAATTCAAGAGTTACCTCCGCCGAAGACGAGAAAAGAGGTGATAAGTTTCTTAGGGAGGTTAAACTACATCAGTCGATTCATAGCTCAATCAACCGTGGTGTTTGAGCCTATTTTCAAGCTGCTGAAGAAAGACGCCCCGACAAAGTAGACTGAACAGTGTCAGACTGCTTTTGATGCTATCAAGAACAATTTGTCCAAACCACCGGTGTTGGTTCCTCTGCAAGAAGGGAGTCCTTTGTTGTTGTACTTGTTTGTGTCAGATAGTGCATTCGGATGCGTACTTGGTCAACATGACGAGACAGGAAACAAGGAAAGGTCTATCTATTATATAAGCAAGAAGTTTACTCCATACGAGTCTCATTACACTTTGTTGAAGAGAAAGTGTTGTGCTTTGACGTGGCTTGCCCAGAAGCTGAGACATTATTTGTCTTCTTATACTACATACCTCATTTCCAAAATGGATCCACTGAAGTATATCTTCCAGAAGGTGATGCCGACCGGAAAGTTAGCTAAGTGGCAAATGTTGTTGAGTGAATGTGACATTGTGTAGGTGACTCAGAAAGCGATAAAGGCACAGGCTTTGGCTAATCATCTTGCAGAAAATCCCGTTGGTGAAGAGTATGAACCACTTAAGACTTATTTTCACGATGAAAAAGTGTCATTTGTGGGTGAAGATATTTCTGAAGCATATCTAGGTTGGAGATTATTCTTTGATGGAGCGGCAAATCATCAAGGTAGAGGTATTGGAGTAGTCTTGGTGTCAGAATTTGGTCAGCACTATCTCATGGTGGCTAAGCTCCTATTTAAATTTCACGAACAACATGGCCGAATACAAAGCTTGTACTCTTGGTTTGAAAATGGCCATCGACATGAATGTCTACGAGTTGTTGGTTATTGGAGCTCAGATCTTTTGATTCATCAAGTTCAAGGAGAATGGGCTGTGAAGAACCCGAAGATTATACCTTACTTACAGTATGTACAGAAGTTATGGAAAAGTTTCTGCAAGATTGAGTTCAGACATACTCCCAGAATACAGAAGGAATTGTCCAATGCTCTTGCCACCATCGCTTCGATGATTAAACATTCGGATACAGATTATATTAATCCTCTGGATATAGAATTGAAAGAACATCCAGTCCATTGTTCCCATGTTGAAGAAGAACCAGACGGTTTGCCTTGGTATTTTGATATAAAGAAGTATTTGGAGTCTGGAACTTATCCCGAAGATGCTACGTAAAATCAAAAGAAGTCGATACTCCATATGACTCTCAATTTCCTTCTAAGTGGAGAACTCCTTTATAGGAGGACTCCAGATTTGGGTCTTCTAAGATGTATTGATGATGTTGAAGCTGTGAAGCTTATTGAACATATACATGCTGGAGTTTGTGGCACGCATATGAATGGTCTCACTTTGATAATAAAGATCCTGCGAGCAGGATATTTCTGGATGACTATAGAGAATGATTGTTGCAAGTTTGTGCAAAAATGCCACAAATATCAAGTGCACGGTGATCTGATCCGAGTTCCACCTCATGAGCTTAATGCTATGAGTTCACCTTGGCGATTTGTAGCTTGGGGTATGGATGTCATAGGTACGATAGAGCCAGCCGCTTCTAATGGACACAGATTCATTTTGGTTGCCATTGATTACTTCACCAAGTGGGTGGAAGCAGCTTCTTACAAATTGGTAACCAAGAAAATTGTAGCTGATTTTGTTCGCAACAATCTGTTATGCAGGTTTGGAGTACCAGAATCCATCATTACTAATAATGGTGCAAATCTCAACAGTCACTGGATGGGAGAGATATGTGAGCAATTTAAATTTACTCACCGAAACTCAACTGCTTATCGCCCTCAAATGAACGGAGTTGTAGATGCCGCCAATAAGAATATCAAGAAGATTCTGAGGAAGATGATTGACAATCACCGAGGTTGGCATGAGATGTTTCCAAATGCTTTACCCGGCTATCGAACGACTGTTAGAACATCGACTGGAGCTACTGTATACTTACTAGTATATGGAACAGAGGGTCATACCTGCTAAGTTGAGATACTGTCATTGAGAATTATCCAAGAAGCTGAGTTGAGTAACGCTGAATGGGTTAGGAAGAGAATCGATCAGTTAGCTTTGATTGACGAGAAGAGAATGGTTACTGTTTGTCATGGTAAGTTGTATCGACAGAGAATGATTCGTGCTTTTCACAAGAAAGTAAGAGCCAGAATTTTCAATGTTGGTCAGTTGGTCCTTAAGCGCATTTTCCTCATCAAGACGAATACAAAGAAAAATTCGCACCAAATTGGCAAGGTTATTACATGGTTCGTAAAGTATTATCTGGAGGTGCTTTGGTCCTATCGGAGATGGATGGCACCGTATGGCCAAAACCGATCAACTCAAATGCCGTCAAGAGATACTATGTGTGAAGCTGCGGTTTTCATTTCTGTTATTTACTTGTAATCATTCTGTTTGCTTGTATTTGTTTAACTTAAATTCTTATCCCTTTGTAATGAACTACGTCTGACCTGAATTCACAAGAATGAGATACGTAGGCGGCCTATGTCGGCCTCGGTCATCCCTTTTTATCCCTTCTAATATTTCTTTGTATTTGAACAACGTTCGACCTGAGTTCTCAAAAATGAGATATGTAGGCGGCCTATGTCGGCCTCGGTCGGTTTCTTTTGATTTTTCTTTTATTATTTTTGTTAACCTATGGGGGAACTACGTTTGACCTTATCCCTGCCTCAACGGGATACGTAGGCGCCACAAGGGTTCGGTCATATCTCCCGTAAGATTTCTATTCCTATTTACAATAGAAACGAAGACAAAATTTTTGAGAGGGACTCAAAAATTCTCAAGAAGAAGATTCTTCCTCAGCAAGTCAAGACTGAAGATGTTTTGAGATTTGCAAATGGGACAAAATTTTTGAGAAGATCTTAAAATTCCGCAATCTACTCAGTTACAGTGGAAAGATGAGGAAGACTGTTAACTGGGACAGAAATTTTAAGGATGGCCTCAAAATTTCAGCATGGATTTATCTACTAGTCCAGAATGACTCTGAAAACTCCCCAGCAAATAATCAGATAGACCTACAAGCATCAGACTCAAAGAAGTTTATTATGACAAATATGACATGACTTGGCAGTGACCTTTTCAGATACTATTTCTCAAAAAATTATTTCTCTTCAGCTTTCCCTTTTACGTTTCATTTGTTCTGACATAAAATGTTTTGTCTTATCTCTCAAGAGCTGGGAGATCGGGAAATCAACCGAAGATAGCAGGACAAGGAGCAGACCACTGAAGAAATCAACACAGATCTGTTGGTTTTTAAAATTGACAATTTTTCTGTGGAGGCAGGTTTATAGCTTTGCTCTGAAATCAGCAAATTCTTCCGATGGATAAATATGGAGAAGTCAAAGGAGGAGAAACTATCTCAAAATCAATAGTCTTCCTAGAAGCAGGAATCATTTTATATCGCTTATGTCGGAGATTTGGGAATTTGAGTTGTTTATTTCAATCAATTTCCAACCACATAAAATTTATAAAGAACGTCCAGCTAGATTCAAAGGTGAATCAAGCGAGAATCTCAAGGAAGAGTTTACGGTTTCCATAAAAGACGTCATTTGCATCATAATGTCGGATATGATACTATGCATTACCCATAGGGGTCAGTTATTTTATTATCGATCAAGACGATATACTATCTGGAAGTCGTTTTACAGTTATCATCGTTGGAGGTGATACGATTATGCATGCATCGCGGAAGACCATGCATCGCGAGTCAATACTCATGCATCGCGGAAGATCATGCATTGCGAGTCAATATCCATGCATCGCGGAAGACCATGCATCCCGAGTCAATATCCATGCATCGCGAAAGATCGTGCATCGCGAGTCAATATACATGCATTGTGAAAGACCATGCATCACAAGTCAATATTCATGCATCGCAGAAGATCATGCATCACGAGTCAATATTCATGCATCACGGAAGATCATGCATCGCGAGTCAATATTCATGCATCACGAGAAGATTTCATACCTAGCAGAAATTTGTGCATCGCAAGAAGATTTCATACCTCACAGAAATTTATGCATCACGAGAAGATATTATGCCTTGTAGAAAATTATGCATCACGAGAAGATTCTATGCCTCGTTGAAATTTATGAATCGCGAGAGGATTTCATACCTCGTAGAAATTTATGCATCACGGGAAGATTTCATACCTCGCAGAAATTTACGTATCGCGTGAAGATATTCATTCCCCGCTAGAAAGCATGCACTACCAAAAAGGATATCGTGCACCCCAACAGAAATATTTATCCATCGGCATCAACTGCATTCTCTTATTTTGGTAAAAGTAAACATCAAGAAGAGCATCGAAGACGACATCAAGATAAATACTAGCACACTGCATCAATTTCCTTTATGTTGACATCAAATGAAGAATACATTGAAGATTATATTGCAAACACAAGACATAAGTTTTATTTTCTTTACGTCAAACTAATCGAGTTGACGTCAAATGTCGAGGAGAACAATTAAGTGTCGACACGGTAAAAGACACTGTCTCCCATTTTGATTGAAATTTTATACTGACGAGTTTTATTGCAGCCTTGTCGAGAGCATCCGAAAGGATAAATTCTGCAAAAACAAACCACAGGTGCGGACGACATCAAAAAGGATGCAGCACAACGTGGAACTTTTCTTAGTAGCGAACTAGGACACAGTCCAAAGAGGAATGTCAAACTCTTAGGACGCGAGCAGAGGAGCAACTCCCACCACAATCAAACCACACCCCTATCATAAGGCATGTGTGCTTTTCTTTCAGTTTGTCATCTTCGATTTCGCATCCGAAAATTTAGGTATCACCGGAGGCAAATTTCCAATATGAGTGACAATGCACCAAGAGCCTTGGAAATTATGTCCATATGAGTTCTTAATTATGGGTGTGAAGTGAACCACATTCATGGCTAGGAGATTACAAGACTCTTTTTCATACTCGACCTATTTGTCACTCTTCCACAACCAAAGGTTATCTAGCATAATAGATTTCCTTCTCAACCAATCAAGTCAAACTACAAGCAGTCTGATTCCTGAATCTTAAGGATACGTAGGCATGCTTAATGTTGAAAACTTGGCTGTATTCCAACATTCGCTCTCAAATCTTATTCTCGAGCATCTCGGTATCTTCATAATTCGGTATCGAGGTGGCTTTTGAATTCTATCAAAATCGTGCTTTAAGTCAAGCTTATGGAGCTACAAATGGCCTGAATTCTCATGTAGCCTGAGATATGTAGGAGACCCATTTCCGGGGCTCGGCCATAATTCGTAAAGTCCGTACAATAATCCTCTTCAAAAGATGAAAGTGTGAATCGATCAAAATGTGTCTGGTCAATTTCATTTTCCTCAAATTTCTTGCATCAATCCAAGTAAAATGAGGGACAAATGTTGACACCCAAATTTCGACCCTCATCGATAGAAATTAAATAGCAAGCTTCTCGAATTTAAACAATTTAAAATAATTAATTTTTATAAATTAGTATATATATATTTATAAATGAAATTTTAAGATCGTAAGTTATTTTAAGTAAAGTTTGACGCTTTCTTTTGTTTTAAGTCAATGCTTATGTCTCACATATTTTTTTGTATAATTATTATAATTTTGTCAATGTTCAAAATCGAAAAAAAAGAATAATGATAATAGTGTATTTAGTTTATTACTTTAGCTTATATCTTGATTTTTTTAGCTTATATTCAAACTACTTAGTTTATTTTGTTAACCTTAAGAAGTTTGTTAATTAATCATATTAATTCATCGTATATTTAAAATTTAATCAAATCAGATAATTACATTTTTATTCGGTTAAATTGGCAATTTTCTTAGCTAAAAGACCAGATTTTGGGCCATTTATTGGCCAATTTCCAGCTGACCCAGCAACACAGTTCCCAACCCTAGCGCTTTTTAAATCATTCTCCTTTGCATAACAGCCCAAATCCTCTAGACCCAGCCCAACTCTGATCTCCCCTCCCCCAATAAAAATTAAAGACCAATTATTTTTCCTATCCACCAGTTTAACCCGACCCTCTTCCCAATTCCAAGAGAAGCTTGGAAGTTCAGCGCAAAGAGCAACTCCAGGATGCGTGAAGAACAACAGTAACCCCCCTCGCGACCGTCCGCTTCAACTTTTGGATTCTGGAAGCAATGAGTCTCAAATGCTTTGCAACTCATAGCGCAGAAGGGCGCGTGTCTAGCGCAGTAGTACGTAGCTCCTCATCTCCTTTCTCAGAGCGGGTACGATTTGGATCAGCCTTTGCTGTTGTTACATACTACTTAGCACATGATCGAGCCACGTCAAGGCATGAGAACATTGGTAATGAATCTCACCCGTTCGCTTTGCGGCCATATCCGAGTTTTGAGGATTTTTCTTGGATTCTTCCGAAAATACCAGTTGTCCCTCGTCCTTGAGGGTTTTCAAATTTTGAAAGGTCACATATAATCCCGATTTTACCCCAAGTCCTTTTGGAAATTTCCCAATGCCTTCCCTTGATTGAGAGCCCTGGTTTTTTTTCCCTTAAAAGGTTCCCCTTTCATCATTTGTCTAATGGGAGATTTGGAGGCAGAAAAAAAATACTAGAAAGTAAAAGTTATTAGCTTTCCACTGGAAAGATAGCGAAGTGGTTTTTTTACTTCTTTTTTTTTTACGATAAAACTAGGGAGAAATCAGAAAAGGGGAGATCGAGAGAAAGGAAATGATCTTTAGTCGGAGGTTATAGTCTATGATTTTCAGCCAAGGAAAAAAGATTTTTATAGAAGAGTAGTTTTATACACGCATAATATATTTTGAGGGAAAGCAAAGGGAGTGTTCAGACTGTTAGCGCTTTGGGTTCGAAACCATTCTCGGCTATTGTCTGTGTCGTGGTTTGCGTGGTGGTGGTTACTGTTGCCCATCCTTGCTCGTTCCCGTCTCTGTTCGCTGCTCGAAAGAGGTAGATAACTCTCGTTCCTTTTCTTTCTTTCTATTTCTAACGTGATAAAATCAAGGAATATTTGTTGTTGGTTATGAGTTGGTCATATATGATCGGTATTGAGCCAAATTTTTCTCTTTGTAGTAATTTTTCTGAAACTAGTTTATGCATATTTGTTTTCCAAAGCGATTACTGCAGAATTAAATATTACTTTCATCTGTTGTGAGTCTTTCGGCTCGACTTATTAGTTGCCTCAATATAATCTTGTTGTCATTTTGTCGCATTCATACTTTCATGATGTGTTGAGAAGGCATCAAAATGCTTTAAGCCGTTTATACTTGATTTCCTGTGAATATAAATTTGTTTCCTTTTAGTCTATTCTTGGTAATCATGAATATAAAAAAAATAATATATACATATATACATGGTGTTTGATGTCATACCCTTTGTTCTTTCACTCAAATTGAAGGAAAGAGGCAAGATATCGATACTTTGACTTCATTTTGAATTCCTACAATTTGACTTTGTTTATGTTAGGTATGTCAAGCTTCCTTTTTTTATTTTTTTGTTGTTTCATATCCTTATATTGTAGTTGTTTTATCTGCTCTCTTAGCGGATAGCGCGAGGCTTATGGTTCATTCATGTAGCATCTCAAAGTATTGCGATGTGGATTCTTGTATGTTGTTTTGTGATGTTCTACCGCCTTTAAGTCGCTTAGATTTTGCTTGCATATCGCTCGGGTTCTAACCTCGGCATTCCCTTTCTTTATCAAAGGAAAGAACAATTGATTTTTCTGCATTTCATGAATGTAAGTCATTTCAATATTCTGACATTGATCATTTTAACACTTCCTTTCGATTAGTCATTTTTCTGCTTGTTGCTTACTGTTGCCTCTATCAGGTTTATTCATTTAAGCATGAATAAGATGTTGCTTGTAAGTTTATTCAATATGAGTTCTGAATGCCTCACTTTATTTGGTTGCACTGTATTTGTTAGAAGTGATTTCAAAATTAATCATCAATTCATGTGTTCATGTTCCCGTTTGGTCCTTTTAAATGAAGTTAGTGCTTTACTTTGTTAAATTTCCCTAGGAAAACCTTCCAGCATGCATATCCTTTGTTGCATATATATTCAATTACATCTTCAATGTTGACTTGCTCCCAAAATGTATTTGCTTGGATTGCAACGTGGATCATCTTGTCAATCATTTAAGTGGCGAGGAGTGATGTGCAAGTCTATAAGCTTTTAGGTGTTTTTGAAGATATGGTGTGTTTCCTGATTTATGGTTATCATCTTTTCATTTTCGTTATTTAAATTAATTTGTGGTGGTTTCAAGACTACTTTATATAGATGTTAATGTGTTTTTCCTTTTCTTTGCATATAAAAATCCTCTCGAGTTTGTTATAAACTCTCACGGCCCCTTTGCATTACGAGGAAGAGAAAGAGTTACGAAGACTCATGTTCTTATTATACCGAGTAAGCCATAAAATTGATGAACGGATGTTGGAGTCAAAAATCGAAGCAAGTCGGAAGAGTTAAAGAGATTGGGACAATTAACCCAAATTTATTTTTGTCGTATTGTATATATTTTGGGCATAAGCCTTGTCGCCCTTTTCATTTTTTTATTTTTTATTTATCATTTGTTTAGACTAGAACAGGTACGAAGGAAAATGGGTCGAAAACCTAGAAAGTCAAATGGGTCAAAACCCAAAAACAGGTGGGTCCAAATACCGGTCAAGGCGAATAGAACCCGGATTTGGAACCAAATCTCTCTCCCTCTCTCTCTTTATTTGCCCCCTTTTTTTATTGCTTATCTGTTTTACTTGTCGTTAGTTCTAAAGGTTAGGAAAATCCAATTCCCCACAAAACGCCACTTCGGTTTTAAATGACTCAATCAAGTAAAAGGCCTAAAAAAAATTACAAATTAAAATTGACTTAGATAAATAATTTTTCCCTTTCAAACACAATCCGAAATGATTTTTTTTGCTTTCATTTTTCAAAAAACACTAAAGAGTATTTTTGTTGCAATTTAAAGTCTTTGCTAAAATAAGTTAGTTGCCGGATAACTGTAATTAAGCGGAACGTCTTAGGTGCTTTCAAGACCTTCCTAAGACGTTAATAAGAATTCCTGAACCCTTTTAACGTTTTCAAATGATTTTATCTGTTTAAGTCTTTTGAAAATAATGATTTTCTTAATTTTTTTTAAAAATTAAGTGACGACTTTAAAAAGGTCGAAATTCTCTCTAAAAATTAATGTTTTCCCTTTTTCGATAAAACACTCCTTAAATTTCATTATGCTTGTCTCTAGAATACCTATCCTGACACTCATTTAAGAAACTTTAGACGCAAGAGCTGAGCTCTCATTCTCACACACACACAATTTTCATTTAACATTAGGTTTTCAGTGGTTCATTCATTAACAAAGTCAATAAGCAACGTAGAAAATTTCCTCAAGTTTTTACCATGAAGAGTATCTAGATCATTTTGAATGTCAAAGAGAGTTACCTCATTTGGATCTTCCTCGTCATCAGATATACTTTCATCATCTTCAATGGCCATCATTGAAAAATCCTCATGGCTTTAAACATTTTCTTCCAACTCACTTGAATCATCTCCATAGACATCAAATATTTTTCTCACCATCTGATCAGCATGAGCCTTCCTCCGACCATGGTCTGGGACCAATTCATTCTTGCGAGGTCCGGTGTCATGAGTTTCCTGTTTTTGACTGGGGCAATCCCTCTTCAAGTAACCGGGCTTGCTGTATTTATGAAAAAGATCATTTGCAGTAGTTATTTTGCTGGTGGAATATTTCTTTGTGAAATCTTTTGCTTCTTTATGATCTTTGAAAACCTTCTGATTACATAAGCCATTTCAGCCTCTTCCTCAATCACCTCATTTAGAGATGTTTTAAAATCTATGGATCTCTCCTTTTTTTCCTTCCTTCATAGTCGTACCCTATTTCTTGTTCGACTCATAGGTATGAAGATTCCCAATCAGTTCATCCATGGGAGATTCTTTGTATCCTTGGCTTTTTTTATGGCATTCAGTTTACTTTCCCAAGATTCGTGAAGTACTTTGAGAATCTTGAGAACTTGCTCGCTAACAGGAATAGGCTCGCCCAGGCATCTCAACTCGTAGGTGATAGAGGTGAACCTTGAGTTCATCTCAAAGATGGTTTCACCTTCCTTCATAACAAAGGTTTTGTGCTGAGTGGTGACCATATCAACCTTGGACTCTTTCACTTGATGTGTTCCTTCATGGGCTATTTGAAGACAGACGCAAATCTACTTGGCAGTCTCATAGAAATTATGTTGTATTCATCTGTCAAATTTAAATACCAGAATCTTTTTTGCTTTGTCGTTATTTTCATTCTTCATTCTATCAGCCTCATGATACTCTTTTCTCGTTTTAACAATAGTAGTGTTCATATCTCAATCCTTCACTTCCTTTGTAGGAATGTAAGGTCTATCAAGAATAATGTCCCATAACTCAGAGTCTTTTGCATTTATTTAGTCATGCATACGATTTTTCCACCACCCATAATATTACCCATTGAAATGGGGTGGTCGAGTAGAATAGTGTCCTTCCTCCATGTTTGGTGGGCAACTATTTCTTTAGGATCTTGTCTTTTCTCGGTGTTAACAAAAGTGAAAAGTCAAGCTCTGATACACTTGTTGGAATCTATGCGTCCACCAGTATCTGTGGGACCATATACTTAGCACAGTTACACTAACAAAAAATAAAGTAAATGCTGAAGAAAAGATTACACACAAACTTTACATGGAAACCTCCTTGCTCAGGGAAGTAAAACCACGACCTGTCTCAATAGAACTTTTCAAACTTCATTTACTAATCTTCTCCAGGCAAAGGTAAAACCAATTTACAAAATGAGATTAGCCTGCTAACCTCCAAACTAAGCAATACCATCTATTACTTAGATAAGCCAGAGCAGATACAATACTGCTCACTATTCTAATCCTAATTGATTAATATTGACTTCAAAAGTAAGACCCTAAGTTACCCTTAACCTATATGTTATAGTGATTTAAAAAACCTTGAGATGTTTCCTTCGTAAGCGAAACGATTCCTACACTGCAAGCACTATTACAAGCATACAAAATTACAGTTGGTACAGAAAGAAATAGAAGAACTCTATCAGGTCCCTTACTATTTTGAAGCTTGAAAGTTTCTCTCTTTGAATAAATGATGAATATTGTTTTCTATTGTTTGATATATACCATGAAGAATTATTGAACAACGTGAAAACAATCTCATTGCTTTTTATTGGTGAAGTACTCTGCAACTTCACCAACTTCCTATCACAGCCAACTTTGACGGTTGTACAATATTTGCCATTGGATAGGTATTCATGCTCCGTAGAGGACCAGGTCTCTGCACTTGTGAGGAGATCCTCAAAACAACTACAAGCATTAATACTTATCAAATTATACATGAAAAGAATGGAAAAGTAATTTATTTTTATGTGTATTATTATACAATACAATCGGTGCAAATATTATATCTTCCATATATAGCTAACTCAATTATAGGAGCAGATTCTTAGTTGATTTCCTTGATTTACTTTGATTAGTTTCCTTTCATAGAAGCATATGTATTTGTATAAGTATCTTGTCTTGATTAATAGAAAGATACAACTTATTCTCCATATAATACGTGTTAGGTGGTATTAGAGAAACTGTCTCAGATGGTATTTGGGCTTTGCCAGAAGTCACTATGACTTCGCCGTAAGCTACTTTGGCTTCGGTAAAGTAGTTGAGAGCCGTATCTTTCACTTTTGAATCTGGCTACTATTTCTTTGTTAGATAAATCGATTTTCTAAGTGTATAGAATCCATTTTGTAGCATCTAGGTTTGGATTGAAACTCTGAAATCTGAAGATGATTGTCTGCCTTTCTCGAGTGAAGCTGGTTCTTCAAAATTCAGGGAATTCAAAAAGGGTGCTAAGAATATTTGTTGGAGATCTGTTTGTGAACTCAAATCTTAAGTTTGAGTCATTATAGAAGTGTCTTGATAAGGTAATTTTGTCAGAACTCGAAACTTTCAAACACAGTGTGAAAGAAGACAACCTGTCCATCCTTCTATTTATTCAGTTGTTGTCCAGAAAATGTATTGGCTTCTCAGACATTGTTGTCTTTTTCTGTCAAGATCCCCTTCGTTTCTAATTTTTCAGCTAGAGTGGTCTTGGAGCTGTCAGACCTGGTTAGTCATTTTATTTTGGTGATTGTATTGTCTCTTTTTTGGGATTATAGTTTGTTTGGGACTTGTTGGTTTCTCCACCAGTTCATTTTGGTAGCATAAGGATTTTGTTGGGAATATGACCATTGTAATAAGGGATCTCAAAGGTATGATAAAATGATTTTGATTTCTACAAAGGAGTTTGCACAAATCTCTCGATATTAGAAATTATTAAAGGTATCCACTTCAATTAATGCCTTTACTAAATCAGATAAAACATGTCTAATCACCTCTTCAATTAAATGGGTGATTAATTCAGGTGCTTTAAATCACATGACCGGTAATCCTAACACTTTTACTAGTTTTCAGTCACACAAAGCTCTCTCTGGTTACTGTAGCTGATGGATCAACGTGTAACAGTGTTGGATATGGGACTGTTAAACCAACCTCCATTATTACCTTGTCATCAATATTAAGTCTACCAAAGTTGGCCTTCAATCTGATTTATCTTAGCGAAGTTACCAAAGACCTTAATTGTTATATTTCGTTCTTTCTGGATCGTTGTTTGTTTTGTAATCTTAAGATGAATCAGGTTATTGGTAAAGGACATGTATATAATGATCTCTATATTTTGTATGAATGGGGGCCTCAGTTTGTTGCCTGCTCTAGTTTTGTGTCTCTATTTGAAGCACATTGTTGATTGGGACATCTTTCTCTAACTTTGTTAAGGATGCTTTGTTTGCAATTTTAAAATATTTCTTCATTAGACTGTGAGTCATGTCAATTTTCAAAAACTCATCACAACTCATTAAGTCCAAGTATGAATAAGAGAGCTGAGTTCGCTTTTGAATTGGTTGATGTTTGGGGACCATGCCCTGTCATTTCCAAAACCGGACATAAGTATTTTATTACTTTTATGGATTATTTTTCTCGTATGACTTGAATTTACTTCATGAAGATTTGCCCAGAAGTGTTTACTCACTTTTGTTCCTTCTATGCTGAAGTTAAAACACAATCTAATGCTTCGGTACGTATTCTAAGAAGTGACAATGCTAAAGAATATATGTTAGAATCATTTCAATCGTCCATGAGACAACACGGTATTCTCCACCAGTCTTCATGTAATGATACACCCTCTTAAAATGGAGTTTTTGAGAGGAAGAACAAGAATCTACTTGAGAAAACTCGAGAACTTTTGTTCCAAATGAAGGTTCCTAAACAATTTTTGGCAGATGCAGTCTCTATGGCTTATTTTCTGATTCATCTTATGTCATCCACAGTTCTTGCTGGTAATGTGCTTTACAGTGTTCTGTTCCCAAACAAGTCATTATTTCTAGTAGAACCTAAGGTGTGTGGCAGAACTTGTTATGTTCGAGATGTTCGACCATCTGTCACTAAGTTGGATCCAAAGGAATTGAAGTGCATTTTTTGGGTTATTCTTGTTTCAGAAGGGGTATCAATGTTTTTTTGCTAAACTCGAAAAATATTTGGTATTAACTGATGTGGTATTTTTATAGATTACACCTTTCTTTTATGCACCTCCCATTTCTATTAGTCAGGGGGAGGAAGATGAGTGGTTGGTCTATGAGGTCACCCATGTTTTGAAAAAAGAATCAAATATTGTCCCTCCATATTTTGGATCATTTATTGAGTATTAATCGGTTACTGTGCCGTCAGCTTTTGCACTATCTATGGTAGTAAGACCTCTGATTGTACAAGTTTACTCGAGGAGGCGAGAACACAATGATACATGTCCTGCACCGGTCACTTTGTCATCAGATCCTCATTCATCTTATCTTCCATAAGATCTTAATCTCTATTGCTATTCGCAAAGGTACACATTGTTGCAAATCTTCATACTCCATCGCTAATTTGGTTTCCTATGGTCATTTAGCCTCTATGTCTAGATCTTTGATTGTTTCTCTAGACTCTATCATTGTTTCTAAGGTAGTTAAGGAAGCCTTGAGTCTTACTGGGTGGTATAATGCAATGCTTGAGAAGATACATGCACTAGATGAGTATCACACTTGGACTTGGTGGATTTACCAAGAGGAAAAAAGGCAGTGGGATGCAAATGGGTCTTTGTGGTCAAAGAGAATCTAGATGGCTCTGTGTTTAGACTTAAGGCTCGACTAGTGCCTAAAGGGTATGCTCAGACTTATAGGGTGGATAATTCAGACAAAATTTTCTCATGTGGCTAAACTCACTTTTGTTCGCTTATTTATTTTCTTAGTTGCATGTAAGATTTGGCCATTGCACTATCTAGCTATTTAATGTTACAACCCAAAGTACCCCCTAGGCGTAACCGGTGTCTTTGTCCTTGAAGAGGTCTTGGACAATCCCTTTGCATTCGTCATAACACATCATAGGTAAAGAAAATATGGAAAAATTAAAACTTTTCTATATAACGAAGTATACTTAGACTTCTCGCATATTGTATATGGGGTTTACATAGACTCCTCATTTATGAAGCTTACATAGGCTTCTCACTTAACATTTAACAACATTGTCTAATAGTCCGTCTCACATTTAACCATCTAAAAAGTGAATCACAATAGTTTGGGCATAGCCCTTATTCTATTACAATATGCCCATATAGGCTACAAGGAAGTCTCAACATGATAATGGAATGATCGTCTCAAAACATAGACAAAACTAATAAGTCTTGATGGGTGGCTGATATATCGTGGTTTCACGGTATTTTTAATACTTTTTCCTTAAGTTTAGTGTGTGTCCAAGAGCCTTTTTGTATTGATTTTTATGTAAATTTCTCCTTATTTGCAGGAAAACTGTCCAAAGATGAGCGCGGAAGTTTTTGAACGAAGAAATGCAGAAGACACCACCTACGGAGCTTATGACGGTCCGTCGAGCCTGTGATGGACCGTAGGTGGCATCGTAGTGAAGCTGCTGAAGGAAGATGGAAACCTGACTTAGTGTGGGATTACGGAAGTCCACGACGGACCGTCATAGCCACGACGGTCCGTCCTGCTGGTTTGTCGCAATGATCAAAGAGTAGTCCCAGTACCCAAATTCCAATAAGTTTAAGTATTATGGAACGGAGACCCTCGATGGACCATCGTTCTTGGAACGGTCCGTCATACCTGCCATTGAGGGTAATGAAGAAAGTAGAAGAAGAATTTGTGAAGTACGGGAAGACGGAGGCCATGACGGCCCATCGTGACTACGACGGTCCGTCATGAGGTCCGTCGACTCGGACGCGTTTTGACAGATTTTTAGTAATTAGAATCCATCTTTTATTAGGTTTTTGTTTTTATTATAAATAGTTTGAAAAATCTCGTTTTTTGGGTTAGACTATTTGATAATAGACTCTTTGATAGTAGACTTTTTGATAGTTAGACTTTTGGATAATCTTTAGTTCTCTTGTTCAAGGATTGAAGGATTAATTTTAGCAATTGTTACACTTTTTTGGAATTGATTGTTGGTGCTTTTGTTGATTAATCAAGTAAATTTCTGGATTTTATTCTTTCTCATCAAAGTAAGTGCATGAATTATTATATTAAATATATGAATAGTGTGATTATGACAATGGTTAACTAAACTCCATAACTAGGGTTGTTGAAACCATGGTTGAATAATGAGGTAAAAACTAACTAAAATAGCAATTCTAGAATAGTGTCTTGCATGTATTGATAATTCTTTCGTTTAGAAGTCTTTTTAATGGATGGCCAACGTTAGAACTCGCCCTAATGCTACTTGCCGGACCAAGGAGGTAGATAATAGGAAAAGAATTATCACCATAGATTTAGTGTATACTATCTAATAGGGTAGTGTCAATTGGTACGAGGTAATAACTTAGTCAAATATCAAATACAATGCTTAATATGAGGTAAAGGTAAGGGTTAGTATAGCAATACACGTAGCCGGACCACGGTGCGGAGTGAAATTTTCTAGATGCCGGACCAAGGATTTATAGATACATAACTTATCACTTTGCATTCAAGATACTAGGAAAGAATTGTTATACTTAGAATTATCAAGTTAGGAACCTGTGGGGAACACTTAAGCCCTAGTTACTTTTATTAATTGGTTAAGCTCTAAGATTTGAATCTGTTAGTTGTTTACTTTAATCTAGTTAATTACATTCATTAATTTTAGAAATAAAAACTCCCCTTTTTGTCTTTTGTTTTCAAGGAAAATAATTGACTAAATAATAGTAATAATAGAATAAAGTTAAGTCTGAACTATTTTCCTCGTGGGAACGATCCTAACCTCATTAGTTGGGTTGTTTAGTTGAGACGACCGCTTTACTTCTTATTTGAGAAGTAAGTTTGAGCGTATCAAATTTTGGCGCCGCTGCCGGGGAAAGTAGCTTTTAGATTAACTTAAAATTATTACTAAAATTTAGTCAATATTTTCTTAATTTTACTTTTCTATTGTTTTTGATTCTTGCAGAACTATCTTCCTTGTATGCCAAATACACGGAGAGGAAGAGAACCCTTGTTTCCCTACGATCACGAATTAGAGCATACACTATGCAATATGTATCGAAACTTGGGTATTAACGATGATGATCCAAACCAGAACATCCCAGCTCCAGTTGATGTTCATGGTCAGTTATTACCCGATGATCCTAGTGAAAATCAACAAAGGGGACAAAATCCCGCTCCACGTCCTCAAGAATACTATAGAGGCTATGATAATATTGCAGACTCTGATGGGCCACTTGTCTTGCCCCCTCTACAACAAGGCAACACCTTTGTGGTAACTAGTAGTCTGATGCAAATGCTCACCGCTAGAGATTTATTTTCAGGGCTACCTTCTGAGGACCTACATGCCCATATAGCTACGGTAAGGGCAGTGTGTAAAAGTTGTGTAGGGAGGCCTGATTTGGATTTGGATATAATAGGGCTAAGAGTATTCCCTCTCTCACTGACGGGAGAGGCTGCTATTTGGTTTACTGAGCTCCCTTATAACTCAATTTTCACTTGGAACCAACTAAGGGACGTTTTCTTAGCATGTTACTACCCGGTCTCCAAGAAACTAAATCACAAAGACAGTGAACAACTTTGTGGCACTACCAGGAGAGTCAGTTAGTAGTTCTTGGGATAGATTCACTTCATTTTTGAGAAGTGCCCCCAATCACCGCATAGATGATGAGTCAATGAAGGAATACTTCTATCGGGGACATGATGATAATAATAAAGTGGTATTGGATACTACAATGGGTGGTTCTTATGGGGAGTGTCGTTATGCCGAGATTGCCGAAAAGTTTGAGAAAATCTCCCGTAATAATAAAGCTTGGAGTACTAGGAAGTCAGATACTAGAAGAAATACCTTCGCAGTGCAATCCTTACACAACCCAGCCACAGATGAGATTCGTGAAGAGATGGTTCAGATGAGAACTGAGCTTGGGTTGGTATTAAAACATGTCACTAGGGGTGCAGAAAAGATAAATGTAGTTAACTACTTGTCTTAACAACCACTACCAAATGATGAATGTTATTATGAGGAGGATTCCTATGCGGTTAATAAGCAGACGGGGGGTTTTCGACCGAGTGCGCTAGGCTCAAATCAGGAGAATTAGCTCCAAGGTCAAGGAAACCAAGGTCGGGTCCATGGTAACTATAACCGTGAGGGTCATTATGTACGAGATGGAAATTACAACCGCGACAAAAACATCAACAGGGGTAATTATGGTAACAGAAATGATAGGAATGGGCCCTATGTTCCTCCTCAAAATCGTGAAGTTACTCCTGGGGATAGTGGAGGTAGTATGGCGCGAGTTGAGGATATGTTGCACAAAATGATGAGGAGGTTCGATGCTAGTGATGAGCACAATAAAGAGTTGAGGAGTGATTTAGTGTGTATTGGGCAGAAAGTCGATACACATGCAATATCGATTAAGCAGCTTGAGTTACAAATGGCACAATTATCTGCATCTGTGAACACACAGAAACCGGGGACTCTTCCTAGCAGCACTGTCCAAAATCCAAAAAATGATGGACACTGTATGACAATCACTACTCGCGGTGGTAAGCAAACCATTGACCCACCTATGTCATCTAATGAGGAAAAGGTTATAAAAGATAATGATAAAGTGGTAGAGGTTAGTGGTGAAGTAGAAGATAACACTGGAAAATATGTTGAAGTGCCTAAAAAGGTAACTCCCATGCCTGGACCACAACCCCATTTCCTCAAAGATTAGTGAAAAAGACCGAGGATGGTAAATATCAGCGTTTTATAACAATGTTGAAGCAGCTTTCTATCAATGTCCCTTTGGTAGAAGCTTTAGAACAAATGCCCGGTTATGCCAAGTTTATTAAAGATCTGGTTGCAAAAAAAGATCGGTCACTTTTGAGGATGATGATGGAATGCAGCATTGTATTGCTATTGCTACAAGATCTCTGGTACAAAAGAAAGAAGATTCGGGTGCGTTCATTATTCCTTGTACAATCGGGTTATTACATTTTGCGAAAGCATTATGTGATCTGGGGGCAATCATAAATCTCATGCCCCTCTTGATTTACAAGAAGTTGGGATTGGGTGATCCAAAGCCCACTGCGATGCGGCTATTGATGGCCGATCGAACAGTAAAAAGGCCTATAGGGATACTCTAGGATGTGCTAGTAAAAGTGGAGTCGTTCATGTTTCTGGCAGATTTTGTTATTCTTGATTGTGAAGTCAAATTTGAAGTGCCTATTATTCTTGGGAGGCCATTCCTTGCTACGGGTAGAGCCTTAATTGATATGGATAAGGGGCAGATGAAATTTCAGTTGAACAATGAAGAAGTGACCTTCAAAATTTGTAGGTCCATGAGGCAGAGTGGTGAGCTCCAATCGGTATCTGCTATATCCTACAAAGTTTGTGAGTCATCTGAGATACAAATAGAAGAATGTCTAGGTGTAGAAGCATTAGCGGCAGTGATAATGAATTTTGATAACGATTGCATTGAAGAGTACGGGTCATTAGTTGCGGCTCTTTATCAAGGTGATGTTCGATTTAAACCGAAGAAATATGAGTTAGACATGAAAAATCGCGAGTCTCCACCCGCGAAACCATCTATAGAGGAGTCTCCAAAGTTAGAACTAAAAGCTCTCTCACCTCATATCATGTATGAATTCTGAGAAAATGGTGACACTTTGCCGATAATTATTGCATCAGATCTTAATGAACAACAAGTTGACAGTTTGGTGAAAGTGCTAAAACGGTTCAAAAGAGGTATTGGGTGGACTATTGCGGACATTATTGGGATCCCTCCTGGTATTTGTACTCATAAAATCCAACTCATGCCCGATCATAAGCAAAGTATTGAGCACCAGAAACGCTTAAATCCACCTATGCAAGAGGTCGTGAAGAAGAAAATCATTAATTTGTTGGATTCCAGAGAAATTTATCCGATCGCCGATAGTAGTTGGGTATGCCCTGTTCAGTGTGTACCTAAGAAAGGGGGAATGACTATGGTCCCTAATGAGAAAAATGAACTTTTTCCAATGAGACCGTTTACTGGATGGAGGGTGTGTATGGATTACCGTAAATTAAATGCATGGACCGAAAAAGACCATTTTCCTATTCCCTTCATGGATCAGATGTTGGATAGACTTGTCGGAAAAGGGTGGTACTGTTTTCTTGATGGATATTCGGGCTATAATAAGATTTCTATTGCACAAGAAGATCAAGAGAAAACCATTTTTACTTGTCCATATGGGACCTTTGCGTTCAAGAGAATGTCGTTTGGGTTATGCAATGCACCCGCCACATTACAGAGATGTATGATGTCGATATTCTCCAACATGGTGGAAGATACTATTGAAGTTTTTATGGATGATTTTTCTGTGGTTAGTGAATCATTTGAGCAGTGTTTGAACCATTTATTAGAGGTCCTTAAGAAATGTGAAGACTGCAATTTAGTACTAAATTGGGAAAAATGCCACTTCATGGTGAAAGAAGGTATTGTTTTGGGTCATCGCATTTCAGAAAAGGGCATAGAGGTTGATCGAGCTACAGTTGAGGTAATAGAGAAACTTCCCCCACCTATCTCTGTAAAAGGTGTGATAAGCTTTCTTGGGCATGCAGTTTATTAACGGAGATTCATCAAAGATTTTTCAAAAATTGCACATCAGTTGTGCAAACTGCTGGAGAAAGATTGTAAATTTTATTTTTATGAATCCTGTCTTAAAGCATTCGGCGAGCAAAAATAAAAATTGGTGTCTGCACCTATCATTATTTCTGCGGATTGGAACATTCCATTTGAGGTGATGTGCGATGCTAGTGGGGTTGCTCTTGGTGTGGTATTGGGACAAAGAAGGAACAAAATCCTTCACCCAATTTACTATGCTAGTAAAGCCCTAAATGAAGCCCAGAAGAACTACACAGTGACTGAGCAAGAATTCCTTGCAGTAGTCTTTGCTTTTGAAAAATTTTTCTCCTATATTATAGGTACTAGAGTTATAGTGCATACTGACCATTCAGCACTGAGATATTTGATGGCAAAGAAGGATGCGAAACCGAGGTTGATTCATTGGGTATTACTGCTACAAGAATTTGACTTTGAAGTGAGGGATAGAAAAGGGATCAAAAATCAAGTTGCCGATCATTTTTCCGGTATAGAAGATGAATCTACGAGAGAGTTAGGAGATAAGACTGATATTGATGATACTTTCCCCGATGAGCATGTATTGGCTACCTCACAAGACTTGATTCCATGGTTCGCATATTTCGCAAACTATCTGGCTAGGGACATTATTCCATCGGACTTGTCCTTTCATCAAAGAAAAAAATTCATGTACGATGTGAAGAAGTTCTTTTGGGATGAAACATACTTATATAGGAGTTGTGCCGATGGGCTTATTCGGCGTTGTGTGCCAGAATGTGAGATGTTGAGTGTTTTAGAGGCATGTCATTCCTCACTTGTTGGTGGACATCATAGTGGTATCCGAACCGCTCATAAGATATTACAATGTGGTTATTGTTGTCCAACTCTTCATCAAGATGCTCATGAGTTTTCTAAAGAATGTGATAGATGCCAAGAGATGGCGACATTTCAAGAAAGCAAGAGCTCCCTCTAAACCCCATTCTTGTGATTGAGTTATTTGATTTTTGGGGTATTGACTTTATGGGTCCTTTTGTAAGTTTTCATGGAATGAAGTATATTTTAGTAGTCGTTGATTATGTATCTAAATGGATGGAAGCTATCGCCCTCGCAAACAATGAAGGAAAGAGTGTCACTGCGTTCTTGAAAAATAATATATTCTCTTGATTTGGTACCCCAAGGGCAATTATTACTGATGGGGGATCCCACTTTTGCAAAAAATTGTTCAAGGGATTACTGGAGAAATATGGGGTTCGCCATAATGTGGCCACTTCTTACCATCCTCAAACTAGTGGGCAAGTTGAAGTGTCAAATAGGGAGATTAAACAGATATTGTCAAAAATAGTGAACGCTAGTAGAACGGATTGGTCAAGGAGGCTTGATGATGCTCTTTGGGCCTATCGTACAGCGTATAAGACTCCCATAGGTATGTCCCATACAAACTTGTATATGGGAAAGCTTGTCATCTTCCGGTTGAATTAGAGCATAAATCCATGTGGTCTATGAAGAAGTTGAAAATGGATTGGAATGAAGCTGCAGAACAACGGTTAACTGGGTTGAATAAACTTGATGAATTTCGCCTGAAAGTTTATGAAAGCTCATCCCTCTACAAAGAAAAGATGAAGAAGTACCATGACCTAAAAATTGAAAAACGAGAGTTTATGGTTGGGGATTTGGTGTTTTATTCAATTCTAGGTTGCGCTTGTTTTCGGGCAAGCTCAAGTCCAAATGGACTGGCCCTTACTTGGTTACCAAACTATTCTTTCATGGAGAAGTTGAGTTGGAAACCAAGGAGGGTGTGCGGTTTAAGGTGAATGGACAACGAATAAAAATCTATTTCGGGCATGCTGAATCGGCGAATGAAGTGATCGAGGCATACCATCTTTATGAAGTCTGAGTGATCAAGTTTCTTCAGTCGTGCCGCGATGTTAAATCAGGCGCTGGTTGGGAGGCAACCAATACTTCTAGTTTTCTTTCTAGTAATGGTAGCATTTTCTACTAATGGGTTTTAAATTTGCAGGTAGCACATCACCAGGAAATTCTGCAGAAAATCACTCTGCAACAGTCACTGACGGATACATTGACGGACCATCACGCATGCGACGGACCTTCGCATGAATCCGTCGTGCCAGGTACGTCTTTCATTTATTTTCAAAATTAGGGGACACGAGACGGAACCCATGACGGACCGTCGCATCTGCGATGGACCGTCGTTGGGGACTCTTTGCGTCATTAATCAGCATACCCGACCCGACCCGACTGCGGAATTTTAAAATTTTTGACCATTTAAAACCCCCACCCCTTCATTTCAACAATTTCTTTCCCTCTTTCTCCCATTCCCTCCCTTTCAAACTTCCAACTTCCTACCTCTTTTCTCTATCAACTGATTACTTCTCCAAATCCCCAATTCCGGGAATCTCCTTTCTACTGGTCGCAGTCTGCTTCTGTGGTTCTGCTCTTGATAACCAAGTGCCTCATTTGCTTGTTTTTCTCCTCTTCTCAGGTATGTGTCTCTGATCTCTACCCATTTACATTACATTTTTGTTTTTCAATTACTATTAGCCTATTTCTTTTCGGTGGGTCTTCATTCTTTGATCCCATTTTGTCTTACCTAGGTTGAGAGTCCTCGAATTGCCTTGTTAAAACTTGAGAAATTGGTGCTTTAGCATTGCTAGTTTGCTAGGTATTTGGGTTAGAAACATGTAGGTTAACACTAAGTATTCCATTTGAGTCATAAGGGGAGGATTGTGGCATCCTCAGTTCTATCACTCAATGACTGAACGAGACCCCGATGACGGACCGTCGTATCCGCGATGGACCGTCATAGGGTCTGTTCCAACACCCCACTATTTGTTTTCCCTAAGTGTCCACCAACGGACACATGCGACGGACCGTCATTCCCACGACGGTTCGTCCTGCACAACTGTCAAGGTAGTCAGAGACCCTTGTCCTAAGGTTCTCTAACTTTTTCTAAGTGTCTTTTGATGGACATCTACGAAAGACCGTCATACCCTCGATGGTCCATCCAGCACAACCGTTCTGGCTGTTAGATATTCTATTCCTAAGGGTCTCCATTTTTTTCTCATGTGTCTTCTGACAGACATCTACGACAGACCGTCATACCCTCGACGGTCCGTCCTCCAAAACCGTTCTGGTTATTAGAGACCCTATTCCTAAGGGTCTCCATTTTTTTCGAGTGTGCTCTGACGGACATCTATAACAGACCGTCATACCCTCGACGGTCCGTCCTGCACAACCGTTCTTGTTTTCAAAGACCCTATTCCTAAGGGTCTCCAACTTTTTCTAAGTGTCCATGAATGGACACATGCGATGCACCATCGTTCCCACGACGTTTCGACCTGCACAACCGTCGTTCCCACTACGGTTTGTCCTGCACAACCGTCATGGTTGTCAGAGACCCTTGTCCTAAGGGTCTCTATTTTTTTTCCAAGTGTCCTCTCACGGACATCTACGACGGACCGTCATACCCTCGACAGTCCGTCCTGCACAACCGTCATGACGGTCAGAGACCCCTCTCCTAAGGGTCTCCATACTTTTTCTAAGTTCCCTACGACGGACATCGACGACGGACCGTCCTGCTTATCCGTCATAACTGTCAGAGACTTTCATTCAGGGGTCTGCACATACACATAGTTGAAGTAAGACATGACGGTCTATCATACTCACGACGAGCCATCACTTGGTCCGTCATGTTTCACTGTTACTACAGAGATGTCATTACAGCTTTGCTCTTATGTTTATTTTGTGTCGTTTTTGCTCTTCTTGTTTGCTCCTTCTAGTACTAATAATGATTCTTTCAAGGTACTATCTCTAATGGCACCGAAACAAGATCGAGTTTACGCACATGGACATTAAAATTCTGTTGCCCTGTCTGCCCGACTGGCTATAGGCTTTGATGATGAGCATGATCCCGAGTATGTGCTCCCAGGCATTGCCACTCCAGCACGAGCTGCACGTGCAACCAGAGCTACGCCCTAAAAGGTGGAATCTGGCGTAGTCACTGCCTCCCAGTCTGATGAGGAGCGCATACTGGCTGGCGCACCTTCTGGGTCAGCTACGCATGAAGAAGGAGCGTCTGGTACCTTAGGAGTTTCATGGTCAGAGAAAGCCTCCGGGTACGCAGAAGTCCCTACACCTGCCACAACTGCATAGTCTTCCTCGTCTGATGAGGCTGATAGTCCTAATTTTACTCCAGGCTCACAGACTGGTGCTCTTACCTCGGTTGCCGACCAACCCAATCGGTGGTGTGTCGACGGGCAATACCAAGTGTATTCAGATGCAAAGTTTCTAAATGATGAAGGCGTAATGATACGGACCCTTACATTGGAGAGGTGGGTCCTTATGAGAAGTCTCCCCACAGATATCCACAATCTCTTCACCAGACACCTGCTAGAGTGGGCAACTCGTTCTTTAGGCCGCTACAGTGAGGAGTTGGTCCAAGAGTTTTACGTCTCTTATATGGCTACTCTCCTATCACAGATAGGTGGGCTGCCCCCGCCAATCAGGTCCCACTCGAGCAGATTAGAGTACGCGACATAGATGTCGACATCTCCCTGCCAGCCATCCGCCGGTATCTGTACGGCGAGGATGTTGATGCCAACAGGATCCTTCTCACCGCCGAGTTTGACTACCGGTGGCAAATTGTAAAAGATGGCCAATTCTTGCGTGAGCCATCGCTGAGAGAGACCACCAAGAGGTGGATGACCCTGCAGTAGTCTATTGATGGAAAGGGTGCCGACTGGGTAAAGGAGTCGAAGGGACCCATCAAGAAAGCTCACTTGACCTTCACGGCTAAGTTTTTATGGTTGATTGTCCGCCACTGCCTTTCCCCCACGCCTGCTGATAATATAGTTACAAGGGATCGCGCAGTTCTGATGGCGACGATAATAGCCGGGTTTGAGGTGGACTTCGCTTGGCTTCTACAGGAGGATATGCATGAGAGGGCTTTCAAGGTCACCACTACTCACCCTTTTCCGTGCATGATATTTTCCCTATGAAGGTCCGCAGGTGTGCCCATCTGGCACAATGATAAGCTCAAGACTCTGCTGGGCACTGTTGTTATCGGCCTCATCAGGGATGAGGCCAATGAGTTTGCTCCACGCAGAGAACCCCATCTAGAGTTGCCTCAACTAGGTGAAAATTTGGCTGATACGGTAGCACATGCTCGAACGGCTACATAGGGTGCTTCCAAAACCACAGACATTACCCCGGTCGAGTCTATCCCGAGTAGTAGCATCCCGGGTAGTAACACTGCCCCTAGCTCCTCTCGCTCAGCCCCTTTCCCCACTCTGGTCCCGCTTGCTAGGGTCCAAAAACTAGAGGCTTAGGTGTCCACACTTCTGCAACACATCCAGCCTTGGATTTAGAGGTCTATTGCTGAGGCGGAGGAGCGCTTGGATCGTAAGATGGCCCAACACATAGAGCGGAAGATCGCTGAGGTTCATCAGCGCTTAGACGCTTTTGAGTTGCAGGTTCTAGCCCGGCCAGCCCCTCAGGTGGACGTGTCGACCCTTCAGGCTGCGGTTGAGAGTCTGCGAGTAGATATTGATATGATCCTAGAGGCTGGTGTGCCTCAGTCTGAGACCCCTTTTGCAAAGCCTGCTAAGGATACAGTGTTGGCGGCTTTATTCACCAATTTTGAGATTCCACCACCTCCCCCTCGAGAGCATGCCAAGAGGCGTAGGGGTCGAGAGAAGGATGAGGCTAAATCACAGAAGAAGGAGCGCTGTGAGATGGAGGCTTCAAGGAGAGCCTCGATTGCTGATGAGGAGGCGCGTCAGATTAGGGCTGTAGAGTCAGCTGCTGGGGCATCTAGCTCCAAAGATGTGGAGACAACGAGAGGCACTACTGATAGTGATGTTGCTTATGAGGACACTAGTGAGGGTGTCCATACTACATAGGTAGTGGGTCTTGGGAACCAGACCCACCAGCTTTGTGATCGTCGGCGCTTTGCGCCCCAGGTTCACTTCACCTACCACTCTCGTATTTCAGTTTTTTTTTCATGCATTGGGGAAAATTGCATATCTTTTTGTTGGGGTGGGGTAAATGTAAAGTGAGTGGTAGGGTGAAGTCTGAGTAGCCCAATTCACGATCCTCTTTTGGGGTTTTCTTGCCTGTGTTTTTTCCCCCAAGAGACTGATTATTTATTATTGAACTGGCATGTCTATATCTTGTGTACATAGTTTAACTCTGAAGCATTATGGCTAAAACAAAAATGATATCCTGATATAATGAAAATGATGCATGGCTAGGCACAGTAATTGATAAATGTGTGGCTCTAAGCATGACATAGAGATACACCACTACATGACCCTAAGTCTAAGACTCGAACTAGGTGTCTGATAATCTGGTAGAGTAATGAGGTGTGAAGTGAGTGTGTGAAAAATTTGAATAGTCCACTATTTGTATTGAGCTAGAACTTGCCTGGTTAGTCCTGCTAAAAGTAAGCTGTAATAACAATTAGGAAAGGATCATAGGCCCTTGTTCAATATAGCCAATTTTTAGCCTAAATTGAATTTTTAAAAAAACGAATGAAATTAATCCCTCTTTGATCCAAATGATATAGACCTTTCTTTTTCACCCCAACTGATCTTTTCTGGGAATAATGTGTTGTCCCTGGTCCCTCCTTGGATATGTGCACCCAGATCATGCCAAAAACATAAGTTGAGGGTGGCTAATGATGTAAACAACCTTTTCGTGGACCTGACCCAACGTTGGGTATTGTGTACTTTGACTCATGACAAAGCCATGAGTTGAGGGTGGCTATTATGAGGAATGCTCTGGAAAGTGGGGTTGAAAGAATAAGGAGAGAGAAAGAACAAAAGTAAAGTGACTCAAAAACCAGTTGAAAGAGAAGTTAAATAAAAAAATATATAATAAATACAAGAAAGAAAAGAAAAGAGTCACTTACACAAATGAAGAAAGAAGGGAAAATAGCAAGGTGAAAGAATATGAGAAATTGGGCTAAACAAAACGATAAAAATTGGTACACTTAGTCTATATGTCAAGGAGGGAAAAAAGTCACTAAAGTATACCTAAATATACCCTACCTGACCCTGAGCCTATGTTACAGGCTAAGAACGTCCGATCGTGATCCTAAGAGTTGTATGGCGAACTTAAAGCAGTGAAATTACGGGCAAGCTTATGGCAATATGTATGAATGAGTTGTGAATTTTTTCTGAGAGTAAGTGTTTAAAAGTAATCCTTATACTCAAACTGAAATCATTGTGTGAAAAATGAGGATGTTGCTTTGAAGTGAGGACAATACCGGAAATATTAGCACCTCGGTGAGAAATTGAAGAGGATAAGTGTCAGTGCATGGTTAATCTGTGTCATGGTTTGGTTCCACATAATTCAAGCCTAATAGTAATAACATGCATAAACATGATGAGACTGATCGGGATTGATAGCCAATGACTGCGAAAGCTAAAATATGGATACTATTGTACAAAGATTTTATAGTGAGTCATAGTGCGTCGCTTGAGGACAAAACACGAATTTAAGTTGAGGGTGTTGATATACCGTGGTTTCACGGTATTTTTAATTCTTTTTCCTTAAGTTTAGTGTGTGTCGAAAAGTCTTTTTGTATAGATTTTTATGTAAGTTTCTCCTTATTTGCAGGAAATCTGTCCAAAGATGAACGCGGAAGTTTTTGACTGAAGAAATGCAGAAGAGACCACCTACGGAGCTTATGAAGGTCCGTCGAGCCTGTGACGGACCGTAGGTGGCATCGTAGTAAAGCTGCTGAAGGAAGATGGGGAAGTCTGACTTAGTGTGGGATTACGGAAGTCCACGACGGACAGTCATAGACACAACGGTCCGTCCTGCTGGTTTGTCGCGATGATACGAGAGTAGTCCCAGTACCTAACTTCTGAGAAGCTTAAGTATTATGGAACAGAGACCCTCGACGGACCGTCGTGCTTCGGACGGTCCGTCATACCTGCCATTGAGGGTAATGAAGAAAAAAGCAGAAGAATTTGTGAAGTATGGGACGACGGAGGCCATGACGACCCATCATGACTACGACGGTCCATCACGATGCCCGTCGACTCGGACGCGTTTTGACAAATTTTCAGTAATTAGAATTCTTTTTTTATTAGGTTTTTGTTTTTATTATAAATAGTTTGAAAAATCTCGTTTTTTGGGTTAGACTCTTTTATAATAGACTCTTTGATAGTAGACTTTTTGATAATTAGACTTTTGGATAATCTTTAGTTCTCTTGTTCAAGGATTAAAGGATTAATTTCAGCAATTGTTACACTTTTTCTGGAATTGATTGTTGGTGCTTTTGTTGATTAATCAAGTAAATTTCTGGATTTTGTTCTTTATCATCAAAGTAAGTGCATCAATTCTTATATTAAATATATGAATAGTGTGTTTATTACCATGGGTAACTAAATTCCATAACTAGGGTTGTGGGAAGCATGAATGAATAATGACGTAAAAACTAACTAAAATAGCAATTCTAGAATAGTGTCTTGCATGTATTGATAATTCTTTTGTTTAGAAGTCTTTTTAATGGATGGCCAACGTTAGAACTCGCCTTAATGCTACTTGCCGGACCAAGGAAGTAGATTATACGAAAAGAATTATCAACATAGATTTAGTGTATACTATCTAATAGGCTAGTGTCGATTGGTACGAGGTAATAACTTAGTCAAATATCGAATACAATACTTAATATGAGGTAAAGATAAGGGTTAGTATAGCAACACACGTAGCCGGACCAAGGTGCGGAGTGAAATTTTCTAGATGCCGAACCAAGTATTTAGAGATACATAACTTATCACTTTACATGCAAGGTACTAGGAAAGAATTGTTATAGTTAGAATTATCAACTTAGGAACCTGTGGGGAACACTTGAGCCCTATTTACTTTTATTAATTGATTAAGCTCTAAGATTTGAATCTGTTAGTTGTTTACTTTAATCTTGTTAATTTCTTTAATTAATTTAGAAATAAAAACTCCCCTTTACTGTCTTTTGTTTTCTAGGAAAATAATTGACTAAATAATAGTAATAATAGAATAAAGTTAAGTCTGAACTATTTTCCTCGTGGGAACGATCCCAACCTCATTAGTTGGGTTTTTTACTTGATACGACCGCTTTACTTCCTATTTGAGAAGTAAGTTTGAGCATATAAGCGAGTCTATCCTCGGAACTCATGAGGACTTATCAATTGACTTAGGAAAGATCCAAGTCTTCTTCTCCAATAGCCACGAATCTCCTCAATGGCCCTAACCTAAAATGTTTGGAAAAAAGAGAGAAAATATGGGTTAGTACAAACCACATGTCCTAAGTATGGTCCCCCTGCATAAAATCATTAATGCATGAGAAAAGGCACAATTTAGTCAAAACCATGAATAACATCAAATAACTCAATATACATATATATGGAACATCATAAGTCAACCCAACATATAAGCAACTCAAGCAACATTTTTCCAATGCCAAGAATAAAGCCCAATAACCCTATCCAAAGCTAAGTATCTCATTAAGCAACCCACTTCATACTTACAACATATTCTCATATTTTCATAACATGCTTCATACATCAATACTACTCATATCTTATCAATATAATCATAATCATAATCATAATCATAAGAGAACATTACTAGAACCATTCCTAAGGATCCCACGTGTGCGATGTGTAAGAAAAGTCCCATACCCTCCCTCACACTATGTAGTAGTCTGAATACAACCCTAATAAGAGTTCACATACTTAACTTATTCATTTACTTTTACATTAGGGAGATAAGTGCAATAACCTTCTTGATACCATGTAAGCTACATGGAATTCATTATTTTACTCCCACACCAAAAAGAGAGGGTTAACACTTGCCTAAGGTGTAACCATTCGTACGTAGATATCTAGGTGGATCCACTAAGCTAGAGTCCTATGTGGGCACATAGTTAAGGGTCAAGGAAATTGTTGCTAGAATATTTGACTTACTAGATGTGGAGGTTTCTATCTCATGAGACAACACATAACTAGGGAATCCTTACTTACTAACGTGAGGAAACCCATGTGGGAGGCCAGAATTACTAAACGTGAGACCTCCATCTCATTTACAAGCGCTTTTGGTACAAAGCATTTATTCCCTTTAGTAATCATAATATTCATACAAGATCACATTAGTGTCTTCTAGAACCCTATGTGAACATATTATCATAATAGCTCAGAGGAATTCATGAGTGAGTACTATCTTTTCACTTTAGAAACCACATACAAGTGAATAAACCTTTCACTTAACACTTAATCGTAATCATAAGAAACTAATTTCAATCATACAATAGTCGTATCATAACATGCATACATAGATCATGCATAAATAAATGTCTTAGGGTTAGGGATGAGGAATACTTAGCATCAACATCACAACCACACATTCGACATAGAAGCATTACTATCTAATTAACTAACACTTCATAATTGAACCCAAGAAGAGCCAATCCACATACCTCATTGCCCCTTTCAAGAGACTTTATACTTCCATTACAAAGAATACATATCCAATACATAAATAAGTTAAAATTCAATAAGCAATTGCATAATTAAAAACAACATAATCAATTCAGATGTTCATAATTTCACAATTCACCATATTAACTCAAGGTTGTCATGAAATTGGGGGAAGGACATGGGTCTAGGTAAATCTCATAAGAAATCATCGATTAACCATCAATATGTAATTAAAAACATTAATACATCATAATTCATCACAATTGATTCATAATTTCATTTTCAAAGAAGACCAATGTAAGGGGAAAAACCCTAGTTTTGGAAGATTTAGAAATCGTCTTTTTGAAGGGACCTCTTGGGGAAAAGAATCCCAAGAGTGCAAGAAACCATACCTTAAAGATGAATGCCCACGAAATTTTAGTAGAACCTTGGAGGATTTGATCTTCTACTTCAACCTTCAACGCTTCTTCAATGGAGGATGAATAGAGAGAGAAAGTAGAGAGAGGTGAGAGCTTTTGGGTTTTGATTGGGAATTTGGTTTCTGTGGGAAATTTTGGTGAAAAACTGATTGAAAATCAATATAAAACCCTCCCCTAAAATACCCAAAAGACGTCTCACTTAATTTGACCTTTTAATGAAGTCAAACTCGAATTCAAATTTCAGATTTTTCATCTGGAAATAAGTCTGCTTTGCGAGCTGCTCCCACAAAATTTTAAAAAATAATTTTTGAACTAGAAGAGTCTGTGATGTGTCTGTGTCGCAGATAAAACTTTTGTCCTTGGGTGTTCCAAGTCTGCGACACGGACTGGCTCCCTCCATGCACAAAAGCTGCTGCTTCTTGGCAGCTTGCTTGGTCCCAAGTGGGGTCCCTTCGTGGATCCCTCGGGCAATCCTTGGGGGTTCGGACCTAGACGTTATAACCCTATATACATTATTTTACCTATATAAAGACTTTTTTTACAAGTTTTAGACTTCATACAATACTCCCAAACCTCCCCAAGATCTAAGAATGTTCACAAGTTCAATTTAGCTAGTTTCCGGACGTCATGGTCGTTTCTTAGCATTTTGGTTCTAGAACTTCTTAGAAAAGTTTATTGCACTTACTTAGGTCTAAAATAATTATTAGTCATATTGTGAATATTTAGTCTAGGTCATAGAATCTCCGGGTGGTGTCACTTCATGGTGATCTCCAAGAAGAAGTGTATATGGAGCAACCACCTGGATTTGTTTCTCGGAGGGAGTATGGGAAAGTTTGTAACCTAAAGAAATCCTTGTATGGTTTCAAACAAAGCCCTCGTTCTTGGTTTGACAAATTAAGTGAAGTAGTTGAGGAATTTGGCCTGAAAAAAAAACATGTGTGATCAATCACTCTTTTATAAACAATCAACAATTAGCATTATTCTTCTTGTGGTATATGTTGAAGACATTGTTATTACATGAAATGATTATTCCGGGATCTCTTCACTAAAGTCATTCTTGCATACTAAATTCCACACAAAAGATTTTGGATAACTAAAATACTTTTTGGGAGTAGAAGTAACCAGAAGCAAGAAGGAAATATTTGTATATCAGAGAAAGCATATCCTTGACCTACTTGTGGAAGCTAGAAAGTCCGCAGCCAAACCTAGTGGTAATCCAGTGTTCCCTAATTGCATTTGCCCGAGATAATGGCAGCCCCTTTGGTGATCCAGAGAGATATAAAGGTTAGTAGGGAAACAAAATTATCTTATCGTAACACATCCATATATTGCTTTTGTAGTGAGCGTTGATAGACAATTCATGTCTGCACCTATAGTCAAACATTGGGAATCCTTGGAACAGATCTTATTCTACTTGAAAAGATCCCCTGGACATGGAAATTTTTATGGTAACTACAGACATACTCACATTGAGTGTTTTACTGATGTTGATTGGGGTGGATGTAAAAACAATAGAGGATTTATTACTGGTTATCATTTCTTTGTTGGGGGTAGTTTGGTGTCATGGAGAAGTAAGAAACATGGCGTGTATTGCGATCCAGTGCAGAATTTGAATATAGAGATATGGCGGCCGTCCACAAGTGAGATCTTGCGGATACATCACATATTAAAAGAAATTGGAAGGAGACATTCTGCACCAGCAAAACTCAGGTTGATAATCAATATACTCTTCCTATTGCCTCAAGTCCTATGTATCACGAAAGAACAATGCATATCGAGGTAGATTGTCACTTTATTTGTGAGAACATCCAAGATAACTTGATTTCCATCGATTATGTAAAGACAGCAGATCCTGATTTGTTGCAAAGGCGTTAAATGGAGCTCGGGTTAATTATCTTTGTGACAATCTGGGCATGATCAACATCTATTATCTGGCTTGAGGGGGAGTGTTATAGAATATAATTGGTGTAAATATTATCTTTCCATATATGGATAACTTAATTATAGTGTAAGATTCTTAGTTGATTTTCTTGATTTACTTTGGCTAGTTTCCTTTCATAGAAGCATATGTATTTGTATAAGTATATTGTCTTGATAAATAGAAAGACACAAGTTATTCTCCATATTATATGTGTTACATGTATAATATAGGTAATTATTGTTTATGTGATGGAGGAAACGAAGGAAAAATGTTTTCTTTCACCTAAACAAGGGTATAGATATTGGTTAAGGGACTGGCAAGATGACAACCCCCACCTCGATGTCCTGATGAACTTTTTAATATGAAGCATGTTAAGGCATCTCTATTACAAGCTCTAATCATAAGTATGCACGTAGAGAAAGAAATTAGTATTGTTCTTCCAATCTTTGATTGCTTGCAACCATGAAGATGGTCATTAGAGAAAGGAACAAATTCATAACGTCTACATGCAACGATATAGTAGCCCAGATGTACTCATCGGACGTGTAGTGTTGGATTAGAATGGAGAGCTGGTAGGGATCTTTTCGAGAATGGATGAGAACAATCGTTGGGTTTTACCTATTCATAAATTGTTATGCATTATAGATGATGTTTCCACGTAATATACCTATGTATTTTAATCCCTATTTAGATATCAATATGTAGCACTGCTTGATGTCCTAAAGTAAAAAGGATATCAATATTCTCACTACAGAACATACATAATGGAAGAGGAATTATTGTTGGGGATGTTTGTTGGGAGGGGAGGCGGAGGGGGAAGTAGGCAAGTTTTGCTAGAAAGAAGACCTAAATTTTTTAAAATATTGATATTTGAGTCATGGTTAAGGGTGGTCTGATATGATTTTGTACTAAGTTCGAGTCATTAATGAAACCGTAAGTCGAGTTATATCGAAAAAAAATAAAACCTGACTAATGATTTGATTTGACTTGATTTGGTATTGAAAAAAGAGACTTCGACTATATTTGGGTTGGGTTGGTTTTAACTAAAAAAAATTCAACATGAGACTAATCCAACCGGACAATATACATGTAAGTTTTAGAATTTATTTTACACATAAAAGTATTTACTTTGATGTAAATATTGCTTATGCATTTTCATAATTTATATCTTTTAACATATTTTTTCAAGTTTTTTGAGATTAATAATGCTAAAAAAGTAATTAATTCAACACTAAAAATGGCAATATGTTCTTTAGTTTTACATTTTTTTAGACATCTAAAATGCATAACATAATTTTAATTTTTCTTCAATTTTTAATCATGTAACTGAATACTTACTAGACTGTTTAGCACAATTTAGTACTTTTAAATATGATCACTTCCATTATGACTTATCAATTTGCAATATATATTTTATACAATTTAATTATTATACTATTGAATATTTTAGTGTCATCACTCATCTCATATTTTGTGTTTATTTTCTTAAGAAGCACCTTAGACAATTGTAGTTAAGTTGGACTAAAGAATATTTGGTGTACAAGTTAATTATATGTTTGTATGAATAATTTACCAGAATAATTCAAGAACCCGCAAAGTCAAAAAATTATTAGTTTGTTTTGATTTAAAAATTTAAAAAATTGACATAAATGGTTTAATGGTTTGGTATTGAAAAACCCGAACGTAATCCAAAAAAATAGAGGTTGAAAAACATGAAAAAACATATATTATTTTAGTTTAGATTGATTTATAAATTTAAAAATTTGAAAGAAAAGATTTGGTTTGATATTTAAAAAATTCGAACCAACCCCTTCATATACACCTCTACTATAGGGCTCCATTTGGGGGTAATGCTTCCTACCAAAGATTTTTCTATAATTAAGATTTAAACCCGAGACGTCTTATGAAGGAAAAAACACTTGATCAACTGTGGTAGTGATAGCTTTTAAAGGAACTCAATTATTTTTATTTTCAAGGAACTTATTTTCTTGAAAATATTGTTTCTCAAAATATTTACCAAAAAAAAAAAGGAGTTTTATCCCCTCTTTTTTTTGTCTACTATTTCCAATCCTTCTCCAACAAGGAAATTAAATCCTAAAATTTTATTCCTAAAGAAAGTAGGAGAAATAAATAAAATAAGAAACTTTTCATTATTTCTGCTTTAAGATTCCATAAAACAAACCAGAAACATCCCCCCATATATATATATATACTAGTCTTTGCTCACGTGCGACGCACGTGTACCCTATTAATTAATATTCTGTTTTTTTAGATGACACAAGTATAAAATATATAAATGAGGCATAAAGTAGATTTTTTAGAAAAATACTCATAAACTTAAAACAATGAAGGGTGATATGTATACTCCAAATTTTGTGAATCAATTGAAACATCAAGTAATATTATCCTATTATCAAATATAGATATGAGAACCATATATTTATTCACTGGTCATTTGTATTACATACACTTGTATATATTACATATATGCATGACTTCTCAATTTTTCAATTTAATTGGTATCATAAAAGAGAGGTTCAACCTTATTATTTTAATTATTACCATAAAAGTGGCATTACTACAATGACTTTCTGAAAGCTAATGTCTCTATGATCCTATATTATGTGTTGACAGTAATAACTATATTTCTTAAAGGATGAAAAAGTTCGTCAAAGAACCAACAAAAATTGAAATCCCAAGGTAAAAAAATAGAAAACTATCACATAACGTATAAAATTGAGTAATACCTCAAGAATACATTTCAAAATTACTAAAAATAGTCAAAAAAATAAATATAAAAAAAAACATTCAATGATACAACATATTAACAAGACCACACAAAAATAAAATAATAACTGTGTAAACCTCTTCTAGTCTAGATTGAAACCACAATGAGGCTAAGCATATCAAATACCATAAAACCAATAAAAAAGTTGATATTCAAAGAATACATCAAAATCTAATATTAAGAAAGAAGAATCAAAAGCACATTACACTAAAAAGATCACACAAAATTAACAAATTGTATTGCAGATTCTTAGCACAATTTGATGAAAACAAGATCAAAAACTTAAAGAAAATATATTAAAATACAATAAACAAAATCAAGATTAAATAAATAAAATAATAATACAGAAAAAACATTAAGATTCAATATGAATGAAATTACCTTTAGTGTCTATACTACTTCTTGTATAT
>NC_028648.1:45622113-45652635 GCF_001406875.1 Solanum pennellii | reverse complement strand
TATATATATATATACTCTCTCTTCCTTCTGTTATTTCTTTCAAATAAATCATCCTCGATCATACTCCGCTATGTCGGTGATGATTGTGACAAGTTTGTGGTACATCGTAAAGGATTTGTTCACCGGTCGATGCCCTTTAACGTGCAAAAGCTTTCTGAAGTTATGCAAGATAAAGTATTACCATAATTGCCTCTTTCAAACTGTTCGAAAGGATTTCACAACGCAGACGGGAGATCCAACCGGAACAGGGTTGGGAGGGGATTCAATATACAAATTTTTTATACAATGATCAGGCTCATTTTATTGGTGATGAGATTCATTCTGACTTGAAGCATTCAAAGAGGGGAACTGTAGCGATGGCTAGCGCTAGTACTGGAGAGAAGAATCTAAATTCTTCTCAGTTTTATATAAAGTTATGTAATGATCTCGACTCCCTTGATGGGGAGCACACTGTTTTTGGAGAGATTACAGAAGGATTTGACACATTGAATAGGATAAACTAAGCTTATATAGATGACAAGGGAAAGCCTTATCAAAATGTCCGAATCAAACACTTACATATTGTATGATCCTTTCAATGATCCTTTCCAGTTAGCTGACTTGATTCCAGATGCTTCACCTGAAAGAAAGCCGAAAGATGAGATTGATGATGTTCGACTAGAGGATGATTGGATACCAGAGGATGAGGAATTAGGTGTTCATGAAGAGAAGGAAGCACACTTTAGAGAAGTATTTTTTGAAAGTGTAGGAGACAATCCTGATGCTGAGATGAAACCCCTAACAATGTGCTCTTTGTTTGTAATTTAAATCCGTCAACTGAAGAGGAAGCATGATATATAATATTCTCATGATTTGGAACTATGACATATGCTGAAATTATCAGAGATCACAAGAATGGGAATAGTCACTTGAGGACAAGGAGTCCTGTGAGCAAAAATATTTTAAGATGGATAATACTAAAATTGATGATTAAAGGATACGAGTTGATTTCAGTCAAAGTGTAGCAAAGTTATGGTCCCAATATCGACCTAGAAACCAAAGAAGCAGTGGCTGTTTCAATAATGGATCTGTTGATGCCATGAAACAGCAGGAAGAAGACAAGAAGCACCATGGTGGAGATGGTAACTCTAAGTACTCAAAATTTATGAGAACAATAAAAGAGACAAGACAGCACAAACGGAGAAAACACCGCCAAATAACAAAGCCATGTTAAGCGGGTCAAATAGATTCAGTTATGCTTATTATGTCATTCACACTTTTATCCATGTATAACAATGTGTCTATGTAGTGAAATTGACTTGTTTTATCTAAATGGTCACATCTTATTGCATAAGATTTGGATTGGCATGCCCTTAAACTATCTTAAAAACAATATGGTGTTGGTAGATGAATGTACTATTTGAACCTAAATCTTGAAAATTTAAGTGACTTTTATTGTGCTCTCGATTTGAATCTCTAATTTGCACTTTGCACTTTATATAACACATTGATGTCATCAATGTGTTATGTATTTCAGTAATGCTTGTTCTATTTTATCATGCTTGATTGCATCCGTTCTTTACTGGTTTATAAATGTCAAACGGTCGTCAACCATAGAGATGTGAATTTGGTGATATATTTAAATGGTTTTGAGAGTAGTAATGATATAAATAATGAAACCTTCATGGTGATTGGTGTCTTCTGACTCTTCTACATGTAAATGCTACATAAATCTCTTTATGAATATTGTACTGAGCCAATTCAGTGAACTCCGGCGACTAGTGGATCGAGACATCAAAAGTTGAGAAAACTATTCTCTATTAAAATTCTTAAACTTATAATGCTCTTTCATCTATCAAATAACCCTTCACATCCAAATATATTCCAATTAAATTTTATTTTTGGAAAGTTTTATTGATCTGATGGTGATGAGTTCACAAATTGGAATCATTTAGGGCTTTATTTTAATGTAAATAATGTCCTCAATTGCTCATTTTATCTCAATATCTGATGAAAACTCTTAAGTTTTGGGTATTTGGAGTTTTAGTGTAAGCATGGACACTTAGGCGCAAAACAGGAACAAAAAGGTTGAAAACCAGCTGAAGTTGAAGCCTGAGCATCGCCAAACACTCCTGGCGATCTGCCGAATAGAGACACTTCGCCCTTTGTTCCAGCAAGCGAAGCCTGAAGGAAGTGGATTCAAAAGGCGATGAAAAAGATTGGTGGTGCTTCGCCAATAGTTCCGTGAAGAAGAATTATTCCTCCCAATGATCCAGACACATATACGCTGATATCAAAGCACAACTGGCGATGAACAAGAACAAGGGCTAATTGCCGAACTTCTTGGCGATTCACGACTAAATTTGTCAAACAAAATTCGCCAACACTAAATTTGAAAACTATAAATACTAGCATTAGTTATTATTTTTAAGGGTGCGTACATAATTGTCAATTTGCACTTTTAGAATTTAGGTTTTTGATATTTTCTCTCATGTTTGGAGGCGATTTTATGGGAGACTTGAAGAAAGAAGTTCTTCTTCCTCAAATCGGAAGCGAATCTTCTCCATTCTTCTTCCTTTTCTCATATTATGGTTTAATTTCTTATAACTATTTGATTTCTTTATCATTTTTAGGTGTGCTTGATTATTGGTTGATGTATGGTCAAAAATCCCCATTCTTGGGGTGTGATTTAGAAAATATGTGTTGATATTATTGTTGGGTCTTGCTTACTGATAGGATTATACGCATTTTAATGGTGATTTCACCCAGTGGTTGTGGTTTAATTCAATAGATTTATAGTTTCAAAAACAAAATCACCCATATGTTTTTGGCTTGCTCGAGAAAGAGGTCGCGAAAACAAGACCGCTATATTAATGTCCTAAGGAGTGGGGCGATATGAGGCTCAGCCCGAGAAGGTAAGCCCTAGTCCTATATCAAAGAACACTTCATCAAAGAGAGGGTGAGTATAAGGCGTAGTCTGGTCTTCATTAGACGAGTGGATGTCCGAGAGGAACCCATTTGATATGGGGTAAATTGCTCAAAAGGGAGTTACTTTCACTTAAAGCTTAGCCTAGTTACCGTCATTTTTCAAATTTTCCTATCGAAAGCATGTAGCCATTGATATATGTCAACATATATTGCGATCACACCCCAAGAACTTCTCCTCATACTTGAGTCCCCTTTGTTATTTTTGTTATCTTTACTACTTGTGATAACCCCCCCCCCCTTTTTTTTTATATTTGACACTTCGGTGTCACCAATTGAATTTACCTTGTTTTTATTTGATAATTTCTTAAAATACTACTAATTAGAACAAAATTCTAGTTTAGCTACAATTTTCACTACTGCTCCCATGGGGCACGACCCAAACCTTGGTTGGGTTACTATACTCACTTCGATTCGTAGACACTGATAGTGTATGCTAGTGTCATTGATCATGTGAAAATGTAGTTATTTTAGAGTAAGTTTTGCTGACTTAGTTTTAGTTTTGTTTTTTCTTATTTGAAATATAAAGAAGGAAAACGAAAAAAGGATGAGCACTATGGATGTCACACATATCATCCTCTCCTGAAGTTATTGAACCTCAGGGACACTTTACTGATGTTCAAACAGGCAGGGGAGAAGACAATTCCGAAATTGTGGCTGAGGTTCAAAGAAATATTGCAGACATGCCCATCTCATGGAATGCCTGATAAGGCATTGCTGGATTGTTTCTATCGAGGTCTCAAACCCAAAAATAGAAGAATAGATGAGCACCTTTGTGAAGGGGGAATGTTGAACCAACCCTACACTGTTGTTGTTACACTACTTGATAAAATGGTCAAAACAAACAAAGAAGCCCGAAAGAAATACGAATGGGATAAACTGGTGGCGCAAGTAGATGTTTTATCCAAACGGATGATGGGATTAGAAGAGCAAGCTAGAGAGAAGTAAACAAACTTCTCCCTTCGAGGAGGCAAAAAGAGAAAAAAGCAAGAGAGTGTGCAAAATGACTATAAACCTTGACTTATCTAACAAAAACTTGATGAGATTTGAAGTCGAGATTCTAATTTTAAGTTGAGTATATAATCTTGAGTATCTTATCCTTAAGTACTTCAGAGTTGAGTAAGTTAGTAGTTTTGAGTATCCTTGAGTGAGTTGAGTATGTTTGAAAAGAGGTAAGTATGTTTCCATTTTTATCAATTTCAAGCTTACGTATGTTTTAGAATTACCCTTACATGCTCGTACATCCTACGTACTGAGCCATTTGGCGAGCATCTTCTCATGATGCAGACACAGGTATTCAGGATCATCAACAGGAGCTTTATTGATACATCTGAGATTTCGAGTTGGCTATGATAAGCCTCCTTGCTATTGGAGGATTTCATTTACCTTCATTTATATAAGTTGTTAGGGTGACGTGGATATTTTCTACATTTCCATCATTGTCATTTAAAGTATTCATAGATAGTTAGTATAGTTAAGGATTCTGTATTAATAATATATTTCTGTAAATGTTTTAAAGACTTAAGTTGCCTATTTTATGGGGAATGGAATGTATTATATTATTCTTAGTTTTCTTTTGAGTTAAAGTTTTGTATTTCAATTTCATGAATTTTATTCTATTTTAAACTTTTGCATGCTTAAGTTAGTCTTCCGCTTGTAGTCACCCAGGATGAGGGTTTGCTTTGGAACCAACAATGGTTCTTGAGTGGCGTACACGTCCAGGGTGTAGACTCCTATTGTGAAAAAGTTGGTATCAGAGCACAGAGTTTAAGTGTCCTAGTGTGTCTATGAAGTCGTGTCAAGTAGGATCTTGTTTATGGTTGTGAGGGCCCCACTTATATAAACGGGGTACTACAAACATTAAAGAAAAGTTTTCCCTTATTTCATACTCTTAATCGTGCAATAGGGCTAAGTCATACAGATGTACTCTAACTCGTGCGTTCTAAGATTCATTTGACTATCCATCATACTAGAGGTGGTGGAAAAGTAAGGTGTAAAGATCCTCATGGATGCATTCATATAAATCGTGCATTTGAGTTAAAAGGGAGTTGTACTCTCTTGTCTAAGCCCTGTTTCAGCTGAGATCCTTATGAGGAAGTATGTCTAGAGCTTGGGTAGTAATTTCATCCCAAAGTAATAGTATGGATGACTAGATCATGAGCAGCTGTGAAAGAGCCAGAGTTAGAGGGAAGTATGTAGAGTTTTAGTAATAAGTAAGGGAGATGATGTTTTGGCAAGCTATTTTATCATAGTCATGCATCTAGTAAGATAATAATGAAGAATTTTCCCTTATGGGTATAATAAGAAGTGAAAAGTTGTTAAGAACGCATGATAGGAGGTAGAATAAGTGTTGCAAGTCAATATGAGTTAGAGTATACCTTAACTAGAAATGGGTTATGATGATGGGTCATTGTGTTAGTAATGACTAGAGGTGGCAAATGGGCGGGTTAGGTCAAATGTGGGCGGGTTTAAAATGGGTAAACATAAAATGGGTAATCATTCAACTCGTTCATATTTGGTATGGGTAAAAATGGGTTGGGTAATAAACGGGTCAGGTAAAATACTAGTTTACCCATATTTTCATGAATAAATAGTACTTTACATAAGAATTCAATATAGAGAAGATATTTTAGTCTTTTTTAGATGAAAATGTTAAACATGCTTCATCTAGTTTAATTGTATCATAAAAAATAAAAAAATCTTATAACTTTTCAATATAAAATAAGTTTATGTAATAACAAAATGAAATATTTTTAATTTAAAAGTAAATGTGTATTTGAATTTTAGGACTAAAACATGCTTAATGCACTCTAAGCAATGCCAATAGTAATACATGATTTGCGTATTTTACACTAGTATTGATTATCCAATATAAAATTAAATAAAAAAATAAAATGTAATTATAATTAACAAAACAAATGTACATTTAAATTATATATTTTTGGAGGGTCAAAGACTTCACCTTTTCAATTAGAGAGAAGAGTAGTTAGTTTCGTAGAATAACATAAAAAGGAAGAGAAGATACATTAATTTTAGTGATATCATAAATTTTGAGTGAATAAAAGTTAGAAGTGTAACTCAGTTGGTTAATTCATACTTTACCCATATTTTACCCATAGTTTACCCATACTTTTATGAGTGAAATAGTGTGTCAACCCATATTTTACCTATGTGAAAAATCACTCACCCAATCCATTAAAATGTGGGCAGTTTGGGCGGGTCACCAAAATATGGGCTCATTTTGCCGGCACTTGTAATGACCAAGTATAAGTGGTGAATATATAGAAGGGGCAACAGTATTAATGAAGTGATAGATTTAATCTAGGATTATAAAATTTTAAAGGAGAACCTCGTGACATTCAGAGGATGATAGAGTTATTTGAGACATAATGTTGGGTAGGTGAGTAATAGTAATTAAGTTGTGAAGTTGAATGTGATGGCACTTCGAGTATACAAATGGAGAGGTAAGGATTGACGAATTTTCATGATGTCCTAGTAGACCAGTGTTTCTAAATGGCCATAGTAATTTTAAGGTCTAAGTATAGTAAGCAAGCAATCATATTGATATTCAGGTTTAGTAATAAACATAAGGCTTTAATTTGAGATAAGTGTCATGATCAAAAGAATGACAACATGAGGATGATGACGTTAGTCTTGAGATTGGATATGGTAGACTTGACATAGAATAGGTGAGGAATTAAAATAGTTATTGCAATGAATGCGAGTAGTAGAGACCCTAACTTTTATATAAGGGCAGTGAAGTGTGGCTACGTCACTAGAGTAAAATGAGCATTAAGAGAATGTGCACCAGTTAGAGATATAGAATAGGTCCATGCAAGTCAAGTGTTGAGAACAATATATTAAAGAGTTCCAAAGTGATTGGGAGGATAAGATTTTACTATGAGAAATAGTTAAGTGAGAGCCCTTAGTTGGTTCCTAAGGATTTAGCTAGTAGGATTCCATGAAATTGTTGAGAGTGTTAAGCTTGAATATGGTGGTAAGGAGTAATAGTCTTGGGATGAGATTTCCTATAGAGAGGTATAGAATACGAACTTACGGATTTGATTTAAGCTTGAATATAGTAAGAGTAGACCATCAGACTCAGACCTTAGTAAGAGTAACCCCGCTCTATACCCAACTCAGTCGTCATTCGAGGACGAATGATCCCAAGGGTAAGATATTGTAACACCCTAGAAAGTTTTTCGAACCAAGACTCAAACCATTCTTTGTAGTGAGTGAGACTTTTTTCAAGGAATTCAGAACTTTTTGAGTGTTAAGGTCACTAGATGTAGAATCTTAAGTTCCAATAGAAACCAAAGAGAAAATCATTCAAGCTATTCCTAAGTTTTCTTATGTTTTAGGTCAACTTCATAAATTTTAGTACAGAATGAGTTAGGAGATTCATAGGATATTACATTAAAGCCTTCGAGTTCTCTTTTCAACGCCGCCGAGATTTCTCAATTCCGAGCTCTAAGTAAACATTTATGATGGATTTACTAACGTCGCACAAACCTGGAAGCAGTCCGCGATGGCTCCGTGATGCAGAGCCAATACGGACCTCACGCCCACTCAAAAATAATTCAAACTCCCAGCTCGTTTTGTTTATTTCTCTAGGGGTATTTTAGTCCTAAAAACCCATCATAGGTCATCTAAATTTCCCTAAACGTATAGAAATCAGTTTTCAAAAATCAAAACCTAGCATTCCCTCCAAAGATTCCACGCTAAAAAAAATTAAGAAATACTACATCTATCTTCCTATATTTTTCTTTAAGTTCTTCAAGAAGATGGTTCTTTCAGGTATGTAAGCTTCCATATTGTTGGGCTTGTTCACCCACACGCCAACCATGTTAATTCCAGCTTTAAATTTGTTCCAAAAATTTAAGCTTTGATGTTCTTATTACGCATTCAACAATTTTCTTTCGTTCTTGAATTAGGCTGAGATAGAGTAGTTATTGAGGTTAATGTGTCGATTTATAGAGTGGTTAGAGTAAGATTCTAGTGAACATGTATTGGGCATCTAAATCTAAATAGGGATTGAGAAAGAGAAATGAATTCAGGAGTCTTCTACAAATCCCAAAATTAACTCCTTCAATGGGTCCTAATCTTGTGCCCCTGAAATGGGTATAATTCAAGGTCGGAAAAACCCAACAAGCAATCATGCAATAAAATGATATAAAAACCACCATCAAAAGGGCTTGGGTAGTCCTTCTAAAAGGAAATCACGTGTGAAACAAGCTTTCCATGCCTATCTCATAATCCAGTACAAACCATAATAAATCCTGACAATAATAACAAAATTAACCAACACAAAGCTCCACAACTCCAATAATAGGAAATTGAAATGTGTAACTAAGTTGAAATTATGGTTGTTCTTTGTTACAGAGACTAGTCAAATTACCTTCGATATCGTAGAAGGACAAGCCTCCAAAGTATCCCAAACATGGTGTCTAACACACGAATGTGAAAGGTAAGTTTTTTCCCTACGCAATCATGGCACAAGCATATCAATCACAACATATGTGGCCTGAGGTGTGTAAATATGACGTGTAAATAGAGGTTGCATTAGCTTCTGCAGATCAGTTGATTCTCCATAGTTCAAAATCCCCCGTGGCGTACTCAAGATTCTATCAGGAACCCGTACACACAAACAAACTATGCTACCCCGCGAGACTTTGTTTTTTAATTAAAACTTAAGTGAAATGTCAAAACTTTTAATCTAGGTATTCTCGATGAAAAGTGGGTCTCACACAAAAACTCCATTTTAAGCTATTGCCACAAGGTTGCTCAAAATGACCTTGGAAGTCTGAAGAATTCTACCTCGAGAAAACACAATGGAACTATAGATAGTCAATTAAAATCCAATCCATGAAATAATTCGATCTATGGACAGCGTTGTTGGGGTAAAGATCCACACTAAAGGTCCTTCTAGGTTAAACTCGGTGTTCCAGAGCTAACAGAATCATCAAACTTGCATTCTGGGGCCGTCTACCTAAAGTTTTAACTAAAGTCAACCATTAAATTTTAAAAAAACTCATAAATATAGTAACTTGCATAAAACCAAATGAAATGATAAGGTGACCGATTTGTCAGTATCTACAAGTCATAAGTGACCCGGGGTTGCTATAAGAATTTTTTGAATGCCAACATGAATGCAATAAGAGAAAATGATCCGAAAGATCATTACATGTTTAACATTAAAAACAACTTGGTTAATGAGTAAAAATCATAACCTAGTGTGAGTGTGATTTTTGGGAAAACATCACCAAACTTCAAAGAACAATTTCAAATTACAACTATACAATATATTGCCCCCAACTCAATAGTTTACTCTTTGTATGCCTCTTCAAAGAATATAAACTCTTAACAATAGAAAATTTAAAGTAATAATTACACCACAACTACCACTTAATTAAGAATAAGGCCAGTAAAGTAAGTAACGACTTCAATTTCAACTTACAAACTCAAAAGTAGACCAAAAAAACCTATTCCATTTAGTTCATCACTTTTAACCCTATATTCAATGAACAACTCCTTAACTTGATGACTATAGTTTGGTAGCGAACTATGTTATGATGGATGCAATACCTGCTTTAATTGTGTCTAGTAATAATCCCTTTATCCAGATAATCAATAGGAAAATAATTAGGTTGTTGCTCCACAACATAGAATTATTAAGTATGAGAATACTATATTAATGGGATAATGTTTCCTTAATAGATGTCTCTTCATAAGGTTCTTTCCTTGTCGTGTATGCTTAATTGTCTCAAGAGATGCGCTACTTGACTATAGAGGTTCTACCCCAATTTATGTCTGAGTTAAAAAAATTCATATTTATTAGATCGACTTTTTAACACATGTGATTTATGGGGATAACTTTTATAAAGTATGAAGTATAATTATTTAATCAAGCTATATAGAAATATATCAAGTTGTTATAAATATATGTATTCTTTAAAACTATTTCTCCCTATGTTAACGAGATGAAGTTTATTTTATAAGTTAACAAGAATATTTTATGCCTTCTTACATTTTGTAATCATATAAGAAATCCTAGGTGGTAGGGGCATACATGATTGGGTTATCAAACCAAACCATTTGTATAAAAATTTTAAATTTATAAACCAAATCAAAATAATAAAATTTAGATTTTTTCAGATGTTTCAACCTCGTGTTGGTTCGGCATTTTCAAATACCAAACAAAACTATTGTGTCCAATTTTTAAATTATTAATCAAACCAAATAATAAACCTCAAATTTTTTAAGATTTTTGGACTTTTTCGGTAAAGTTTGCATACAAACTGATAATCAACTTGTGATTCAAAAATTTCTTTAGTCCAACCAAAATACAATTATCTATGTTGTTTCTTTAAAAATAAAATATCATATGAGTATTGATGACACAAAAATATTCAATTATAAATAATAATGAAATCATCATATAAAATAAATGTTGTAAAGTCAGAATGAAAATGATCATAATTTAAAAGTACTAAATCATGCTAAAATAAGTTTAGTAAGTATTGTTATTCAACCTGTATTATAAGGTTAGCCTAAAAAGACAGAAACGGAATAAGATGAAACAGAAAGTAAATAGAATACAAGAAGTAATCCGAGTGCACAGAAACTACTGTGGTCCTTAAAAAATTTAATCCCCTCACTGTACCCGAGGTTATGGATTAATTTCTCCCAAGATAAAACAGATTAATCCTGTTAAAGAAATAGTGGTACCTCAAATTTCCTTAACTTCAGCGAACTTCAGAACAACAACAAGTCACACAGACTCAATCAATCGACACTTTGATTTGTTTGAGAGAAAAAAAATTTATGTAGAGCAGGAAAAAATTCAGTGTTTGAAAAAAACGAAATTGACTTCCTTTTATAGCCATTTTCAGCAAGAAACGTGTCTGTTCTAAAAAATCTGTTCATACTCGTTTTATCCAGAAAGTTGTGTCTTTTGGAAAAATAACAAACAAATCAGAAGCCGAAGCCGAGCGAGCAACGACGACGACGGCGCGAGGGGGCATGTTCTTCTTAGCTCTTTAAGAAGTAATGGAAGTGTTTCCTTATATAAGGACAACAATTTCTCTTTCTTTTGCCGATATGGGAGAAATGACTTTTCATTTGCACTTTGCAAATGACTTTTCATTTTCCCTCCAAAATAGTTCTCTCACTTTTCATATTCTCTCTTTTATTTTCTCATTCACACTTGCTAAACCCAACAAGTATTAGTTACATTACTAAATATTTAAGGAAAACTAAAATTAGATTATGTATTATAATTATCTAAACCAATATAAAACCAAAGAAGAAATATTCAAACATTCTTAGTGTTGAATTGATTTTCTTTTTGCATTAGTAATAATTTGATTTTGATTTAAGTTTTATTGTAATTATCAATATTTATGAAGTATAATCTTTATTGGACCATTCCGAATTCTACGTTTTGAACTTGAAATAATACATTAAAAGATAAAACTTGAAATACTATAAGAATTATTTTAAACTTATATCAAAGTAAATATTTTTATGTATATATTTTTTTCAAAATAACATATATAATGTCGGGTTGGTTTGATCTCGGATTCATTTTTTTTAATTAAAACCGAAGCAACCCAAATATAGTCGGTGTTTTTTTCCAATACCGAACCAAATATAGTTCGTTCGATTTTGTACACTCCTACTAGGTGGTATGGACTCCTATTTTCTAATAATTTTTTTAGGAGGTGTATGAAGTTTTCTCACATGATTTCTAGAAAGATCACAACCATTTATTACGACCTACTCTGCAAGTTTTTTTTCTTAAAATGTCATAAAGTTGTAATTGCTATCATAGACTTTTTTTAAATGATCTAAAGTAGTAGTATTAATTAATTCTCTTCATTTTGGCAGAATACAGATAAGAGAAAATTTACTAGAGCATTTTCCAATGAGAGTTTTTTCATCTATAAATTATCAGGTTTGGTTTGATTGGGTTGTCAAGTTGAGCTCTTGAGAATAACGTTCTCCTAGCGTTACCATTTGGTTTGTTCTTCCTCATTTGATGCCCTTTTACCCTTTTGTAGCCTAAACTTTACTTGATTTTTGATTGAATTAATTCTTTGTATAGATGTAAATGAAATTGCGCTAACCCAAAAAGTCACAAGAAATGATTCATCTCTCTTATTTATCTGTCAAAATCGAAATGGTACAAGTGGGATAAGAAAAAACGTAATTGAGGTTTGTCTTAAGATATTGCAAGATATTGTGAAGGAAACCTTGAATAAATAGACGACTTATCATTTAATAGAAGTTCTGAACAAACTTCGACGCAAAGAAATATGTCGATGGGGCCACCTCTTGATGAGGCATATTTAATCAGAAGAATTTCTCAGTTGGGGCTTGAAGATGATATGAAGGGACCTAACGTATCGTATGAAGAACTAACAATGTTTGTTACTTTATCCAAGGACTATCCTATTACCGAATTGGAAATCAGGGAATTCATTGCACCTGCTGTTGGAGAATACATTGTATACATTTGTAATGCATGAGGTGAAGTCCCATGAACAAGCTCTTTATGATTGAATTGTGTTTTCTATACAAGGAATTAGAGTTTTTTCTTCAGGATGAGTTCAAAGCTAAATTTAGTATCCTGCAGATCTCTTAAAGATCCTAAACCCTAAAATATCTTTTATTAACTTTTAAAATCAAATCAATAATTATAATTAAATGACGCTTCTCTTTTATCTTAAATTTTGTTACATTTTTTCTTAATCTATCCTTCTATATATATTTAAAAATCTTACATTTTCTGTAGCTTTTTCCTTTTATTTGCATTAAAAATTTTTAATTAAAAGTAAAAACACCTTTAAGGCATTTTCTTTAAGATATCAAAATAAATATTGACTCTTCATTATTTTTCTTCAACTTCCAGACTTTTGCTCTTCTAACTTTCGAATTTGTGGCCTCCAAATCCAATATCACTACATATACTTATAGCTTCTAAAATCATTTCAATTTTAGTAAATTTTAATTTTAAAGCTGTTGATTTTTTTCTATTGGGTTGTATCAGGGATTGTTTCATTTGTAATAAATTAAAATTTATTTGCTTTATTGATTCTTGTAATTTTTCATTATAATTTGTTCTTCTTCCATTGATTACCAGGCTTTCAATAAAGATTCTTTTCGAAGTCGTTTATTTTTTTCATTTGTTATTGACAAAATATGTTTGCTTCACGTATGAAAATTATTTAATTTGCGGTTCAGTTGCATTGATATTCTATATTATATAAAGAATATTTTCTTTTCTATTTTTTGCTTGATAAGATATAAATGATCTTAATTACTATTCTAAAGAAAAATAATGTTACACACACATATATATATATATATATATATATTTGTATGTATCATTATAACTTTTGGTTTTTTTTGGGCATAATTATTGTAAATTTCTATTTTATTTTTGTACCATTTCTTAGTAAGGAATAGATGTCTTAGTTGTAAGCAAAATACTTGGCAGATTTAGATGTTTAAATTTAAATTTTGATACAATTTATATTGTTAAAATTTAAATTTCTAAGTTAATCATCACTACTAGAAAAAAGGCTTATGGCAATAATTCTGAAACTGATGCAATAGATAAGATAATTGTTGCATTAGACCTACGACAACAGTTTAGAGACCGTTTTATCTGATCGCGTTACGATGAGTCTATTGCAACAGTTTTGTGCAACGATTGGAAAAGAGTTGACATAGATATCTCTATTGCAACTCATGTGAACTTGATGTCATAGGACAGTCTACAGAAACAATTTTTTATTCAAATGTAACGGTTTCTAATGTGTTGCAATGAAAATTTATGGAACGATTTTGAAGCTATAGCAACGGTTTAACTTGCATATAACAATGGTTATTTGAACCATTTGTAATAGTTTGGTAGGCTATTGCAACAACCAAATGTCGCATTGCAACGGTTCAATATCCTGAATTATATTAATTTTATTGTAATAATTATTTGTATATATAATAAAAAAAAATATAGTACATATAAATTTATACAACTCTTAACGTAATCTGTTTTTTGTTCAACAAACACAATATCCAAAAAACAATCAGAAGAGCTACAATCAAAGCATCAAATAACTAGCTCCCCCAACAAGCTTGTTCAAATCCTATATGTTAGAATTCTACCCTCCTGAATTCTTCAAAGGAACACGTATTTACTACTTGTTTGTGTTTAACAGTAATTACTTTGAACAGCACTTTGTATTAATTGTAAATTTCAAGTAATACAAAGATTACAACTCTTTAGCTCTTAAGGAATTATAAACTCTAACTCCTTCTAAATAAGACAAAAAACTACTCCCTAGTTTTCTATCTTTTCAATGCTTTTCAAGTACTCTAACTTGTCAAGCAAATCTACTACCTAGATTGTAAACAAACTCTTGAATACAATCGTACAACTTTAACACTCAACTCGCAGCACTCAAAAGACTTTAACAAAACTCTCTCAACCCTCTTGATCGTGTTTTGAAGTTCTCTCTTTGTAAGTGCGCAAGTTTTTCTGATCAAAATAGCTCTCTATTTATAGACCAGAAATTCAGCCAATCCTTGTACAAATCAACTTTGTATTTGTCTTCTACAAATCCTTGTTGACTTCTACTAACTCTTTTTCTTGAAACCTTATTGTACTCAAATTTGTTTTTAATAGTTTTCCTTAACCAAGTAAACTACTATAAACAAAAACGTATATATATAGGTTTCCATATATAACACGTACGCCGCCACTTGCATACCTGCTGCCATATTTCACAGGAACATGTTGCACTACCTGTTCAACTCAATTTTGCCATATTCAAAATCTCAAGATTAACAAATTCCCCCTTTTTGACTATGGCAAATAATCAGCTTGCATTTGAAAAGGTACACAATACATCAATCAACATATAGAGCACACTTTAATATCATCCTACAAATCTGCAGGCTGCTTCCCCCTTTTGCCATTAGCCAAAAATATTGAAAACCAAAGTACATATGCATACTAGAATAGAGCATCAGACAAAATCAGTAGTAACAGCAAGAGTTAGACATCAATCCAAAATACATACAAANCATCCGCATACCCAACTAAATCAAAGTTGCTTCCTTTTGGGTACCATAGTCCTAAATCAGAGGTTCCTTTTAGATATCTGAAGATTCTCTTGACTGCTTGAATATGTGATTCTTTAGGATTAGTTTGAAAGCGAGCACATAATCCTACACTAAACACAATATCAGGTCGACTAGCAGTAAGATACAAGAGTGAGCCAATCATGCCTCTATACAGTTTTTGTTCAACATCAGAACCTGTTCCTTCAAGGTCCAACTTAGTGGCAGGGGCTATAGGAGTATCAATTGGTTTGGCTTCGTCCATTTTAAACCTCTTAAGCAATTCTTTGACATATTTTTGCTGATGAATCCATGTACCTCCAGGTGTTTGTTTTATTTGAAGCCCAAGGAAGTAGTTTAATTCACCCATCATACTCATTTCAAACTCATTGCTCATAAGATTTGCAAATTCTTGTGTGAGACTCTTATTTGTAGCTCCAAATATGATATCATCAACATAGATTTGCACGATCAGGAGACCCTTTTCTTTATTCTTGAAGAAGAGTGTATTGTCAATTTTACCTCTTGAATATCCATGACTTAAAAGGAATTTTGACAATCTATCATACCATGCCCTTGGAGCTTGTTTTAACCCGTAGAGAGCTTTGTCAAGCTTATAGACATGGTCAGGGAAGTCATTATTCTCGAAGCCAGGGGGTTGTTTAACAAAAACTTCTTCTTGTAATAGCCCATTCAAAAAAGCACTTTTGACATCCATCTGGTACAATGTGAACTCCATGTGAGATGCAAACGCTATAAGCAATCTGATAGCTTCTATTCTTGCCATGGGTGCAAAAGTTTCATCATAGTCTATACCTTATTCTTGATTATATCCTTGAACAACCAACCTAGCTTTGTTTCTGATTATGGTACCATGTTCATCTAACTTGTTCCTAAACACCCATTTAGTTCCAATTATAGTTCTGTTTGAGGGCTTAGGTACTAGATGCCATACTTTACTCCTTTCAAATTGATGTAATTCTTCTTCCATGGCTATAATCCAATCTGCATCTTGAAGAGCTTCACTTATTTTCTTTGGTTCTACCATGGATAGGAATGCACTATGCGCGTAGTGATTTTTCATTCTTGATCGAGTGGTAATTCCTGAAGAAAGATCAGTGAGCAGGTTTTCCAATGGGTGTGATCCTTGGTATTTATACTCTTTTAGGGTAGGAGTTGATCTTTCTTGTTCTTCATTAACATCTGGTTGTTTTTCATCTGTATCAACTCCTTCATCAGAATTTACTTGAGTTTCAGTTTCTTCTCTGTTTGTTGTGTCAGAGAAACCAGTTTCTTGGACCTGTTCCTGTTCAGAGACAGCATGTTCATCAGCTGATGTGTTACTGACCAACACATCTTCATTTGACATAGTGCTGCTTTCATCGAAAATAACATGGACACTCTCTTCGACACACATAGTTCTTTTGTTGAGTATCTATAGGCTTTGCTATGTGTAGAATATCCAAGAAAAATTCCATTGTCACTTCTAGCATCAAATTTTCCGAGCAGATTTTTTCCATTGTTATGAATGAAGCACTTGCATCCAAACACTCTAAGATGAGAGATGTTGGGCTTTCTCCCTTTTAATAATTCATACGGAGTTTTTTCTAACAAGGGTCTGGTCATGCAACGATTTATGGTGTAGCAAGCAGTGTTCATTGCTTCTGCCCAGAATTGGTTTGCAATTTTGCTTGCGATCATCATAGTTCTAGCCATTTCTTGAAGAGTTCTGTTCTTTCTCTCTACCACACCGTTTTGCTGAGGGGTTCTGGGGGCAGAGAAGTTATGATCAACCCCATGATAGTCACAATATTGGGCAAACTTTGAATTTTCAAATTCAGTTCCATGATCTGATCTGATTGCCTTTAATTGTTTCCCATATTTTCTTTGAATTTTTCTCATTAGTGAACAAAAAACTTCAAACGCATCATCTTTTGCAGCAAGGAATAGTGTCCAGGTATACCTAGTGTAATCATCCACTAAGACAAACACATATCTTTTTCCCCCTCTACTTTGAACCCTCATTGGTCCACATAAGTCCATATAATTAGTTCTAAGGAACAAGTTGAGCTTACCATCTGTTTGGACTTAAATGATGATTTTATCTGTTTCCCTAGAGTACATGCTTCACAAACCTTATCCTCTTTGAATTTGTTTTTAGGCAGTCCTATAACTAAATCCTTGGTGATAAGTTTGTTTAATTGAACTTGGCTAGCATGACCCAACCGTTTATGCCATAACAAGGGATCTTTTTCCAACACGCTTAAACACACTAGATTTGTGTCAGAGATAGTTGAGGTGTCTACAGTGTAGACATGTTTATCTCTTTTTCCTGTTAACACTAATTTTTGTGTGTTTAGATTGATTACTTCAACACCAGTGGATCGAAAGATTACCTTGTTACCTTTATCACACAACTGAGATATGCTGAGTAAATTGTGTCTAAGTCCTTCCACATAGTATACTTTATCAATTGAATGTTCATCAGTTCTTCCAATCTTCCCACAACCTTTGATTTGACCCTTTTTTCCACCACCAAAAGCAACCATACCTCCTTTTCCTTCTTCTAGTGAGAGAAACAATGTCTTATTCCCTGTCATGTGTCTTGAGCAAGCACTGTCCATGTACCACTGCTGCTTGCTTTCTCTCACTTCTTCCTGAAAAATTAGAGGTTGGATTTAGGAACCCAGATTAGCTTGGGTTCTTTGTTTTGATTAAAAGGGTGAATCAGATTTCTACGAGCCCAGTTGGGCTGACTGTTTTTTCTGGGTATGTACCTGTTCCTCTGAACAGTTCTATAGGTTTTTGTTGGGTTGTCTTCTTCAGTGGCAATTTTGTATTTGGGACAATATTGTTTAGAATGACCAGAGTTACCACAAACAATACAAAACGTAGGATTTCCTTTTATGGGCTGTTCATATCCTATTCCGGTTTTGATGTTCCTATTGTTGTTCCCTAGATGAGTTACTATCATAGAGGATTTTGTCCATTTGTTTGCTCTTTCCAGATCACTTCTTACTCTAGTCAATTCAAGATTTATCCTTTTACAGTTTTCTTTTTCTAGCTTTAAAGTGTTTTTGAGTTTGTCAACCTCAAGCTTTTGGTCAGGCAGCTCACCCTCTTTTCCTTTGCCAAGAACTTTTAATTTTGAATTCTTAGTTCTTAGTTCCAGATTTTGGGTTTCAAGTTGCTTGATTTTATCTTGTAGGTCGAGTTTGTTCTTATTGAGATCAATATGCTCAAACTTTAAGCTAGATAGGGAAGCAAGTAGTTGGCTCTTGGTGTTCACAAGTTCTTGAATTGTGTCTATGGATGTAAGCAATAGGAGTGAAAGCTTTTTCTTTGAGAACTTTGCTAGCTTATCTTTTAGATTGAGAAAGTTTACCTCAGTTTCTTCAGAATCTGATTCAAGTTCAGCGTCTGATTCTTCTATCGCCATCAAGGCAAGGTCTTCAACATCTTCATACATGTCCGAAGAACCTGTTCCCCAGGCTGCATACATTGCTTGTTCCTTTTCTTTGGTTTTCTTTTTGTTGAGGAGTTCCTTCCTTTCTTTTTCAGCTTTTTCCTTTTTCCATTCTAATTCCCACATTGGGCAGTCCTTTATTTGATGGTCTGTCTTACCACACTTAAAACAACCTCCATTTTGTGATCGTTCAGAATTTTTTTCTTTCAAGGGTGGTGATTTTTTGGTAGAGTTTAATCCCCTTTTAAAGAGTTTCTTGAAATTCCTACTTATCAAAGCTAGATCATCGTCATCTATGTCTGATTCATCACTTTCAGTTGCTTTAAGACCAAGAACTTTTTCTTTATTCCCTTCACCTCTTTTGTCTACATTCATCTCATAGGTCTTGAGATTTCCAACTAATTCATCCAAAGACATAGTAGTTAGGTCCTTAGCTTCTCTAATGGCAGTGACTTTGATTTCCCAAGACCTAGGCAAAATCCTAAGTACTTTGTCAACCTGTTCCTCAGTGGTATACACATTGCCTAATGAGATTAGTTCGTTTACCACAGTGGTGAATCTGGTGATCATATCTTGAAGAGATTCTCCGGATTTCATCTTAAAGGCTTCATATTCTGAACACAAACTAGCAATCCTGAATTTTCGGACTTGAGTTGTACCTTCATGAGCGTTTTGTAAAGTATCCCATATTTGTTTAGCAGAGGTACAACTTGAGATACGGTTAAATTCATCAGGTCCTAATCCACACACAAGAATACACTTAGCTTTTGCATTTTTTCCTAGCATCTTATAATCTGCTTCATTATATGTATCTGCGGGTTTAGGTATTTTATTTCCTTCACTATCAGTGGTGGTAGGAATTAGTGGTCCCTTGGTAATTCTTACCCATAATTCGTAGTCTTCAGCTTGAATGAAGTCTTCCATCCTTGCCTTCCACCACGAGTAGTATTGTCCATTAAATAGTGGAGGTCTGTTGATGTGTTGCCCCTTACCGTGTCCGAGTGGAGGTGCAGAACTCATGTTGATCTTATCTTGAGTTGTTAGACTCTCTAAAGATAACCTTGCTCTGATACCACTTGTTAGAATTCTACCCTCCTGAATTCTTCAAAGGAACACGTATTTACTACTTGTTTGTGTTTAACAGTAATTACTTTGAACAGCACTTTGTATTAATTGTAAATTTCAAGTAATACAAAGATTACAACTCTTTAGCTCTTAAGGAATTATAAACTCTAACTCCTTCTAAACAAGACAAAAAACTACTCCCTAGTTTTCTATCTTTTCAATGCTTTTCAAGTACTCTAACTTGTCAAGCAAATCTACTACCTAGATTGTAAACAAACTCTTGAATACAATCGTACAACTTTAACACTCAACTCGCAGCACTCAAAAGACTTTAACAAAACTCTCTCAACCCTCTTGATCGTGTTTTGAAGTTCTCTCTTTGTAAGTGCGCAAGTTTTTCTGATCAAAATAGCTCTCTATTTATAGACCAGAAATTCAGCCAATCCTTGTACAAATCAACTTTGTATTTGTCTTCTACAAATCCTTGTTGACTTCTACTAACTCTTTTTCTTGAAACCTTATTGTACTCAAATTTGTTTTTAATAGTTTTCCTTAACCAAGTAAACTACTATAAACAAAAACGTATATATATAGGTTTCCATATATAACACGTACGCCGCCACTTGCATACCTGCTGCCATATTTCACAGGAACATGTTGCACTACCTGTTCAACTCAATTTTGCCATATTCAAAATCTCAAGATTAACACTATATATATATAGTTTTCCTATTTATACCGTTCTTCTATTAAAAAATTATCTTTACATTTGTGTTACCTATTAAGAATGTCAAAATTCTTATACTTGCGCTCCTGTTTTACTTGCTCATTGATCACCTGTCGTCGAGACTTTTACTCATAATTCATGGCCATCCAAATAAGAATATGTACAAACAATAAGTTTAATCAATGTAGCATGTATTCAACACTTCAAATTTTAAAAACAAAAATTGTAATTCCTAACATAAATTGAATAGGGTAAACACTTGGATCAAAATTTTAAATAAGGGTGGAAATAAACTTAACAATCAGAATAAGGGTGGAAATAAACTGAACAATCTATCTGATCATCCATACAATTAAAGCTGAATTATTCCAGCTAGTTCAAGAAAAACATGTGGACCATTCTCGTAGGCATGCTTTATATGAAACAAAATCATATGTGAGGCCAGATATGCAAGAGTTAATTAAAACATATAAACTTCGTTAGTTTAAGATTTTTGTCATTTAGAAGTAGTAGGAAACACAAATAAACTTGACAACATGCATATCTTGAAATACAAGAGAACTCAAACTTTGAATCATGGCTAAATACAACAAATTGACAATTTTGAAAGTAAAAACGCCTTTCTCCTTCAAGACTTTGAATTGATACACTCAAGGTATACTCTATGTACAATATGGATATCACTAGATTTTTAAACAGGATAAAACAAGTTATCAGACGTTAGCCCACATTTAGAAAAACAAAAATCTGGAAAATTTGTATTTTGATTAAAAATAGGCATACGTTGCCTTTTGAAGTAAAGAAATAATTTTTCTAAGTATGTTAGTCTAAATATAAAAGAAAGAGATATTAATTGAACTCAAGCATGATTTAGGCTCAAAATAAACAAACAGTCTCATACTTATCAAATGGTAAATTTCATTTCAAATCTTTATGTCTTGTGGATAGAACTCTAAAATTGTAAAGCTCAAGAACTCACTATAAACTCATCCTAAGACCTCAAATTTTTTCAAGATGAAAGGAGTAGTAGAAGCAAATCATTGTGTCTCAAAGCATGACCTCCAAGTGTGTAGCGTAAACGGAACCACAAAACAATAGATAGTTCATCTTTCCTACTGAAATTACTCCATCAAATAGCAAGAGAGTTGGTTGAAACTACATTTAAGTGTTTTTTGCATCATGGATTACATCCTAAATTTTATAGGAATGAACATTATAAATATCATATTATATAAAGTAGTGACAACCCTCTTAACAGACAACAAAAAAGGCAAGAAAAACATATTGATCTGGACATCAACAATCCAATAAAAGTTTGGTCAAAACAAAATGAACAAAGTAGTGAAAAGAAACTACCTTAAGGCAGTATCCTAAATCCAGAGCTTCATCCTTCTATTTTGCAGTACAAACTTCATTTAGGATATGGCCTTTCACCTTTCATGATTTTATTCATTGACAATATCCTCTTTTCTTTATCCTCCTCCTTCTCCTCTAGTGAACTCACCTAGATGAAACCTGAGGGTTGATCTTGGCTACAACAGGATAATTAAGGAACGAACAACACCTTTTTTTTTTAATAAAGCACAGAGAGATAGAGCCACACTCAGATGCAATAGTGTTCATCAAGCCTAAGATACTAATAGCATTCAGAAAATCTTATCTCTCTCCTAATTGTCTGAACATGAAAGAAAGATTTAACTGTATAGCTTAATAATATAAATTTGAGAAATTTCAGTTGTTCTAACAGCATATGGTTGTGGCCTTCCAAGTAAAACACCAATTTTTCCAAATGATTCTCCAGCAACAACCTTTCCAATGATCTGTTTCTTTAACATATTTCAGAAAAAATAAATTAAGGCTACTATGTTTGAAAAGATATGATGTGTAATACTTACTTGTTCACGTCCATCGGTATATACTAAAAGATCCTGCAATAGTATACATAAGTGATTTATAACATGAAAAACAAATTCGATGTGTTCAAGTAACTGTTCCAAACAAATTAACTTACCAATGCTCTTGAGACTATTAAGTAAAAATCAATTTGAGACTCATACTGTTAAATCACATCTTCCTTAGATGGTAGTATTCAACTTCCATTTCAAGAACCTTTAAAGCAGGAAATAAACCACTGAATATATGTTTTATACGCCTAGTGTGAAGGGGATCAGAACAATGTAGAACAAGAAATTACAAGTTGGAAAAGAAGGCACCTAGAAACGCCTAAGAATAGACTGACATTTTGAACTATTGATAAAAACAGGTAATGTGCAATGCTTGATCTGATACCTTTTGGCAGAATATTCATGGTCTCTTTTTGGTTCACTTATTAAATGTAACGATCCAAAAAAATTAAATAAATAAGAATAAATAGGTATTTAAGGGCATAATGGTCCTTTCGCGTATTAATTAAAATAAACCAGATTTTGTATTAATTTAATTTAAATTAAATTTCACTAAGTCTTGAATTAGTCTCCTAATCCTAATAGTTCTCTCTCTCATGCTTCTTAACTCTCTCTCTCACGTTCTCCATCTTTCTCACGTTATTCTGCCAAATATCAACAGTTCTTCATGCTTGAAGAACTCAGCTGAAATTTTAAGAAGAAAAAAAAAACAAAGCAACCAAAAACATTAAGGCGAAGAGAAGTTGTTCGTTGAGTGGTGTGGACGTTGAGGTAACTTGGACTAATTTTTGGAGAGAGTTTTGGGCAGCAAATTCTTCGTTTGAACATCAATAAAGGTATGGGTTTCTTCTTTCTTGGCTCCTTTCCCAAGAGGCCCCTTACGATTCAAACTATTCATCTCGAAACTAAGGTTGTTCCCCGTTGCATGCCCCTGTCACTAGCTCCCTATGATCTTAGGTTGGGTATTTTTGTTGGTAGAATTTAGGGATACTTGTTTGTGGTGATGATCTCGTTTCGAGTATGTGTTCATGACTATGTGTTTATATTTTGTGTCTTTTGGGAATATGTATGTAAATACGTATGTATTTGTGCAAGATTGTGATCATGATTTTAAGTTTTTCTTTAGCATGTTAATAGCATAGAGGTTATTCGTGTTTTGTGTGCAATTAGAGGCTCTTAAAATTGTAATATTCACATGGTTGTAAGGCTATAAATTCTAGTCAAAACAAATGATCAAATCATCCCTCTAAACTTGTCTTAAGAACTTTAACGAATGTATAAGAAACAAATGCTAAATTAATCCGTAAAAATGATGTACAAAATTGTGGAGTAATGTCGCAGAACCTGGAAATAAGTTGTGGATGAATTCTGGAAATTTTGAACAAACAAAATAAATAAATAAAAATAGGTGAGGTCTGCAGGGATCGAACCCGAGACCTCACCAAAGTAAGCCTTAATAAAAGAAATGTGCCAGATGGGGCTCGAACCTGGGGCTGGGGGGGCCGGCAAAATTCGCAAAGAAAAAAAAAAGAGGGCTGGGGGAATCGAACCCTCGCCCCTGTATTGCGCGAAAAAAAAAAGAAAAAAAAGAAGCGGGGGCTGGGGGGCTCGAACACGCGACCTGGGGGAGAGGTGAAAGGGAATAAATCAGGTTATTTAAACGTGAGGCGTGGGAATCGAACCCACGACCTCAAAGACTGTAGCAGTGTACAAAAAAATAAAAATAAAAATAGAGGGGTTGTGGGGGTTCGAACCCACCACCTCACAGCCTCCTCTTCAGCGAAAAAGAGAGGAACATAAGGGGGTTGTGGGGGTTCGAACCCACAACCTCCCTAGTGAGGCGATTTTAATTTAAAAAAAAAGATTTGAATTAGAATTCTAATTAAAATAGAAAATTAATTCTTTCATGTAAATGTTGAGATTTAATTTAGAATTCTAATTAAAAATAGAACATTATTTCTTCCGTGTAAATGGTGAGATTTAATTTAGAGTTCTAATGTTATGAATAGTAGAAATAAAATCAATGAAAAATATAAATGATATCCAAATGATTCAAGAATTGGGTTCCCGTGCCCAAACTTCCGTATTGGTATATAAGTCATACGTGAATAAAATTCTCAATAATAATGACATCTACTTAGATCAAAAATCAAGATCTTGGTATATATGCAAGATATATAAATCTTGTAATACATAATCTTAGGAAAATAAGAATCACTTAACGAACTATAAATGAAGCCCCATGGCTTGTATGTATAGACACATAAGTTTAACATACGTTCAAGAATAATTGAACCTAAGATATACGTAATGAAATGAAGAAATGAACATTCACGTATTAACAGGAGAGTAACTATGAAAAATAAAGGTGCTAATAATGAAGAATGTCGTGACAATCATGATGTGAGGCTAATGTACATGAGATGAGAAATCTCAAATGAGCCTAAGTAAAGTTACCAATACGAATTCACAAATGGGAGCGTAAGATAATGAAGAGATCAGTTTCGATGAACACTCTAATGAAAATATTGAGTTTAAAACACTTAGTACTAATGATAAGATGAGAAGTCATCTATTGAGCTATGATGTCCTCATACTAGAAGCCAACTTCCATGATGTATGGGTTGAATGTAATGGAACTTTATACTGAGCACCGATAGGCTAGCTACGAGCGGTGATGCCTTCTTTCGGGAAGGGCGGAGGTTCACGTAACTCTCATGAGATGAGACTGTCCGGCTTGCCGGGTATGGGTCTCCATATATCTCCTAGTCTTTGAACCTATATTGCCACTATAGGGATCTGGCGGGGTTAAATTCCCATAAACGCCAGCATGTTATTGAATCACTTTGGCCGGTGATTCCACCTCTTTTCGGTGTGGGGGAGACACTGGATTTCATGATGCTCACATGATCTATGTCAGTTAAAGTTAAAGTTCCCAATGAATGAATGAGGCCAGCCTCAAATGAATCATATAAAGAAATGAATGATACCGAAGGTGTTAGGATAGGATAATCAAGAGGTGAGCTAGATTCAGGTAATGACATTAGGTCATTCCTGATCATTGCACAGCAAACCCGATGAAAGTCTTAAACTACATCCTAGGTATAGCTGGTGTTCGCACTGGCCTATGAATGAATTGAAATGAAATACGTATGGAGGAATGAAGCAGACTCTGTGTTTGATAAAGAGGGCTCCCTAGTTGAGGTCTCATATGTTGAGCCCTCATTTTGGAAAGTCTTAAGGTTAAGTCTTTGATAATAAGGTCTCATGGTATATGAATGAATAATATGAAAGAAACTATGTGTTATATGTTATGTGCTATATGAAGATGTTATGTGTTGTGTGCCATACGATGATTATAATGATGCATGTCACTCTCATGACATAACTTTCCCAATCTCAATTTAGCAAGTCCGCTGACTTGACTTCCAAACATCATGTTGTTAGGAAAGAGCTATTCTTCCTCACGCATGTCCCTGATGTGTGCTTGCATATACCCATACTTAGTACAAATGTGTACTAATTTCATACAAACATCTACTTTTAGGTGCAGGCACAGGTGGACGGTAGAGCTACAGGTTCGTTGTTGCAGCTATCCGGACGTCAACATTCATCCGGAGTTTGGTAGGTCCTCATTCTTTCGAGGATGCTACTGTTTAACATTCTAGCGTAGTTTTAGAGTTGAGCTAGTGGAGTATGTTCCACTGGCGCTTCTTTCCTATTTTGGTTCAGACGTTGTATTGGTGTTATTTTGGACGATATACAATTAATACTTTATGAATTATTTCTTTCAGTTGCTTATCTCTTAATTGTTAGATGGTTTATGATGAACGATTACGAAATATAAAGAATGTTTGGCAAGTATGATTAAAGAATCAAAAGTTTCAAATTGTCCGCTAAAATTAACCTATGTAAAGTAAGAATGACGTAAGTAGGCTTGTTTGCGACCTCTGAGAGGTCAACGACGCCGGTCTCGTCTGGGGTCTAGATTCCAGTCGTGACATTAAAGTTTCAACTTAAGACAAATATGAGACAAAATATGACCTTATATACTTGGTGATAACTGATTTCGTGTCGCGAATTCTCGAGCAGCTTCTACATTATCCCTCTGACACAACAAAATAATGAAGTTCAATATCTTTTACACGATCAGTACGTAAAAATATGTCAAGAGAGACGAGAAAAGAGAGTATATGAGTTTCTTATGCAGACAGTCCAGTGAAAGAGAAGATTTGTCATATTACACCTGATATAAGATGTCAATCCCAATAGTGCACATAAAGCATGAAAACATAGACAATCATATTACATATTAGATACTTGAGAATTCGAGTATGGCTCCACAGGAAGCATTAAAATCTTATTTCTATCAAGGAGATGACATTGACTGCACAGATAGTCTTAGTGAAATATTTCACCAATAATTACTCTACTAATGTATTAACCAACACATTATTTTCAACTCAGAAAACCAACAAGAACACAAAGCAACCAAAAAATAGAAAAAACACAAGCCACACATATCAATGGAGATATGCAATTTGAATTCCCAAATATGACAGATAAATAAAAAATTTAAGAATATGCATACCCTATTTTTTTTTAGAAAACAATAAAATTTACAAAGTGGATACAAATTCGAACCCTTGTAACAAAAAGTCACATACAATCCTTTGTAGAAAAAAGAATTGACTTATACCTAAAAACCAAGATATGAAGATTGAGCAATTAAGATTTGAGCAAGGTTTCTCTTTGTTTAGATTTGAATAAACAATGAGAAAAGATGAAAGAAAAATTCAAGAGCTACCCAGATCCTAGTTCAAGAATCTTTCGATTTTTTTGCTTTGTCACTCAGTTCTAAGGAGAAGATAATGTATGACCTAAAATGCTAAAAGGCATAAAGAGGATATACTTTTAGGAATTAAATATTTACTATTTTTTTGTGAAATTAAAAGAGGGAAAATATGGAGGGAGTACACAAGTGTTGCAGTAGATAATTTTTTTGAAAAAGTGTTGCTATTGATGGATTTATTGCAACAGTTGAAACTACTGTTGCGTTAAGGTGCTATACAAAAATAGATATTTTTCTAAGGCAACAGTATCATTACATTATGTTCTAATAGAACCAAGAATTTTTCGCAACGGTCAATAAATGTTGTGATAGTCTAGCTATATCAACAGTCAAATAATTTTTGCAAAGAAAGCGTTGCTATAGACTATGTTCCTAGTAGTGTATATATGTCAAAGAACTGAAAGTACACTCTTTCTTTCATTTCTTCCATTACGGATGTTGATTAGAATGAGGAATTGAGATATGATTATATCTTAGTCAAAATTAGTTTAATAAAGAACTTTTTTAGTTAAATTTTAAATAACTTTTTGATTAAATTTATAATATGATCTGATAAAAATATATATAAAGTAAGAAGAGTTGGATCAAGTATTCAATCCAAAAGAAAAGAAAACTTTCTTTTCTTTTTGATCGTTTTTTGTTATGTCAACACATTGTGTTAATTTATTTATATTTATTTATTTAATTATGAAAAGAAGTTTGTATCAATTATAATAAGTGAATATCTACTTTTTATATCTTCTATTTTATAAAAGTAAAATTTGTGATTTGATATTATGTCAAACAATTGAAACAAATTTATTATCTCCATTGCGGCTCTTTTATTTTCAAAAATTAATTAGAATAGGAAACCATTACCTTAAGTTAATTGTAATATAAAAAAGAGATTATTTTTTATTGTTGATTCTTGTATGCTATATAAAGTATTTATTGTTTAGTTATCTACCGTTTCACTTTTATAATAATTTATTGAATATAAAACTTTCACATTTTGATATGTTTTGCATTAATTAATTTATTATTTAAGTTTGTTTTTCAATAGTATGAATGACAGGTTCGTTTGATTGTTTTTTCACATTAATTAAGTTGATGTTATAGATACTTTTTATGTTAAAAGTGGAAGCTTTTAAATTCAAAATTGAATTACATAAATATCTTTCTCTATTTTTTAATTTAAAAATTACTTTTTGCTAACTTTTATAATTAAATCAATAATGACATTAGAAAGTTTGTCTTAAAATGTTGAACTTTATTATATGTTTTGAAAATAAAAATGTAATGACACTTCCATGAATTAAAAAGAGTTTTTCTAATGATTTTACATAACTTATTTCTACTAAATTCTTACTTTACATGGATTCAATGAACCAACTCGGTGGACACAATAAGATAAAGATATTAGAAACATGAAATTGGATAAATTTAATATAACAATAGGGATCAAACGTGCAACGCACATTCTCAGAACTAGTTATATTATATAAGGGGGAAGATCTTAATTATAAAATTGAATTACAAAAATGTCTTTTAAAGTTCTTAAGTAAATAAAAAAATGAATAGCTATGTTAAACAAATACATTATTAAAGACTAGAAGTTATCATCTTTCACCACTTAATGAGGTTTACTCGTGGGTCCTTTTTAACTTATTTTTCATATTCTTTTTTTAGCATTCCTTTCACTTTGGATTTATTCTTTTATAAATTTATCAAGAAAATGTTAGTTCTCTTATTTTTTGTGTTTCATCATCTTGTTTTACTCACTTAATTTTTTATTTGTTGGTTCCTTCTTTTTTAATTAATAATATATTGTTTTGTTTAGATCTTCTCATTTTGTATCATATGATGGCACGTATGTCCTGCCGCTTTCTATGTGGATTGGCTAGATGTTATGAAGGTATTTTTTTTTTAAATTTCATTCTTTATTTTGATAAAATATATATTTTTGGATGGAAATTCTTTTTACATGCTCAAATATTCATTCATTCATATTATATAAATGATTGTTGTTTTGACTTTCATCCATTACTAGCTAGCAATCTTAAATTTACTAATTGGATAGTAATGAAAAACATGCCAATTTTATTTCAAAACTCTACAACGTTAACAACAATGTGGTATCAAATTCTTTGAATATATTTCATTTGAATGGAATAATTACATTATGTCAATCATAGAGGTGTCACACAAAAATGATTGTATTTGTGTCCATACGGAAGCGGACAATCTGGAAATCCATAGAGTGTATTGGATACATATCTTTACTTCTTGAGGAGTTCATTCTAACATTTTCTCTTACAATGAGAGTTTTCTGATTTATCTCTAAAATCTTGTATAAAATGGTATGATAGATAAGGTCCTAAAACATTTATAAGTGTTATTTAACATTGAGATGGGTTCATACTAATAAACCTAAAGACGAGTGAGAAACGATTTTCCTATCAAATCAGATAAAAAAAGAATCATTTCTTATTACGTTTCATTTGAGTTATGTTATTTTTATAGTTGTTTTTTTTATTTGTAATGAATTTATTGTCAAATCTAGATAATATCTTGGCATATTAGGAGTCTAGGAAATTTTAGGATCTGTTATCATATTTTTCCTATTTCTCGATTTGTTATTGTATGAAATGATTTTTTTTTTGTATTTTTTACGCAATGCTACAATTCTTTATTTAATCTTAAAAGTCGTAGTTGTTATTTTTAAAAGAGGAAATAATTGTGATCTCTCTTTATTTTTCGTATGATATGTTTTGGAGTAAGCTTTTTAAACTTTCAATGTTTGTTCACTCTTTTCTAGAAAGATCAACATGTTAGTAAGAACCCTTATTAATTAATTAATTTGAAATAAATTTGAAGTTTGTCCTCTTATAACATGTGAAGACCAAAATTCATATATATTTTCATCACTGTTGATTGATTGATAAATATACATACATTCTTATTCAATCTTTTGAATTCAATTCTTGATAATGATAAGACCTAATAGGAAGTACCCTCACAGTTGAATGTCACACATGAATTCGAATTAGCAAAACACCGAACGGGAAACTAAAAAAGTCTCATACATATTTAGTCAAATGCTTTCATACATAACTACTAATCACACCATATTTTAGTATTGTCTTACAATTTCAAAACTATCTATTTCATATAATTGAGATACACGTGCATTGCACGTGTTCAGAAACTAGCAAAAGAAATATATAGATGTGGAAAACATATGTCTAGAAACTAAACTAAAATAAGTCAAGGTTACACAGTTTTGAGATTATTTATAAACATGGTCCTAAAAATATATGATGAAATATAATTATTGTTAACTAGTAAAGCCGTAGTTCAAATGTTTGTCATAGACGTGATGTTTGCATGTTTCAATCAAATTAAGTATAAATAAAAGGGAAGGGGGGGGGGGGGG
>NC_028648.1:45571782-45621792 GCF_001406875.1 Solanum pennellii | reverse complement strand
GGGGGGGGGGGAGCTGTATATCCGGTATATCATCAAATTTATACCTATTTTTAACTATCCGATCCTCTGTCAGTTTACAAGACAAGTAAGAGGACATCATCTAACAACTCACATAGACAGAAGAAGACTTCTGCACATAATAGGTTAAGAGTAAGACCACTAACCACATTAAGCAATCCAAAGTAAGCACCACCATTCTCATGGTTCGAACTCATATATTTATTTGATATTTATCAATTTATTACTTATAGCATTGTGTTAAAAATACATACAATAATTGTCCCTCACTTAAATGATGTTTTTCGATGTTGAGTTGTTAAAATCATACCTAAAACTAGTAACTGAAAAAAAACTATATTAAATACTAATAATTTTTTTATCTAAGTAGTGTAAGAAAAATAAATTTTGAATAAATACGTATATGAAGTTTATTTATATTTACGCCGCGAATTGAAATTTCGCTTTAGGACCCCAATTACGTTAAGCCACCCTGATACATCAAAAATTTGAATGATTAACCTACAAGATAAGTATGGTACGAAGTAGAGCTACTATAAAAAGATAGAACAACGAACAAAATAAGATTATTAAACAATACGTAAAGACAAATGAGAAGAAAACATTAAGATAATAACATGATCATTCCAAATTGGTAAATTACATAAAATAGGATATTTGGTCATTATTTAACGATGAATTTAATCGATATATATCAATCAAAATACACATGATATTGAAACAACACAATACATTACAAGGCAACGACCATCCAAATTAAATAAAGATGTCCATTTTTATTATTTGTTGGGTCTAATGTCTTAAATTTATTACAAATTATATAAGTCAATTTTTTATTATTTTAACCCAATGTTTGTTTCAGTTTAAGATCCAAAATCATATTGAATATCTAATGACACAACATTTAAAGAAAAATTTAAGACCAACAAGATGATGCCACATGTTTAAATGGTGTGGCAGCTTTGCGTAAAAAAAATGAATCAAAAGTTGTCAAGGGTTCAAAACGGTGTGTCTCGGATAATTAAAAGAAAATTTTATACAATATATAGAGAGATACATGCATCATAAAACAATATCGCTTCTACAGAACAAGAGGGAAAAAGATCATTGAAAACTTGAAGTATTCCTTCTTGTTTACAAATTTGGTTGCATTTTTACACAAGCAATATTGAATCATTCTTTTCTAGTAAATACTATTAGTGTCTTAATTGCTAGTTTCTTGGATATCTAACTATATATGGTTCTTTTAGTTAAAAGATAAGGCGGTGATTGTAATAGGTCCAACAGGGCGGGTAGATGTAGCTATTCCATGGATCTTTAGCCCATTTATTTTTGATAGACGTCTTGATATAGGGTCATCATATGTCATTCATTGAAAAAATAGTACTACATCCACAGTCTCATTATTTGTGACTATATACCAAGCCCTTTTGTACACTTTTATTTTTTCCATATTCAGAACTTTGATGGAAAATTGTTAGCTAGATCTATGGAAAGTTTAGATTTTACCATTCCTGTTGCTCCCATAATCATCACGACCTTTTAATGGGATTTTCTCTCCAAAGTATGTTCTCATAAGAGGCTTTCATGGGATCTTTCACTCAATGGTTAGACCCTATGGTGCTCGGAATTGAGTGTAAATGTCCATAGAAATGCGGATCTAGAGATCGAATTCTCTATGATGCAAAATTTTGACATTCGTGGATATATATCCATGTATGGATACGGGTGTAGGAATTCCCTAATTCAAGTATCTATAAATAGAGTTATGAAATCATAATTATGAGATATTATGCGATTTAAAGTTAATAGTTTTGGGGAAGAGGACATGTTTTCACAAAAAAAAGAACACAAAAGGTTTAGACCTGAAATTTCACTCTTGGCGTTCGCTGGAGCATTCTCAGAGTTGTCAGGAGCTCCTCTGTGTGGTGGTGAAGTATTTTTCTCTTCATCATACAACTCTTTGTTCTGAAAAAAGTAAACTATTTCCCATTGGTAATTTAGCTTTTGCATGTTTTGCTTGTAAATACGTTATTTGCTTCGTTGTAGATTACATTTAGTCCTAATTATTTCCTTTAGTGATTTTCATTCTGTCATTTTTTCTGGTAAATATTATGAGTTATTTATGTTGCTCTTGTTTTTTTTTGAAGAATGTCATGTATCTTGATCCATATTTAATATTTTCTCTTTTTTTTGTTGGTTGTTTCGATCTTGACTAAATTCTTGTCTCTTTCAAGAAGGTATAATATTGTTCTAAATTGGTTTAGATACCAAATGATAGTATGTCTATAGTTCATGATTATTTCAGTTTCTTTCTCAGCCTCGTCTTAATTGGATATTGCATGTTATGGTGTCATTCTTGTCTAGTTCATTGTGATCAACTATTGTGAGTTGTGGCCTTCTTTTTACTTGTTAGTATCATATTCATGATTGTTTGTGTATCTTCAAATAATTTTAATTTCCTATCATTAAATGGCTGATTATCTTTATCAGTTTTTGTGAATGTATTCCTTCTCTTTGGAGTCCACTGGACTCTATATTCTCCCTTTGCATTTCGATGTTGGGCCACGAAGGCCTAAATTTTTCTGATTGAGTCTGCCTTGCCTTTAAGTCTGAAAGGAATCTAATATGAAAGGAATGGAAAAGTGAATATTGCAGGCCTAAGGCAGGAAAATTTATAGCTTGAAATTAAATGGGCAAGGGCCCAAAATTTTGAGTTTCCAATTTGGGTTCTTTTAAACTCTTCTTTAGCTTATTTCTTCATTTTATATTGTAGTTAGTTATTTCCATTTTATATTTTAGTTAACTTTATTCTATTATAATATTTAGCTTACAATTGTAATTATTGATTTGAATTCTATAGTTTTAACAAATCTTCTAGAAAAGATGTCATTTTTGGATTTCAAAGTGTCTTTACTTTGTCAAATTAGTATACTTATCAATTTTAAGTGGTTATCGATTATTTTTCATCAATTGTTTAGTCTCTTTGAAATGAACTCAAAGCTTGTTTAAATAATCAATTCAAGTTTCTCTTATCATATATTTTAAATAAATAAATAAAAAGGTCCAAACTTTATCCAAATAAATGACTCACCGGATAACCACATATTGTTAGGAAATATTTAAAGTGCCAATTCCTTCTTGATATGGAAATAGGAACAATATACCCATTCTGTGGATTTCAAAAGATTTTTCTATTTAAATACTTTGAATTTAATGAAAGGTCCCTTGATTTTCTTTTAAAATTTAAGTAGTGACTTCGTGATATTTCATCGAAAGTGGAATGAAGTTTTGAGACTTCAAATTTTTTTCAAATATTCTCAACAACTTTTTACTTTACTCTTTATCAATACTGTACTGAGCCAAATTCCATGAACTCCGACGACTAGTGGCTTGAGACATCAAAAGAAGAGAACACTTTTGTCTTTAAAATTCTTAAACTTATAATGCTCTTTTATCTATATAAAATCCTTACATCCAAATATACTGAAATGAAATTTTATTGCTGGAAAGTTTTATTGATTTGATGGTGATGATTTTACAAACTGGGCTCATTTAGGGCTTTATTTTAATGTAAATAGTGTCCTCAATTTCTCATTTTATATCTGATGAAAACTCTTAAGTTTTAGGTATTTGGAGTTTTAGTATAAGTATGGACACTTAGGAGAAAAACAAGAACAAAAAGGGTGAAAAAGAGCTGTAGTTTCCTGAGCATCGCCAAGCACGCTTGGCGATCCGGCAAACAGAGACACTTCGCCCTTTGTTCTAGCAAGCGATACCCTAAGGAAGTGGATTCAAATAGATATGAAAAAGAGTAGTCGAAGCTTCGCCGAATAGTTCTGCGAAGCAGAATTATTCCGCCTCAATGATCCAGAATGGATAGACGCCAAAGGAAAATCAAAACTAGCGATAAACAAGAAGAAGGGTGAATCGCCAAATTTCTTGGTGATTCACGACTAAATTCGCCGAACAAATTTGCCAGCACTAAAGATGAAAACTATAAATACTAGATTTGGTTATTATTTTTAAGGGTACGAACATTATTATCAATTTTCACTTTTGGAATTTAGGTTTTGATATTTTCTCTCATGTTTGGAGAGAGTTTTGTGGGAGACTTTAAGAAAAAAGTTCTTCTTTCTCAAATCGGAAGTGGTTCTTCTCCATTCTTCTTACTTAGATCATATTAAAGTTTAATTTATTATACCCATTTCATTTCTTTATCATTTTAGGTGTATTTGATTATTGCTTGATGTGTGGCCAAAAATCTCCATTCTTGGGGTGGGATTTAGCAAATATGTGTTGATATTATTATTGGGTCTTGCTTGCTGCTAGGATTAGATGCATTTTAATAGTGATTTCACCAAGTGGTTGTGGTTTAATTTAATGTGTTTGTAGTTGCAAATAACAAAACCACCCATGTGTTTTGTCTTGCCCAAGAGAGAGGTCGTGAAACTAAGACCGCTAGATTGATTTCTTAATGAGTGGGTACATTAGACTCAGCCCGAGAGGGTGAGACCTTATCCCCATATCCAAGAACTATTCATCAAAAGACCGTGTGTGGACAAGGAGTTGACTGATCTTCATCAGGAACCCATTTGACATGGGGTAAGGTGCCCGAGAGGGAATTTACTTTCACCTAAAGCTTAACTTAGTTACCGTTATTTTTTAATTTCCTATCGAAAGCATGTACCCATTGATTTACGTCAATATATATTGTGGTCACAAGAACTCCTCCTCATACTTTAGTTCCCTTTGTATTTTTATTTTTATTACTTGTGGCAAACCCCCTGTCATGCCCTGAGCTACCCCCGAGATGCGGACACAGGACCTAGAACTACAAGTGGTCCCAAACTAATACTGCTGGCATGATCATGAGCATATTAAAGATAATAAACTGGTGCGGAAGATAAATCAAAATTAAGTTTAATACAAAGAAGATATTAACTCAACTCTAAGATAAATCTCACTATGTCTGAAATAAGTCTCTAACTGACTAAAAATGTTCGGACAGCCCCATCCAGTCAAGAAAAAATGAAATTAAAGGAATGAAATACTGAAAAGAAACTCATGACAATTGTCGTCGGAGAATGAGAAATCACCACTGATTCTGTGAACTGGATATCGGGAATAAATCTTAGCGTTATCTGGATGCTGAGAACCTGAACCTAGATCAGGAGAATATGTAGCACACGTATGCGTCAGTACTTGAAAGGTACTGAGCATGCAGGATAGAGTAAAGCTGACATAACAAATAATTGAACAAAGCAATAAGACAATGATATAATCTTAACATGATATAGATGTTGAATGCTGAGATATCTGAATGCGGTAACCAATTTGTAACATGCTGAAACTAAATACTGGATATACTGATAAAAATTTAATACAATGGAATCTTGCTGAACTGTGGGAGCTACTAATAACCGATAATAACACCACATTAGCTTATATGGAGTCCGATATATACGCCCCATCGAGAGGACCTAATATACCTTTCCAAAGGTATAAAGGCATGCTCGCGTGATCACTAACCTGATGTCCATAGAGGGAACTTACAACCTCCTTTGCTAGTAGTTCTGGAATTATTTGGGTACGCTGAATCCTACTCCAACTCGGTATAATGCTACTCGCTATAAATTATGTAGTTAATTGATTATGAATGTGTTCTGCAATTAGTGGATAGCTCAAACTGAACATTTAAACTGAGAATGCAACAATTAATCCAATAATGATGCATGTATAGCTGAATAACTGATATATCTGACCTAGCATATGTATTTCAAGAACTAAATATATACATACCTAGGGTTCTGAAATTCATGCACTAACTGAGTAATAACATGATAATCTGATTTGAAACATGTAACTAACTAATTCATGATAATCTGCTGAAATTCTAGAAATCTTATGCCTAATCATGATAAAGAAATCAAGAAACTGACGGAATTTTAGGGATCCAATGGGCGAAAGCAACCTATTACTGAAATTCCACATACCCGGTGATGAATTCCACGGAGAAATCTTTAGATTACGGGGCTGGAACTGATGGAACCTTGATACTTCTTGAACTACAGTTCTTGACCTTTTTCTCGTCTTTTTTTTTTCTTCTAATTTTCTAAGTTTTGATTGATGATTTGACTTAGGTAAGTTCTAGTTATATTTCTAGGCTTAAACTAACTAAAACATCATGATTTAGGGTCTAAATAATGTATCTTAGGGGTCCAATGACGTAGGAAAAGACCAAAAGACCCCTGAATTAACTGCTATCAGAGTGATCGACGGATTGGAATTATGGGCCAAAGTTCAATCTACGGTACGTAAGTTGGGTCCATAGTTCAAGTCTGCTCAACAGCCCTTTACTAAAATTAACATAACAATTTACTCAAAGGTTGGATTTTAGCAAACTCAAAGGCACTGGAAAGAGGATTCATTTATCTATCATATCATAGGTCATAGAGAACCTAATTCCTTTTGTTAATAAGATTTATGACCATTTGAAGTTGACACAGTGAGAAATTTCCCCTAACTGACTGCTAACCTTCACCTAGGATCGTAGGTCCATCTACAAAACCGTACTGGTCAATCATGGTTCATTTTAGAGGCTGGGTAAAGGGTCTTGATCCAGGGACACAGACCACGTACCGTAGGTCTATCCGTGGGTCGAGACTTAGTCAATTTTCTGAGCTACATTTTGGGGAGGGGTTGCAATGGTGAACTACGGACCTACAATACGGGTCGTAGATCAGACTACGTTCCATAGATGGTGACCGTAGGTTACACCTGCAATTTCTTCAAAGCAGATTTCTAGTCTTTTTTTGGATAGGAGGTGTTACATTCTTCCCCTAGGGAGCATTCATCATTGAATGAAGACTAAACTAGATGAAATAGTGGGCGAAAGTTGTAGTCCCTACCACTAAACACTGAGAACTAAGTTTCTAATTGAGTTGAGTTCCAAGAACATGCAATTATGTTGAAAATGAAAGTACAAACTAAGGAGATATGACTCTAAGGCTGGATTCATGCATGAAAAAGTGAAGATGAATTGTTTACCTCAAGCTAGATTGGAATCGAAAGGAAAGTGGTGAGGATGCTTGGTTTTCATGTTTGCTTCTGCTTCCCAAATAACTCCCTCTATGGAATGATTCCTCCACAAAACATTGACTGAAGCGACTTATTTGTACCTCAACCTTTTAACCTGAAGATCAAGAATCTCAATCGGTACATCCTCATAAGAAAGTCTATCTTTCACATCCACACTCTTTAATGGCACTACAGAGGCTGGATCACTCACACACATCTTCAAAAGTGAGATATGGAAGATCGGATGCACTACTGCTAGTTTTACTAGTAACTCTAACTCATATGCCACTTTTTACATCCCTTTTCAAGTCTTGTAAGGGCCTACATATCTAGGACTAAGCTTCCCTTTCTTGCCAAATCTCATCACCCCATTCATAGGTGACACTTTCAAGAAAACCCAATCATCAACTTGGACGTCTAGTTCCCTTCTCCTTACATCTGCATAAGATTTCTAACGACTCTGTGCTGTCTTAAGTCTATCTCTAATGAGTTGCACTTTCTCCATAGCATAATGGACTAAATCTAGTTCTATCAGGGCTGCTTCACCTACTTCAATCGAGCCAACAGGAGATCAACATCTACTCCCATACAATGCCTCATAAGGGGCCATTTGAATATTGTAATGATAACCATTATTGTAGGCGAACTCAATAAGAGGAAGGTGATCATCCTAACTACCCTTGAAATCGATCATACAAGCTCTTAACATCCTCTAGGTTCTGAATGGTACGCTCTGCATGTCTATTCGTCTGCGAATGAAATGTTGTGCTAAGATTAACCTGAGTACCAAGACCCTAGTGATTTAAAAAATGAGAGGTAAACTTAGGACCTCTATCTGAGATGATAGAAAAAGGAACCCCATGCAACCTGACTATCTTATTAATGTAAAGATTGACATAGTCCTCTGCCGAATCTGTAGACTTGACTGCCAAAAAATGAGAAGACTTAGTCATCTTGTCAACCATCACCCAAATAGAGTAATGTTGTCTGCGAGTACGACGTAACCCTATGATAAAATCCATATTGATCACTTCCCACTTTCAAGTAGGAATGTCGATCTGTTGATTCATACACCCTGGTTTGTGATGTTATACCTTGACTTGCTGGCAGTTGGGGCACTTACTCACAAAATCTGCTATATCTCTTTTCATGTCATTCCGCCAGTAGACTTTCCTCAGATCGTGGTACATCTTGGTGGCACCTGGATGAATAGAATATCCGAAATTATGGGCTTTTACAAGAATATGTTGTCTCAGCTCACCCACATCAGGAACACACAATCTACCCTAGTAGCGAAATACACCATCTCCCCCTTAGGAGAAAACCTCCACTCTTTGATTGTGGAGTGCACCCTTAAGTTCAAGCAAGATTGGATCACTGTTTTGCTTTTCCTTAATCTCCACTACCAAAGAAGATTCTGCCCATTTCTGAACTGTTACACCACTGTCTGATATACTCATAAGGCGAACTTCCAGGCGAGCAAGCCTGTGAACATACTTCCCTAGTTCCTTCCTTTCTTCCTCCACATGGGCTACACTACCCATAGATAATCTACTAAGAGCATCTGCCACTACATTCACCTTACCAGTATGGTAATGCACACTCATATCATAATCTTTAAAAAACTCAATCCATCTCCTTTGGCAAAAATTCAACTCTTTCTGGGCGAACAATTATTGAATACCCTTATGGTCAGTTAGCACCCTTGCCTGAACACCACACAAGTAGTGTCTCCAGATTTTGAGTGCAAACACCATTGATGCAGGCTCGAGGTCATGAGTTGGATAATTCTTCTCATGCACCTTAAGATGTCTAGAAGAATAAGCTATAACTTCATCTCGCTGCATGAGCACACAACCTAGGTCAACTCTTGATGCATAGAAATAGATCAAATACCATCTGAACCCTCTGGTAGATTCAAGACTGGAGTTGTAGTCAATTTAGTTTTCAATTCTACAAAGCTTTTCTCACAATCACCTGACTATTGAAACTTAGCCATCTTCTGAGTCAACCTAGTCTAAGGTGAGGCTATGGATGAATAATCTTCCACGAACCTTTTGTAATAACCTGCTAGACCCAAGAAACTTCGAATATTCGTAGTAGAGGTGGGTTTGGCTCATTGTTTCACTACTTCTATCTTCTGCAAATCGAGTTGAATCCCCTAGCTAGATACAACGTGACCAAGGAAAGCAACAGATTGCAGCTAGAACTCACATTTGCTAAACTTCACGAATAACTGGCGATCTTAGAGATTCTTAAGACCTCAAATGACTCATATGTTCTTCCTCATTCCTAGAGTAAATGAGAATATCATCAATAAAGAGGATAACGAACAAATCCAAGTACTATTTGAACACCCTATTCATTAAATCTATGAAAGCTGCAGGAGCATTGGTTAGTCCAAACGACTTAAATACAAATTCATAATGACCATACCAAGTCCTAAAGGTTGTCTTCAGAATGTCACTATCTCTGACTCTAAGATGATGATAACCGATATGAGGTCTATCTTTGATAAATGACTAGCACCCTAAAGTTGGTCAAATAGGTCATCAATCCTGGGGATGGGATACTTATTCTTAATTGTGAATTTGTTCAACTATCTGTAGTCAATGCACATTCTGAGAGAACCATCCTTCTACTTTACGAACAACACCGGTTAGGAGGAACCGAAATAGGCTAGGTATCTTGAAGGATATCAATTCCAAAGTTGATTTTCTTTTCAGGAGGAACTCCGAGAAGATCTTCTCGAAACACATCTGGAAACTCACTGACTACTAGAAGTGACTCAAGAGTTAGGGTTTCAAAGTAAGAATCCTTGAACTAAGCTAGATTATAGAGATAACCCTTAGAGATTATCTTTCTGGCCTTAAGGTAAGAAATAAATTGACCCATAGGTGCTAATCTACTACCCTTCCATACTAAGATTGGTTCGTTTGGAAGCTGAAAACAAACAATCCTAGTTCTACAATCGATTGAGGCATAATAGAAATATAACCAATCCATACCTACAAAACATCGGAGACTATTATTTCTAACTCTACAATATCTACTGAGGTGACTTTCAGAGAGATGGTGACAAGGCAATTTCTGTGTACTCGTCTAGCTATAACTGGGTCACCTTCTATAATAGAGACTGAGAAAGGTTCTGAGAGAGTTTCTGGACTAACACTGAGTTAGATTGCTATGTTAGGAGTTATAAAGAAGAGAGTATCCCTTGGATCTAACATTGCATAAAGATCAAGGTCAAAGACTCGTAACGTACTAGTGACTACATTAGGAGAACCTTTCTAGTCCTAGTGAGCGTGAAGAGCATACAACCTGTTATGGCGTTGACCGCCACCTGTACCATATGAGTTACCCTGCTTAGCTGGGCGACTTGCTGGTGCTGCTGAAGTTGTAGATTGATATCTACCATTACTACCTCCTTGACCCTATATATAAGGACAATCCCTTAACTTGTGACCAGACTGATCACATCCAAATGATCCTTCCTTTCTTACAAAGCACTATCCTGGATGGTTCTTACCACACTTAGGGAAAGTAGTGTAAGTCTTGGTTCCTGAAATACTCTACTGAGATTTAGAGAGTGCTACCATACCCTTCTGATTATACCTGTTCTTGGAGGATGGGACACTAGCTGAGAAAGGGGTGGGCTCGAAGACTTCTGCTGAAATTAAGAGCGATGTTCACCATTTGGCTTCTTCTTAGAGTAATCATAGTTCTCAGTCCTAGCCTTCTTATTCTCCTACCCACAGAGCACGAGTCATTAGCCTAGAGATGTTCATGTCTCCCTTTAATATAGCATTTGTGCACTCTATTTTCACCAAATCTGACAATCCATACAAGAACTTATTTATCTGAGCCTTGAAGTCTACAACCATGTAAGGAGAATATTTGGAGAGTTGGTTAAACTTGAGCTCATACTCTTGTACCGTCATGTTACCCTGCCTTATGTTTATGAATTGTTGGGACTTTCCTTCTCTCAACTCTATTGGGAAAAATCTATTCAGGAAGGTATCACCAAAATAATCTCAAGTAGTAGGAGTTGCATCTCTACCCCTATTCCCTTTCCACTGAGTGTACCAGATATGAGTCACATCTTTCAGCTGGTATGATGCCAACTCAACCCGATAATTCCCAGTCATCTCAACGATCTTGATGATCTCATCTAAGAAATTTTGAGGACCCTCACTAGTCTACGATCCTAAGAACTCAGGCGGATTCATCCTAACAAAGTAAACGACCCTTGCTGCTGCTGATCCATCATTCACATTCACAGGATCTTGGACCCACTGATTGTTCTGGTTTGTGACACTTTGAGCCAACATCTGAATGGCATTCCTGAATTCAGCATTTGGAGACTTCTTGATCTAGGACTTGAGGAGCTGCGTTGGCATTCACTTCCTGGCGCTAGTTGTACGAGAAGGCATGATCATACAGAAACGTAAAACGTCAAGTTAGAATGTAATTAGATCATACCTTATGCACTATAAGATTAACAAGAAAATGAAGTTTTCATGAAACACTTTGTAGCCTCCCTCTCATTAGATATGGTGTATTTCACACCCATGAAAAGGACTCTACTTAGAGCGACTTTTCAGACATCCTAGGAAACTTAAGCTTGTCTCTGATACCAAGTTTGTCATGACCCGAGCTACCCTGAGACGCGGACACGGGACCTAGGACTACAAGTGATCCAAAGCTAGTCTTCTGCTAGCACGACCATGAGCATACTAAAGTTAATAAACTGGTGTGAAAGTCAAATGATAATTAAAATGAAAATATGGGGAAATACACATATACTATAACTAAGATACATGAAGTACTATGAGTTTAATACAAAGAAGATACTAACTCATCTATAAGCAGAATCTATCTATGTATTAAATAAGCCTCTTATTGACTAGAAATTCTATGACAAGCCCCAACTAAGTCTATCAAATTAAAATTAAAGGAATAAATACTAAAATGAAACTCATGACTATTTTTCACGGAGAGTGAGGACTCACCATTGATTTTCTGAATATGACACGGGGAATCAATCTAAGCGTGTTTTGGATGTTGAGAACCTGAACCTACATCAAGAGATGATGTATCACACATATGTGTTGGTAATTGAAAGGTATTGATCATGTATGATAAAGTAAAGCTGAAATAACATATAACTGAACAAGCAATAAGATGGTGATATGATCTGAACATTATATAGATGCTGAATGCTGAAATATCTGAATGCAATGACCAATTTATAAATGTTGAAACTGAATATATTGATAAATGGTCAATCCAATGGAATCAGACTGAACTGTGGGAGCTACTAATAACCAATAATAAAACCACATGAGCTAATATGGAGTCAGATGTATATGCCCCATCGAGAGGACCCAATATACCCTTCTAGAGGTAAAAAGGCATGCTGGCATGATCGCTAAACTGATGCCCACGTAGGGGACTTACAACCTACTTGGCTAGTAATTCTGGGACTATTTTGGTAAGATAAACCCTAATCCCACTCGGTATTATGCTACTCCCAATGAATTAATTGGTTAACTTATTATGACTGAGATTCTGTAAATACTGGATAGTTCAAACCGAACATGTAAATTAAGGATGCAACAATTAATCTGATAATGATACATCAATAACTGAGGCATGTATAATTGAATAACGGATATATATGACCTAGCATGTGTAATTTCAGAACTAAAGAAATGCATAGTTAGGGTTCGGCAATTTATGCACTAACTGAGTAATAACATGATAATCTTATTTGGAACATATAACTAACTAATTCGTGATAATGTGTTGAAGTTCTAGAAACTCTATCTCTAATTATGATAAAGGAATCAAGAAACTGACTGAATTTTGGGGACCTAATGGGCGAAAGCAACCCATTACTGAAATCCCACATTCCAGGCGATGAATTCCATGGAGAAATTTTTAGATTACGGGGCTGGAGCTGATGGAACCTTCCTGCGTTCTTGAACTGGGGTTCTTGACCTTTTTTCATCTTTTACTTCTAACTTTCTAAGTTTTGATCAATAATTTAACTTAGGTAAGTTCTAGTTATCTTTCTTTGCTTAAACTGACTAATACCTCATGATCTAGGGTCTAAATGACGTATCTTAGGGTCCTTGATTTTTAAAAGACCAAAAGGCCCCTGAATTAACGCATGTCAGAGTGATCGACGGATTGGACTTAGACCATCTCCAACCCACCTCTATTTTACTCTCTATTCTCTATACTTAGAGAGTAAAATAGAGATGGGTTCTCCAACCCCTCTTTAGTTTACTCTCTATCCTCCATTTATAGAGACGTGAATAGTTTGGAGAACTACTATTCCCCTCTCTATTTTACATTCTGATTATTTAAATATTATTACCATTGTATTATTAATTACGTCTTATTATTTGTAATTAGTGTCTAATATAATATAACATCTAAAACATATTATTGACTAGTTACTATTTTATCCAAATTAATAATTTTCTATGTTTTCTAAAAAATCATTAGTTAAAATATGTAATTTCAAATTATAATAATATTATTTATATTATATGAGACTATATGTTAAGTTTTTAATAGTTGAATCATTATCTAAGTAATATAACATCTAAAAATATACTATTGATAAGTATACTATTTTCATTACGAATTAATAATTTTTCAAGTTTTTTGTAAAAGATTGTCACTTTAAATATCAAATTTAAAATTATAATTATTTTTCGCTATGATGAATACACAAAATCTACATGATAATTCAAACAATCTACTTTTATGTTATAGTGTTGAATTATTAAACTACATTTTTTCATAAGCATGAAAATACTTTTTGCAATAGTTCAAAATGAAATAGGGGAAATAAATTAGTACGCGAAATAGTTGGATACAAGACGAAATTGTTAATTTAAACAAATTTTAGCTATACATAAATAAATGGTCAAAAAATTACTCATTTTGAACTCCGTAATGCATTAGTAGAGCATTATGGGAGCAACATAATAGTCTTGAAAATCAAGTATTTATGTAAAATTTAAAATTAAATTTTACAATAATGCATTATTATTATGTAATTGTATTTATCAATAATTTCACTTTTATTTGAATTGTTGTTAATATCTATTATATATAATATTGTTGTATTTTATTTTATTTAAAAATTTAGAATAAAATATATTTTTATATTTAATGAAAAATTGAAAAGAATAAAATATATATTACACGAAGATTATGAAGATTATTGGGCAATTATTTGCGAAAACAAGAAAGGATTTATATTATAAATTAATAAAATAAAAATAATAATATAATTTTGAGCAGAGAGAAAAAGATTCTTCTTGGAGAGTAAAATAGATAATTGGGTTGGAGTTGATTGTTTAAAAAAATAGAGAACTTTATATTTAAAGAGTAAAATAGAAGGTAGGGTTGGAGATGCCCTTACGGCCCGTAGTTCAATCTACGGTTCATAAATTAGGTTCGTACTTCTAGTCTGCTCAACAGGCCTTCATTAAAATGAGCATAACATTTTACTCGGTGGTTGGATTCAGCAAACTCGGCGCACTGGAAAGAGGATTCAAGTATAATATTATAGGTCATAGAACACCTAATTCCTTTTGTGATAATAAGTATGACCATTTGAAGTTGACACAGTCAACAATTTCCCCCCTAACTGACTGCTAACCTTTACCTACGGTCTGTAGGTCCATCTACGGTAATGGTCGATCGTGGTTCGTGTAAGAGGCTAGTAAAGGGGTCTTGATCCACGGACATAGGCCACGAACCGTGGTCTGACATACGGGCCGTAGATTTGTCCATGGGTCGAGACTTTGCCAATTTTCTGAGCAGGATTTTGGGAAGGGGTTGCAGTGGTGAACTACGGACTTACAACACGGGTTGTAGATCAGAATATTGTCCGTAGATGGTGACCACAGGTTACACTTGCGATTTCAGCAAAGATGATTTCTGGTCTTTTTTTTTAATACAGGGTGTTTCATCCCTTTTTATATTTGACACTTCGGTGTCACCAATTGAATTTACCTTTTTTTTATTTGATACTTCTTAAACTACTACTAACTAGAAAGAAATTCTAGTTTACCTACCATTTTCACTACTATTCCTTGGGACACGACCCCAACCCTTGGCTGAGTTACAATTCTCGCTTTGATTCGTAGACAGTTAGACTGTAGGCTAGTGTTGTTTATAACGATTCACAGAGAAGAAGCATCAAAATGGTTTCGCTCTTGGGGAGTGGTGTCACGTGAAAATGTTGTTTTATTGTTTTTTGTTCATTTTAGTTATTGTTTTGCTAATCTTAGTTTTATTATTGTTTTGCTTATTTCAATTATAAATCAAGAAATAAGAAAATGGATGAGCACTATGGATGTCACACAAATTATACTCTCCTGAAGATATTGAAACTCAAGGATACATTACTGACGTTCAAACAGGCAGGGGAGGAGACAATTCAAGAAATACGGCTGAGGTTTAGAGTAATCTTGCACACATACCCATCTCATGGAATGCCTGATAAGACACTGCTTGATTGTTTCTATCGGGGTCTCAAAATCGAAAATAGAAGAATAGTTTAGCACCTTTGTGAAGGGGGAATGCTGAACCAGCCCTACAATGTTGTTGCTACACTACTTGGTAAAATGGTCGAAACTAACAAAGAAGACCAAAAGAAATACGAATGGGATAAACTGGTGGCGCAAGTAGATGCTCTATCTAAACGGGTGATGGTATTAGAAGAGCAAGATGGAGAGAAGAAAATGAACTTCTTCCTTCGAGGATGCAAACGGAGAAAGAAGAATGAGAGTGTGCAAAATGACAATGCCCCATCACACATCCAACAAAGACTTGATGATCTTTGAAGCTAGTGTCTAATCTTGAGTTGAGTATCTAATCTCTGAGTTGAGTGTCTTATCCTAGAGTACTTCTGAGTTGAGTAAATTAGTAGTTTTAAGCATCCTTGAGTACTCTTTAAGTTGAGTAAGTTTAAAAAGAGATAAATATAATTCCATTTTTATCAAGTTCAAGCTTATGTTATGCTTTAGAGTTCCCCTTACATTCTCTAACATTCCACGTACTCAATCATTTGTCCTGCATCTTCTGATGATGCAGACACAGGTATTCATGACCATCAACAGGAGTTTCGTTGATAAATCCGAGAGTTCGAGTTATCTATGGTGAGCCTCCTTGTTATTGGAGGATTTTATTTACCCTTCACTTATATAAGTTGTTACGATGTCGTGTGTCTTTTCCCTACTTTCATGATTGTCACATAAAGGCTTCATAGATAGTTAGTATAGTTGAGGAGTCCATATTAATCAGTTATTTTGTTAAATGTTTTATAGACTTAAGTTTTCTATTTTAAGGCGAATGGAGCATATTATATTATTCCGAGTTTTCTGTTGAGTTAAAGTATTGTATTTCAGTTTTATAAATTTTATTTTGTTTTAAGCTTGTCGATGCTTAATTTTGGAAGATCTCGTAACTCGTACTAGCTAAGAATAAGCGAAGAAAAAAAATCACTTTTGAAAAGAAAGGAAAAAAATATTAAAAATTTTCCAAGTTTAAGAAAGTGATTTTGGTCATTTTCAAATGAACATTACTCCTAGCTCAGGATGAGTTAGAGATATTTTTTGATATGGTTGGAAATACATTGGAAAGATCTTTCTAACTCTGCCGAGTATGTGCATTTTTTATCTCATATGAGGGAGATATGCTTATTTGAAGTTGGGCTGCTGAAGTGAAGAAAGTTCGATTCCGGATTTAAGGAAGGGCAAACTAGTCTTTTCACCCATTTATTTTCTATTTCATTTTAGAAATTTATTTGGGGTGAAAGTAATTTTTAGTTCAAATTATAAAAGTTATTTTACGCTTCGGGCTTGGAGAAAAGAGAAGAGAAGAAGGAAAAGGGAGAAAAATCAAGGATTCGTCAAGAATGCTAAGGCGTAAGAATCCTTGATTATTCTCCCCTTTCCTTCTCTTCTCTTTTCTCCAAGCCCTAAGCGTAACGCCTTATGATTCTTGAAGAATCCTTGATTTTTATCCCCTTTCCTTCTTCTATTCTTTTTTCTCCAAGCCCTAAGCATAAAATAACATTTCTAATCTGAACTAAAACTTATTTTCAGCCCAATTAAATCCCTGAAACGAAATAGGAAATAAATGGATGAAAAGACTAGTTTGCCCTTCCTTAAATCCGATATTGGACTTTCCTCACTTCAGCTGCCCAACTTCCAATAGGCATATCTCCCTCATACGATATCTAAAATGCACAAACTCAGCGACGTTGGAAAGATATCCCCAAGGTTTTTCCAACCATATCAGGACCTCGCTCTAACTCATCCGGAGCTAGAAGTTATGACTTTTTGAAAATGACCAAAACATACTTTCTTAAACTTAGAAAAGTTTCTAGATTTTTTCCTTTTTCCAAAAGTGATTATTTTTAGTTTCTTAGCTTATTCTTATATATTAAGAGTTATGAGATGTTACAAAGTTAGTTTTCTGCTTCTAGTCAGCCATGATGAGGGTTCGTTTGGGGTCCAACAATGATTCTTGTCTGCCGACCACATCCAAGATGTAGTCTCGGGTTATGAAAAACTTGGTATCAGAGCACAGAGTTCAAGTGTTCGCGTGTCTATGAAGTTATTTAAAGTAATATCTTTTATATGGTTGTGAGGGCCCACTTCTAAAAATGAGGTACTACAAACATGTAAGAAAAGTTTTCCATTCTTTCATACTCTTAATCGTGCAATTGAGCTAAGTCATATAGATCTATTCATAAGGGCTTGAGAAAGTTTCAAAACTTCAGAAGGGCTTGAAAGAATCCCAAGAGTAAGTTAAACATTCAGTTTTAGAGTAATTCATTAATATGGATCGTGCATTTGAGATAAAAGTGAGTTGTACTCTCTTGTCTAAGCCATGTTTCAGCTGAGATCCTTCTGAGGAAGTATGTATAGAGCCTGGGTAGTAATTTCATTCCAAAATGATAGTATGAATGACGAGATCATGAGCAACAATAATGAAAGATCCAGAGTTAGAGGGAAGTATGTAGAGGTTTAGTAATCTAAGTAAGGAAGATGGTATTTTGGCAAGCTATTGTTATTATAGTCATGCACCTAGTAAGATAATAATGAATAGTTTTCCCTTACGGGTAGACTAAGAAGTGAAAAGTTGTGAAGAATTCATAATAGGAGGTAGAGTAAGTGTTGCAAGTCAATATGAGTTAGAGTATACCTTAACTAGAAAGGGGTTGCAATGATGGGTCATTGTGTTAATAATGACCAAGTGTAAGTGGTGAGTATATAGAAGGGGCAAGAGTGTTTATGAAGTGGTATATCTAATGTAGGACTATGAATTTTTAAAGGAGAACCTCATGGCATTAAGAGGATGATATAGTTATTTGAGAGATAATGTGCGTAAGTGAGTAAGTAGTACTTAAGTTGTGAAGTGGGAATGTGATGGTAATTCGATTATGCAAAATGAGAGGTAAGTCTCGACTAATTGTCATGAGGTCCTAGTCGGCCAGTGTTTCTAAATTTCCATAGTAGTATTGAGGTATAACTATAGTAAGCGAGCAATCATATTGATATTCAGGTTTAGTAATAAACATTAAGCTTGAATTCTATATGAGTGTCATGGTCAAAAGAATGGCAACATGAGGGTGATGATAATAGTCTTGAGATTTGACATGGTAGACTTGATATAGAATAGGTGAGGAATTGAAATAGTTGTTCAAATGAATGCGAGTATTAAAGACCTAACCTTTAGATAAAGGCAGTGAAGTGTGGATGTGTCAAAAGAGTAAAAATAGCATTAAGAGAATGTACGCTAGTTAGATATGTGGAATAGGTCCATATCTTAAGTGCTAGCTTTAGACCTAATGGAAGATGATAAGATGAGAAAGCAAGTCAAGTGTGGAGAATAAGATAGTAATGAGTTCCAATTGGGAGGATAAGGTTTTACTTTGAGAAATATTTAAATGAGATCCCTTAGTTGGTTCAGAAGGAGCTAGTTAGTAGGAGTCCATGAATTTTGCTAAGTTTGAATGTGGTGGTAAGGAGTAATAGTCTTAGGATGAGATTCCCTAGAGATATAGAATCTAAACTTAAGAATTTATGTTAATCTTGAATATAGTAAGAGCATACCATTAGAATCAGACCTTAGTAAGAGTAACCCTACTCTATACGCAGGTCAGTTGTCATTCGAGGACGAATGATCCCAAGGGGGAGATATTGTAACACCCCAGAAATTTTTCTGAACCAAAAACTCGAACCTTTCTTTGTGGTGAGTGAGAATTATTAAATAAATTTAAAATTTCGTGAGTTTAAAGGTCACTAGATGTAGAACCTTAAGTTCCAAATAGAAACTAAAGAGAAAAACATTCAAGTTATTTGCTTAAGTTTTGGGTCAAATTCAACTAGCTATAACTTTTAGTAATGAATGTGTTAGGAGACCCATATGATATTAAATTAAAGCCCTTCTAGTTCTCTTTCCAACGCCACAAAGTTTGCTCAATTCCATGCTCTGAGTAAACAATTATGACAGATTTACTAATGTCGCACAAACCTGGCAGCAGCTCCGTGACATGGAGCCAATACGAACCTCACTGCCTAGTGAAAAAATAATTCCGACTCTCAGCTCATTTTATTTATTTCTTTAAGGGTATTCTTGTCCTAAAAACCATTAGGAGGTCATCTAAATTTCCCTAAACGTATAAAAATCAATTTTCACAAATCAAACCCTCTCATTCACTCCAAAGATTCCACGCTCAAGAAAAATCAAGAAATGCTTAGGCTAGGTCTATCTTGCCAAATTTTGCTTCAAGTTCTTCAAATATATGGTTGTTTCAGCTATGTAAGCTTCCATAGTGTTGGGTTTGTTCACCCACACGTCAATCATGTTAATTCCAGCTTGAAATTCGTTCTAAAAGTTGAAGCTTTGATGTTTCTGTTATTTATTCATGAATTTGTTTTTGTTCTTGAATTGGGATAAGATTGAGTAGTTATTAAGGTTAATGTGTCAATTTATAGAGTGGTTAGAGTTAGATTATAGTGTACATGTGCTAGGTATCTAAATCAAGAGAGGGGTTGAGAAAGAAAATTGAATTTAGGTGAACTGGGGCTAGAAAACGAAGAAGGAAAAGTCTACCAGATTTTGGCACCCAAGTCCGCTTTGCGAACTTGCTGCCCCAGTGACCAAAAATTTGCTCCTCCTCGTGGTTAGGACGTATACTCTTCTGTCTCAAAATTATATTTCATGACCAAAGATTTTAATGCAACTCCACATCGCAGACTTGTTCCAAGACGATGATTTTTCGACCGATTCGCTTGTTTAGATATCTAAAACTACTCCTAAAAATAACGAGATCTTTCCTACCACAAATCACAACCTTGAATTCATAAATCACATTCAAGGTAGAGTTGAGAGTCTAGTCTTGAGAGTTCTTTCATATATTTTTCGAAAAATCCCTTTTACTCTTTTGGAGGAGTCTTCCACAAATTCTAATAACTTGTTTCCAGACTCGAGCAACTGTGTGTGAGAGTTACAAGAATGTATTCATGATTCTACCTTGTCATCATGAGATCCTTCATATTATGAACCATAACTCTTGAATTCATAATTCACATTAAAGAGTTAAGAGTAGAGTTCAAGAAAATCTTTGAGTTTAAATGTGAATCTTTTGAGATCAACTACTGATTTGAACCAAGTTTTAAGTAAGTAAATCAGAGAATGAGAAGAGTTGTACACATAAGTTCCATGCATTTATGTAGACCTTCGAGTCAAGTTGTTCATTGCCATAAAATTTTCATGGACTCCATAAGTTGATTATCTTTGAGAGGAGTAGTATCTTCAAGTTCTAAATCTTGAGTAATAAGTTTCTAACAAATTTGAGTTTATGTTTCTAATCATGGGACCAGAACATGTTAGTCATGAAATCTTTGAGTTGAGTAGTTCAGGCCTATAATTCCGCATGAACCCTATAAGTTTAACAATCTTGAGATGAGAAGTGTCTTTGAGTCCTTGAGTTGAATAGTTATGCTTATAATTCCGAATGAACCCTCCAAGTTGAACATCATGAAATAATCCATAAAAATGAGATCACGAACTTTAAATCCATAATACAATTCAAGGAAAGTTAAAATCAAAGTCAAGAGAAGTTAAGAGTCAAGTCTAGAAATTAAGACAAGTCAAAGTGAAGTTTATAAAGTTTTCAAAAGTCTTTCACAAACGTTTTCACTTTGTTTTACAGACTTAAAGTTTCAAGTTAAGTTAAGAGTAAAGAGTTGGGTTCACTTCTGAAAAAATCTATAGGGAACTAAGTATTCCCAAAGAATTTATAAATGGTTTTTTAGTATTTAAGATGAGAGGAAACTGAGATTTCCAAAAGAGTTTTGAGTAAGAAAAAGTAACATCGATTCCAAGAGAGCTTTTAAGCTAAGTTTTGAGTAATTATCTCAAACCAAAGAAAGAAGTTGTTTTAAAAACATATGAGCTAAGTAGTATTGAGCACCGATATGGGGATACCAGTTCATGTAACTCAAATCTCTATAAGCCATGTAGCCATCATAGGCAGTAAAGGATCATACTTTTTAGATGATCACTTAAGTTAAGCTAGTGGATCCACTAATTTAAGCATTCTATATGACGGCAATTTATAGGACAGTTCTAGCAGCATGGACAAGATATTGTATCACCACTTAGGCTCATAGTGGTAGTTGTCGGTTAGAGAAACACCCACAATAGTAATTGCATGGTTCCTCAAGAGGTTCTGCTTAGTATGAATGGAGGTATGCAACTTCATTCATACTTTTCACAAGTAGACTTTTAGAGGGAGCATGGTATGTCTTTTATGATATCATGATTATGAGTTGACATCATGTTTTAAACAATTTTTCTTTATATTGTACTTGTTTTAAACTACTCTATATTGAAATGACTACAGTTAACTAATAAGAGTTGAGTACCTTAAGTTGAGTATCTTGAGTAGATCTGTGTTTCATTGAGTTAAGTATCATATCTTTGAAGTTGAGTACCTAATCTTTGAAGTTGAGTATCTAATCTATGAGTTGAGTATCTTATCCTTGAGTACTTCTGAGTTGAGTAAGTTAGTAGTTTTGAGTATCCTTAAGAACTCTTTGAGTTGAGTAATTTTGAAAAGAGGTAAGTATGTTTACATTTTTATCAAGTTCAAGCTCATCATGCTATGCTTTAGAATTCCCCTTTCATGCTCATACATTCCACACAGTGAACCATTTGGCCTACGTTTCTCATGATCTAGACACAGGTATTCAGGATAATCAACAGGAGCTTCATTGATACATTTGAGAGTTCGAGTTACCTATGATGAGCCTCCTTGCTTCTAGAGGATTTTATTTACCTTTCAGTTATATAAGTTGTTACGATGTCGTGGGTCTTGTCCCAACTTTCATCATTGTCATTTAGAGGCTTCATAGATAGTCAGTATAGTTGAGGAGTCTGCGTTAATTATTTTTTTATTAAATATTTTAAAGGACTTAAGTTGCCTATTTTATGGCGAATGTAATATATTATATTATTCAGAGTTTTCTTTTAACTTAAAGTTTTGTATTTTAGTTTTATGAATTTTATTCTATTTTAAGCTTTTGCATGCTTAAGTTAGCCTTCCTTTTGTAGTTAGCCAGGATGAGGGTTTGCTTGGGGACCAGCAATGGTTCTTGAGTACCCACCACGTCCTGGGTGTAGATTTGGGTCGTGATAATATTAGTTGATTTGTCACCTAAATAAGGATCATACTATCTTACCCAATTCTATTTAATAGTATACGAGTGGGTAAAGTCATTTGAAGAAATATCGGAAAGTCTCTAAAGCGTATCAGCTTCATTTAGTAAGCCTAAGCAATAACTAGCCTATAGGATAAGGCCAACAACAACACTATGAAAACTATGAGGTAAGACATTGTCACACAAGAATAATAGGCATGCTTGAGCGCCCAAAACTACCCGACACACACCTGAAATATGAATTTTAATAAATAAACATGATTCGACTATAAGCCCATCCCAATTCTAGTTATTTAACATTTACATTTACAAGATCAATCTAAAGGTCAGTAAGACGTAGCCTAGATCAATACAAACTTTCACACTCTAAGTTTTTAATTCTGGATTTTGCCCTTCCGAATGACCTATGATCGCTACCACACTACCGAAATGATTGTAACATCAAAATAGATTTTTATATATTAAAATCACAATGATTGGTTACAGACGCAAAATCAAATCAAAATGGAATTATGAGACCCGCATCTGAAATACCAAAATCGACTCCTTCAATGGGTCCTCATTAGCTTACTGAACTTGTACCCCTGAAATGAGTACAATTCAAGGTCGAAAAAAACCAGCAACTAATCATGCAAGAAAATGATATAAAAACCACCACTAAAAGGGCTTGGGTAGTCCTTCTTAAAGAAAATCATGTGAAACAAACTTTCCATGCCTATCTCATAATCCAGTACAAAGCCATACAAAATCCCGGCAATACATAATAAAATTAACCAAAACAGAGCTCCACAACTCTAATAATAGGAAATAGAAATGTGTAACTTAGTTGAAATTATGACTATTCTTTATCGTAGAGACTAGTCAAATGACCTTCTAGATCGTGGAAGGACAGGCCTCCAAAGTATCCAAAACATGGTGTCTAGCGCACGAATGTGAAAGGTAAGCTTTTTTTTCCTACGCAATCACAGTATAGGAATACAAACTTGATGGGAAACCTCGTACATCCGATTAATGCAGACACCAAGCCTGTTAATCATAACATATGTGGCCTGAGATGCATAAACATGAAAGGTAAATGGAGGTTGCACTAGATTATGCACATCAACTGATTCCCCAAAGTTCAAAATCCCTGATGGCGTACTCAATATTCATTTGGAACCACGAACACATGAACAAACTATGCTACCCCACCAAACATAGCTTTTTTTAAACTTAAGTGAGATGTCTAAACTTCTAATCTAGGTATTCTTGATGAAATGTGGGTTTCACATTAAAACTCCATTTTAAGTTATTGCCACAAAGTTGCTCCAAATGAGCCTGGAAGCCTCAAGAATTCTACCACGAGCAAACGCAATGGAACTGTAGACACTCAAGTAAAATCCAATCCATGAAATAATTCGATCTATGGACAGCGTTATGGTGGTAAGGATCCACATTGAAGGTCCTTCTAGGTTAAACTTGGTGTTCCAGAGCTATCAGAATCATCAAATTTGCATTCTGAGGCCGTCTACCTGAACTTTTAACTGAAGTCAACCATTAACTTAAAAAAACACCTAAATATAGAAACTTGCACAGAAACCAAATGAATGATGAGGTAATCGAATTGTCAGTCCCCACAAGTCATAAATGACATGGGGTTGCTATAAGAATGTTTTAAATGTAAAAAAGGAATGCAATAAGAGAAAATGGTTCGAAAGGTCATTATACGTTTACCATTAAAAACATCTCGATTAATGAGTAAAAATCAGAACCTAGTGTGAGTAAGATTTTTGATAAAAGATCACCAAACTTCAAATAACAATTTCAGATTACAACTATACAATCGATAGGACTAACTCTAATGCCCCCAACTCAATTGTTTACTCTTGGTATGCCTCTTCAAAGAATATAAACTCTTTTATTAGAAACTTTGAAGTATTAGTTACACAAAAACTACTACTTAATCAAGAATAAGACTAGTAAAGTAAGTAACAACTTCAATTTCAACTTAAACTCAAATTAGACCCAAAAAAACCTATTCGATTTAGTACTTCATTTTCAACCCTAGATTCAACAAACAACTCCTTAATTTGATGACTATTGTTTGCTACAGAACTATGTTATGATGGATATAGTACCTGCTTTAATTGTGTCTAGTAATAATCCTTTTGTCAAGATAATCAATAGGAAAATAATTAGGTTTTTGCTCCGCAACATAGAATTATTAAGTATGAGAATACTATATTAATGGGATAATGTTCCCTTAATAGATGTCTCCTCATAAGATTCTTTCCTAGTCATGTATGCTTAATTGTCTCGAGAGATTCTCTACATCTTCACATATCATAAGTAACGTGTTGTATGAGCATGGTTTACATAACATTACATTTACACATATATGCTTTGTGAGTAAACCTATCTTTTATATAGATTATTTGTCATTTATCAAAATAGTAAACACTATTAAATAAGGGCATTAGCCACCCAACACTAACTAGATGTATATGGATTAGTAATAGTAAAATATTACAACAAACTAACCTTGAAAAGATTTTAACAAAACTAGAGACTTGTTTTTAAAAAATAATTATAATAGTATTTTTCGATGACATTAAGTTCAAGTCCTTTGAAATGATAGGAAAGAAACAAAGACCAGAGATATATTGTTCTGTGAGTAAAACACAATAGAGAAGAAGAGAGTACTGATAGAAAAGAATTTTTTTATTGACTGAAAAAAAACTGCGATGCAGTCATTCTAATAAGCAAAAACATAGTAAACGTTAAGCTAAAATATAGTAACTATCCAACAAGATTTTCTCCTAAAACCTAGGTAACAACCCACGTTTAAACTACTTCCTAAAGACTAGGACAAACAAAACAGATAAGAATTTATTTTCTAATAGAACTCTAGTTTACTAAACTGGATTATTAAAACTAACACCCTCCCTTAAACTGAAAGCTCTCAAGCTTCAGTTTAACTTCAGCTTCTTGAACTCTTCCATTGTGCTGATGCCCATCAACCTCCTTAGCTTTTGGAAAGTAAGAGACCTGAGAGTTTTAGTAAAAATGTCCGCCAACTGATCTTCACTTCGGCAGTACTGAATCTCTATTGTTCCTTCGTTATTGAGATCTCGCAGGAAATAATACTTCACATCGATGTGCTTGCTTCCTCCATGTAGAACAGGATTTTTTGATAGTTTAATGTCTTAGTTGTTGTCGCAGAAAATTATAGTTGCTCCTTTTTGTTTGAATTGTAGTTCTTCAAGATTTTTCCTCAACCAAATAGCTTGACAAGCACAAGCTGTAGCAGCAAAAAATTCTTCTTCAGTAGTCGATAAACTTACAATTTTTTGCTTCGTGGAAGACCATGAAACAGCCCCTGTGCCTACCACAAAAACATAGCCTGAAGTGCTCTTTCTGTCGTCTTGATCACCTGCATAATCTCTGTCAACAAAACCAATCAAATTAGATTTTTCACCCTTCTTGTGGAACAAACCGAAATCCTTAGTTCCTTGTAAGTAGTGAAGAATTCTCTTGGCAGCTAGCAGGTGAATTTCCGTCGGGCTCTCCATATACCTGCTTATAAGACTTACACCATACATGATGTCGGGCCTTGTGTCTGTAAGATACATCAAACTACCTACAATTTGCCTGTAGAGTGTGTTGTCTACCTTAGCTACTCTTCCAGCTTTGTTTAGCTTCAGGACAAACTCAACTGGAGTATCGGCGGAATTGCAATTCTTCATCTTGAATCGGTTTAAAATTTCCCGCACATATTTCTTTTGGCAAACAAATATACCATCATCAGATTGCACTACTTCAATACTAAGAAAATAATGCATCTTACCAAGATCAGACATCTCGAATTCATCCATCATAGATATCTTAAAATAAGAAAAATGGCACTATCATTCTCGGTAAATATAAGATCATCAACATATAAACACACAATGAGCATTTTCCCAGATTCTCCAATTTTAACAAAAAGAGAGTGCTCGTATGGACATTTCAGGAAACCAACTTTCAGAAAGTAAGCCTCAATGTGACTATACCAAGCTCGTGGAGCTTTTTTTAGTCCATAGAGAGCCTTTTTCAACTTGTATACCTATGCTCATCTCCAATTTTGATATAGCCAGAAGGTTGTTCAATAAATACCTCTTCCTCCAAGTATCCATGTAGGAAAGCTGATTTGACATCCAATTGAAAGATAGGCCACTAATTTTGTGCCGCCAAGGCAATTACCATTCTAATGGTGTCATGCCTTACGACTAGAGCAAACACTTCAGTGTAGTCCACACCATGCTCCTGCTTGTATCCCTTAGCCACCAATCGCGCCTTATACTTGTCAATTTCACCATCTTCTTTCAATTTTGTCTTATAGACCCACTTGACACCAATGGTTTTCTGCCCCTTCGGAAGATCTGATAACTCCCAGGTTCCATTTCTTTCAACAACATCAATCTCATCATCCATAGCTTTCCTCCATTTCTCCTCTTTGACAGCATTCTCAAAAGTTGTAGGATCGCAATCTGCAAACAATGCAAAATGGGAAACATCTTCATTAACATCAATTCCTGTTACCTTATAATCCGTCATCCACGCGGGCCTTCTGCGAGCACGAAGAAGAGGCTGTTCAGCTGCATCAGTTTCTTCAAAAGTTGCTAGTACAGTTTCCAGTTGGTGAAATTTCAGCAACAGCTGGTAGAATTCCAGCAGCTGTAGAAGCTGAATTCTCTGCACTTTCAGGCATCGCAGCTACTTCTTCGGCTCCAGTATCAAACACAATTGGAGTAGACTTCTCCATACTACATTCCCAAGTGTTTTCTTCATCAAAAACGACATCTTTGCTGGTCACAACTTTCTTTGTCAAAGGATTGAACAGCTTGTACGCCTTGGATGTGTCGCTAACACCAATAAAAACACATCTCTCACCTCTATCGTCAAATTTCTTTCTTTTTGCTTCTGGGACATGTGCATAAGCAATGGACCCAAAAATTTTAAATTGGTCTACTGTCGTTTTCCTTCCGCTCCAAGCTTCCTCAGGTGTAACATCTCGAAGAGCAAAAGTGGGACATCTATTCAAGATGTGAATTCTCCAATTCACTGCTTCCGGCCAAAATTCCTTTGGAACTCTTCCCCGAGCCAGCAAGCTACGAACCATATTGAGAATGGTTTCTTCCTCTCAGCCACACCGTTTTGTTGCGCTGTATATGCTGTTGTGAGCTCTTTCCGAATGCCACTAGTCTCACAAAAATCAACAAATACCTTAGAGCAATATTCTCCTCCGCGATCTGTCCGAAGGTTCTTAACAGTCCTTCCAGTCTCATTCTCCACACGAGCTTTGAAGATTTTAAACACATTAAAGGCCTCCGACTTTTCTTGCAGAATATACACCCAAGTCTTCCTGGAATAATCATCAATAAAGTAATAAAATACTTTTTACCTCCATTCGAGATTGGTGTTATTGGCCCGCAAATATCTGAGTGTACCAAACCCAATACCTCTTGGCTCTCCATGACTTACTTTTCGGAAACTGAGAACGATGTTGTTTGCCAACAACATATTCTTCACACATTTGGGAGGAAACAACAATTTCAGGAAGCCCCGTCACCATACTCTTCCTTTGAAGGATCTTCAAGCCACTAAAGTTCAAGTGACCATATCGAAATGCCACAACCATGATGGGTTTTTCACTTCTGCCATAGAGAAAGAATGAACATTTTCAATCTTCAAAGGAAACAACCTATTTTGACTCATTCTCACAATAGCAATAATTCCTTTGGAAGAATCATAAATTTCACATGCATCATCCCTTAAGGTGATGCATAATCCTTTTTCTAACAGTTGACCGACACTCAGCAAATTGCTTTTCAAAGCTGGAACATACAACATATTAGATATGATCTCCACACACCCATTTTTGGTTCTAAAATTTATATTACCCTTTCCCATCACATTCACAGTAGATAGATTACCAAAACTAACTGTCGATCAGAAGCTTTCAATTAAATAAGTAAAAGAAGACTTACTTCTAGTCATGTGGTTACTACAACCGGTATCCACATACCAAAGAGCTTGTTGGTCAGGCTCTTTTTCAACATGAACTGCCATTAACAAAGTTTCTCCTTCTTTGTTCTCAACGAAATTTGACTTCTCCTGTTTCTCATCATGAAGCCTAGTATAACATTCAGAACGATAATGACCAAATTAATGACAACGATAACATTCTACCTTGGATTTATCGAAATCCCTTCCTCTGCCTTTGCCGTAGTCATTAGCTCTAAAATTTCCACAGCCTTCTTTGTTGCCTCCGTCTCTATTTCCACGATCTTCTCTTCCTTTTCCTCTTCCTCTACCTCTACCCCTTCCTCTAGAATCGGAAGAAATAAAAGTAGAAGCCTTCAAGGCCTGCTCCTTAGAAGCTGAATTTCGATTCATCTTCTGTACATGTACCAATAAGGAGCTTTGCAATTCATCAAGCGATAACTCATCTATATCTTTTGACTCCTCAATGGAGCAAACGACATAATCATACTTCGGCGTTAACGAGCGCAATATCTTTTCAACAATTGTGACATCGTTCATCTTCTCTCCATGGAATCGCTTTTTGTTGCTAGTCTCCATCGTTCTAGCACAGTAACTCATTACAGACTCTCCTTCCTTCATCTGCAAAGTCTCAAAATCCCTTCTCAAGGCTTGAAGCTTTGCGCGCTTCACTCTAGCAGTGCCTTGATATTTCTTTCTCATGGAGTCCCATATATCCTTGGAAGTTTCTTTACAAAGAATAGTTTCCAAGATAGGACGCTCAATAGCCTGAAAGTGGTAATTTTTTGCCTTCAAATCTTTCAACTTTCTTGCTTCGAACTCCATCTTTTGAGCATTCGTCAAAGCCTCGACTTCTATTGGAGCGCCGATGCCATCCTCCATAATTTGTCAATACTCTTTTGACCGTAAAAAATTTTCCATCAGCATACTCCAATGGTCATAATGACCATCAAAACGAGGAATGGCTGCTTGCAAGAAGTTGCTCTCTGAAGCCATAAACTCACAATATCTCTCTCTGTTTTTATTTGAAACTAACTTGCAGCTCTGATGCCATTGATAGGAAAGAAACAAATTCCAGAGATATAATGTTTTGTGAGTAAACACAATAGAGAAGAAGAGAGGACTGATAGAAAAGAATTTTTTAATTGACTGAAAAAAAACTGCGATGTAGTCATTCTAATAAGCAAAAACATAGTAAACGTTAAGCTAAAATATAGTAACTATCCAACAAGATTTTCTCCTAAAACCTAGGTAACAACCCACGTTTAAACTACTTCCTAAAGACTAGTACAAACAAAACAGATAAGAATTTATTTTCTAACAGAACTCTAATTTACTAAACTGAATTATTAAAACTAACATGAAAATCCTTCCCAATACACAATACTATTTTTGTGCTAACCGCACATCATTCTGGTAGGTACAAATTCAAATATATTCTCTCTTCGTGTGCATAAAAAAAAAGAAAACAATAAATATTTATAATCATTATTAAACTATTCATTGTCAAAAATCTTAGAACAAATAAAACTTTGTAGTTTGAAATCATTGTTTTGTGATAACACCAAGTAATTAAATAATCTATATATATATATAATTCTTTCTTATGGCATGACTTTCTCAAACTGCATCAGAAGATGCATATCGAATGTATTATTTTATTTTAAAATTTGAGGAAACCTATAAAAAAAATATTTAACAAGTATTGAGTGTCATGAAATAACTAAAAAATTATTTATTAAGTATAGAGTTAATTATAATGTATTGTATTAATCAAGGAAATAAACTTGAGAGTGGAACCAAATGAACTCTATTACCCAATCAAGCAAAGCAATAAACATAACTAGTGTCATTTTTGTTCTATCACAAGAGCAGTAAATGTGAATGTTTTCATATCCACCACAAAACAAATGATGTTGGGTATTAATAGTTTTAACATCTATGCACATCATTAGTTTCACAATAAATAAAGCATTTTCTTAAGAAAAAATTCATTAATCATACAACATTTTAAATTTTCGATAAATCACAAATTATTATTTGTGTGTTTTCTCAACGTAGTCTTTCAACAAGTATGAATAATCACAAAGCACAATTTTAAAAGTTTGTGCTAAAAAGGATGACTTAAATAAAAAAATTTTGAGGTTCTATCCCAATTTATGTCTGAGTTAACAAAGTTCATATTTATTAGATAAACCTTTATAACACTTGATTTATGGGGGTAGCTTTTGTAAAATATGATTGTAGTTATTTTATCAAGTTATTTAGAAATATATCAAGTTGTTATAAATATATGTATTCTTTAAAACTATTCTCTCCATGTTAACGAGATGAAGTTCATTTTATAAGTAAAAGAGAAAATTTTATGTCTTCTTATATTTTGTGATTATGTAAGATATCTTAGGTGGTATGGACTTTTATTTTCTAATTATTTTTTATCGGACGCGTGTGAAGTTTTCTCATATGATTTCTAGAAAGATCACAAGCATTTATTACAATCTACTTTGCAAGTTTTTTTTCTTAAAATGTTATTAAGTTATAATTACTATCATGGACTTTTTTTTTGTAAATGGTAAAAAGTATTAATTACTTCTTTTATTTTGGCAGAATACGGATAAGAAAAATTTTCTAGAGCATTTCTCAATGAGAGTTTTTCACCTATAAATTATTAGGTTGGGTTGGATTGGATTGTCAAGTTGAGCTATTGAGAATAACCTTCCCCTGGCGTTACCATTTGGTTTGTTCTTCCTCATATTATGTCCTTTTACTCCTTTTTAGCCTAAACTTCACTTGATTTTGGATTGGATTAAATCTCTGTATAGGTGTAAATGTGCATTCCTCGATAGGTTATTGGACTATCCTCTCTGATTGAGTTTAGGTTCCAAGACTAGGCCTTTTAATCCTCATGTAGGATTTTGTCTTAACTTTATTTTGTTTTCCCCTAATGTCTGTCATTTGATTGTTTTTTTTTTGTTATACTACAACAAAAGAGCTAAATTTCTATTAGGATCAGAATAATTTCCTTCATACTAGAATCTTATTAGTCGATTTCTCTTGTTATATTATCAATTATATGCATGTTGGTCTGATACAATTATGGCTAATTTTTTTCAAATTGATTCTTTCTAATTTCATTTGTGGTAATTTTAGGTCTGATCACTACAATTGTGAGTTGGCATTGTTGAAACTTCTCAAATCACAATGGACGATTTTGGTCATTTTCCTACGATTGTACGAAAACTTTATTCTCTCCTTATTCTTGACCTTCAGCGTGATCCTTTTGAATCTATGAAGGTATTGGCATTGTGGATTTGGCTTGAGCATACTTGCCTTTTCAGCGATGTTATTAGAAAGATCGCATCATTCACTCAAGATTTTATTAATCAACTTGCTGATGAGGCTGTAACCTGTCTCAAATGCATTGACGATACAGAGTATCTTCTCTCAACCAATGCAAATGATATTCCGTTAACCAAAAAAGTCACTAGAAATGATTTATCTATCTTATTTTTCTGTCAAAATCGAAATGGTACAACTAGTGGGATAAGAAAAATTGTAATTGAGGTTTGTCTTAAGATACTGCCAGATATTGTGAGGGAATCCTTGAATAGAAGTTCCGAACAAACTTCGATGCAAAGCAATATGTCAATGGGGCCACCTCTTGATGAGGAATATTTAATCAAAAGAGTTTCTCAGTTGGGGCTTGAAGGTGATATGAAGGGACATAACATATCAGATGAAGAACTAACAATGTTTGTTACTTTCTCCAAGGACTATCCTGTAACTGAATTGGAAATTAGAGAATTCATTGCACCAGTTTTTGGAGAATATATTGAGTACATTCTAATGCAGGAGGTGAAGTCCAATGAACAAGCTCTTTATGCTCAAATTGTGTTTTCTATACCAGGAATTATAGAGTTTATTCTTCAGAATGAATCCAAAGCTAAATTTATTATCAATGGAAAGGAGGTGTGGATGCAAAAGTTTGTCCCAGAAAATGGCAACTCTTCCTTCCCTTAAACGCTTCATTTTGCGTGTGTTTTAACAATAAATGTATTTGTTATAGCAATGAATACAAAGTTTCTTATAATCAATGTATCTAAATATTTTCTATTTTGTCTTTGGATTCTACTTTCTATTTTCTATAGAGATTAGAGAGCGAAAATCATGAAAAATTCCACAAAATTCCTTTCGAAATAGGCCAAGATCTTTGAGCCCTCTCGCGTATGTTGAGAAAACACATAAATTAATTCAAAAGTAATATGAAATATTGTGTTATTGTAATAAAAAGCTAATTAAAATTAAAGTAAAGAAGAAAAGTTTATTGCATAACTATTTTTGATAAATATAAAGCTTATTAGACATGATTTAATATCTAAAAAATGATGCATATCTTTATTTAAGAAATAATCCAAGAATTGAATTAAAGACTAGTGAAATCTTCTTATTTGACTATAGAGAAAGAACATATTACAAGAATGAGATATCAAAAGTAATTGAAAAAAAGAAATTAATGTAGAGTACAATAAAAAGTCTTTGAACGTATCTAAGAGAATTTGTCATAATTTTCTTTTGTGGTTAGGACAAATGTTGAAGAAGTTTACTATCTCTGCTAAAACTTATATTTAAGAGTTCAGATTCTGACATAAACTATTATTATGACATGAAAATTACATTTAATATACTTTTCAAACAAATTTACTCATAGTTATTAAACTCAAACTGTAATATTAAAAAAAATTAACTAGTTTTGAGATATATATGTTGCATGTGAATATCAAATCATGTACTACACTATTTTTTAAAAAATAATGTCAATATTATTAAATCAAAACTTTAGGCAAATAATATCCGAAAACACCTTTAACTATTTATACTATAAAACTAAATATCGATAAGGTAGTGTGACACCTCTCTATGGTCTTTAATTAGATATACCATTTTCCTTTTTTTTTTTCTTTTACTTTTTTCTCATTTGAAAATTAATTGTTATATATATAAATAAAAGTATTATTGTTAGAATCTCTTAGTTACACCTCTTAAACATAGTTTATTCCCCCTTCTCAATAGTGTGTTCTATAGGTATATTGTACTGTTGGAGTTCTTGTTTTTAATATAATATAAATAAATAAATATTGATATAAAATATAAAAAATATGGTACGGTGGATGTTTCTAGTTGGTGTATCATATTAATTCAACATTTAAGTTTAGGAGTGTTCAAGTTCCTCTGAACCTCATATTCTCAACATTTGTAAATCACACTTGAGTTTTTAAAAGGAGAAGAATAGAAAACTTAAACAACTCATAGTTTAGAAATGTGCGAATACCCCTCTATTTATAGTTAACAAAGGATAGTATCAACATGTACAATCTATCTTATGTGTTAGAGAGGAAAAAAGTTGACATGGTGCACCAGATGAAATAGATTTTTAATTATTAAATAATAGGATTAAATAATAAATTCCGATTTTATTTTCTGTCATTATTTTAAATAATAAATTTTTTTTTACAGAAATTAAAAAACAAAATAGAACTTAACGCAGTTCTTAAAAATATCTTTTTTACAACTTCTTTATATTATCGTTCAATTCATGAAGTATAATGTTATTAATATAAATGAGTTTTAAAATGATAATTTTAAGAACAACTTTAATGTATATTTTATTTTTTCATTTTTTTTATAAATTTTTTATTTATTAAAAAAATAGTAATTTATTATTTACTATTTATTATTATTAGTTAATAATTTTAAGAATATATTTTTTGTGGTGATTGGCATGTGACTTTTTTTCCTCTCATATTATATATAAGATAGATCTTATTGTCTTATAACTTAAAAAAAGGTAGAAAAGAAAAAGGAAATAAAAATATGTTGTACATAAGCCATTCTAAATAAATACATAGAAAAACAACCCTATTTATTTATTTTTTTTAAAAAAGATTAACAGCAAATTGATTACTTTGAAGGTGAATTTGAAGTGGTTGTCTATATCTTTCTCTATTAACTATCTCTATATTTAAATATGCGTGTTTTTTTTATCACCTTTGTATGAGTCTTCTCTGCGAGAATTAGTTGTTCATTTTCCCATCCAATCCCTTATGTAGGTATAAATTCTAATCATGTTCTCCGATGACTTTAATGTTGAAATGTTGATTATGTAATCTATTGTAATGTTATGTCATGATTGAGTTATTCGTGATTTTATAAATAGTATTCTTTTTATGACATAATTGTTGGAAAAAATATGGTATGTAGTTTGGTCAATTTCTTGATTATCAAAATATATTTTTTAAAAAATTAGCACACTGTGATCAATGATATGGCTAATGGCATATGCAAGAAGTAGAACAACAAATTGAGTCACTCAGATATATACTTTATATATCATGCATATTAATTTTCTTTTTCCAAATATATTATATAGTTAACTATGACAAAAAATAAAATGAATAGAGGGAGTACAAGATTTACTATATACCGAATAAATGAAATAGTATTAAAATTCCATGCATTTTCATTTATTCAATATTTTAAAAAAAACTTTACAATAATAGATCTATTCAGATGCTTATCTTGGATTTAGTGATATAACATATTGTCTTGCAAAACTTAATATATTGAAGTATAAAATTAATCAGGTATTGACAATGAGTGCGACAATATTTAATTTGTATTAACTAACTGAAATCTTGTATAAATGTTCAATTTCCGTAGGTTTAATTTCAGAGATGTCATGGTCTCATCGATGTCCTTTATGGCATTTCTTCGAGTGGAGAATTTTTTAACCACACTTAGAATTAAGAAAAATCTAGAAACTTAGTTAAAGTTGAAGAAAAATTGAGATGATATAAGATGGATCTACTTCAATTTTCATGAGTTGATTTATTTTTGTAATTTTCAAATTATTATGTTAATATTATTAATTATCTTTTGATATTCTTTTTATGTTCTAAATTATCAAATATAGATATTTACCAAATGTGTTTGTGTTGAACTCATATGTTTATTTTATTTATTTATTTTTATTATGCATGATAACTATTTAAAAGGATACTATCATTTTCAAGATACATTTAATAGCATAAAGAAATGGTGAGTAGGTAAAGGTGAGTAGCAATATATATTACATATTAGTTTAACTTTTCTGCATATAATTTAAAAGTAATTATGGATAGTTAATGACTTTGACATTTTATAATGTTAATAGTGTTACTTAAGATTTTTCTATATTTATATTTTTATTATGTCAATAATATATTACTGAATTTTGTTAATTTATTTTAAAAATTCATCTTATTCTAGCCATGTAGTTTTTCTATAGTTTCTTTGTCTCTATATAGTTTTTGGTCTCTTTCCACCCCTATCTTCTTTATATTATTAAATGAGAGGAAAAAGTCCCCACATCAAGTAATTGACATGTTAATAAAATGTCATTTGCCAATTAAATCTTCTATTTATTTAAGTGATATATTTGCAACAACCCTCTTAGTCGTTTTATGAGTAATAATCATTATTTTATGTTAACCTTTTTAAATAGCTTTTATGAATAATTTATGATTTATAAAAATAAGAGACATGAATTTCAAATTTAATAGAGAATTATATTGTTGCTAATAATAATGGAAAAAGAATAAATAAATAAATAAATAACAACAATAATAATCATACATATACATATACTACATACATACATATATATAATAATCATACATACATACATAAATACATACAATATGTGTGTGCGCGAGCGCGCGTGCGTGCGTGCGTGTGTGTGTACACACACACACACACACACACATATATATATATATATTCATGTATATATACATAGCCTAGGTCTGCCTACGTGGCGTCACCACAAATTAGGATTCCCTTTTTGTTCATATATTTTCAAAATTAGTCTTCTCTTTCATTAAAAGTTTTGACTTTTATGAAAAGTTACGATTTTATGAAAAGTTTTGACTTTTATGAAAACTTGTAACTTAATTAAGAATTGCGACTTTATGAAGGGTTGCGACTTTTGTGAAAAGCTACGAGTTTTATGAAAATTTGTGACGTTTATGAGAGGTTGTGACTTTTTCAAAGACTTATGACCTTTCCAATAAGACACAATAAACATTTATTTACACTACCCTTTGTTGTTTATAAATAGAGGGATTTCCTCTCATTTTGAAACAACGAAAATTTTGAACTTCTTCTTCTACATCTGAACGATTAAATATTTGTGTACTTTGGTCCTGTTTAGTGGTTCGCTAACATCATTATTTTTGTATCAATACAATGGTGACTAGCATCGTTCCTGAGAGACTCTATTCCTTTAAACCTTGGGTAACATAGGGGTATAAATTTTTTAAGGGGAGATGTGCATTCAGTGAGCTCGAATTTTTCCTTTCCACTTCATTCTTTTGTTAAAGATCCTTGTATGTTTTTTACGGTCATTAATTTATGTTTGTGTTATTAATTGTTGTTTTTGAGTACATGTTTTAAACTTTATTGTTTATGTTTATGCTTTGATCAGATGTTGTAGTAAAGATATGTTAATCAATATTTTGATTTAATCACTAGACTATTGGCATCACGTAGATTTAAATTATTGAATTTATAAAATAAATTACTTTGATCTTTAAGTGTTTTCAGTAGCTAAAAAATTCATGGGTTGTCCAAGAAGGGACTTTTGAGGTTCAGAAATTATGGTGTTTCCACTCTACCATGGAGTTTTAGTTATTCAACTCTCTATGATCTTATCGAGGCATTCAATCAATTAGTGACATCCAAAAAATAAAGGAATGCAGTGGGATGGTAAGTATTGTACTCAACCTTAATTAAAAGTTTGGGGTTCAAATATTGGATTGATGTCAATGAATTACCCCTCAAAATAGGATGAATCCATATTAATCAAATATTAGAGAAATAATTTTCTCCTTATAAACATTAGATTAAAAATTGCAAAAAAATAATGTTTTAACCATATCGGTCAAAACATAAACAACAAAATATGTCTTTTGGCTATCAAAGTAGTGTCATACACTGCAAATGATTTTGAATAAGGGACTTGCTAAGTCATTATTTAATCTAAATTATTCGAGTGACATACATTATTTCATTGAACTCGAAGAGATGTTTTTCAAATTTTAAATTAACTTGTCAAGTACACAGCTAATTATATAAGATGTATAGTATTTAGATTCTTATGCACAGACTTTGAATTGGAGAAACACTCATGCAATTGATGAATAAAATGTTTGGACCACTTTTGAAAAATACAAATATAGACAATGAAATAGTTACCTATCATTTCTAAAGACTTTGGGTGATGAATAACTACACTATAATGAAGAATTACTAACAAAATTCTTAAGCACTTAGAATTATTTTTTTTATTTTAAGATTTAAAAATAATTCATTTTATTTTGGGGTAAAATATTCTTGACAATTAATCGTTGGGATGTACCCACTTGAAAACGCTTGTATTATCAAATATTCAGAAGTATATTATTAACATAGTTCACCACTGCGCGAAGCGCGAGCAATTTACCGAGTAAAATAATAATAAGGGCAAAAAGCCCTAGACTTGAATGTCATATGTCTCACGAAAAGTTGAAAAAAAAATATGAATAGAATAGACGAAAAAAATGGAGAAGAAGAAAAGAAAAGAAAGGGAGAAAAGAAAAGGAAAACGGGAAGAGGAAAATAAGAATTTCAACCCAAAGAGTCGAGGTAATTATTCTCATCCTTTCTATTAAATTTTTATGTAATTTTGAATAGATTTTTAGGCTGGAAATGTGTATAATTTATATTGATTTAAGAAAATATAGGTCTAGGGTTCTTAGAATAACATCCTAGTATGGGGGTCAAATAATGATTCGTTTTAACTAAAATTTTGCATGTGAGTTTATTTTATCATGGGTAAACATACTGAAAGAAAATTCCAGATTTGAATTTGATGGCTCGGGATGACTTTTCTACCCAATTTTCAAGCCGAAACTAAATATAGTAATATGGGTGTCATTAGATTTGCATTCTTATGAAGATTATATATTTGAATAGATCGCATTGATTTGGAGGCATAAAGAAAAGTGAAAACTCAAGTCCTGGAGTGATTGTTCAATTGTTTGAGGTAAGTGGATTTCTAAATCATTATTAAGTGTGTAGAATCATGTATTTCCTTGTGATATGTGTTGGGGAGTAATGAGTCTTGATGATGGGTTGAATTTTCCAAATTGATAACTCTAACAATGTAAAAGGAGTAATAAAAGAAAATGTGATTAATTGTTGGTTTGTGTGGAGCGAAACAGATTTTAACACAAGAAATAAGTCGATTTTAATGGTACAGTAACAAGGAAATTACAACTAAAAAAGAAAAATTACAGCAAAAGAAAGGATAGGTCTAGAAGAGGAGATGAGAGGTCATACAGTAGGAATGGAGATGAGAGAATAACACAGAATGCATCAACATCAGGATGCCCTCTCATGTCCTACTACTCTGCTCTTATAATTGCCTTTGTCCTTTTTCTTAATTTTTGCTAACTCTAATACCTCCAACTTTTAATCATGATTCCAATCAAAGTAGACCAATCTAGCCATTGACATTTTTATCTTTTGTTCTCTTCCCAAAATATCCCTACTAGCTTGTACGTCCACCTCAGCAAGTACCTTATCGTTGTAGTTGTATATGATAATAATAAGGGGTGACTTGATGGACAAACTTTCCCATACGACGTTTCAACATAGAGATGTGGAAGAGTGGATAGATGCGCGTTGCGGATGGAAGTTCAAGTTTATAGGCGACATTGCCAATGCACTTAATTACCTTAAAAGGACAAGAATATTTCCTTCCCAATTTATGATCTTTTTGTAAATGACCTGCATTTTGGCGATATGGTATCAACTTGATATACACCCAATCACCAAGTTCGAAATGATCATCAGATCGTGCCTTATTTGCTAACCTTTTCATCCTATGTTGAGCCTTTCTCAGATTTGCCTTCAAAATCTCTAGTGTTTCATCCCTTCGAAGCATGTAACATTCAACAATGTAGGGGTTATCTTCCATACAATGCCTTAAATGGAGTCATACTTGCTGACAACTAAAGGGCCGTGTTGTACCAAAATTCTGCCCAAGAAAGCATGCCTACCCATTCATGTGGTGAATCTGCGACAAAGCTTCAAAGATACTGCTTAATGCATTTGTTGAAAGCCTCTGATTGGCCATCCATTATGCATGATATGTTGTAGTCATCGCTAAATATATCCCTTGTAGTGTATTGAGTTTCTTCCAGAATAATTGCAAAAACATAGGGTCGCGATCTGTGACAATGGATTGGTGGACCATGTTTAACGCCCCGAACCTACACCTTGGACGTGGCCGGCACCTAATGACCATTGCTGGCATAGAGAGAACCCTTGGCCAGACTTACTTAACTCAGCGGAAGACTTAACTCAATGATAAAATAAGACACATTCTCATAAATACTTAAATCAATGTCTTGACAAAAATGGCACATAAATCTCAAAATGTAACATTTGAAAATAAAAGAGACTCAACTAAACTAACTGGCTATTCGTCTATGAAGACTCTAAAATACTTTGATGAATGTTGGGACAGACCCCACAACATTCTGAAATATAAAAGACTAGAAAGCTTAGAAAGGATCCTCCTGAATGCAAGGATGCTCACCACTGAATCTGAGTGCTCAAACTGGATCAACGATGCACTGGATGTTGATCCTGGTTACCTGCGTTTGCATCATAAGATGATACAGACCAACTGGCATCAGTACATTAATGTACGAGTATGCAAAATGGAATGCTAAACAACAACTTATGCTTGATGATAATAAGATGAACTTACCTTGGCTTTACTCGACTCAAGAATTACTCTACTCAATGTATACATATAATGTAATTTACAACTCATGTAATATATATACATGAAACTTGTGAAACATTAAATCAAAGTAGTTCATTAAAGAAAATGCAATAGCAAACTCAACTTTACTTATATATGAAAGTAATATAGTTCTGTGGGAGGTTCTCTAAGCGATAAGCACCACTATGAGCCTAAGTGGTGATACAACATATTGTCCGCGCTTCTAGAAATGTCCTATACTTTGCCATTGCACAGAACTCCTCAACTTAGTGGATCCACTAGCTTAACTTAAGCGATTATCTAAAAAGTATAACCCATTAATACCCATGATGGCTACATGGTTTACATGGAGATTTGAGTTAATATGAACTCTCATCCCCACATCGGTGCTCAATACTCCCAAAATATGCTTTAGGTCATGCTTTTAAAATAACTTCCTTCCTTTGGGTTGAGATAATTTGCTCAACCCTTTTTAGCTTTTAAACAGCCCTCTTGGAACATATGTTCCCTTTTCTTGTTCAAAATTTTATTGGGAAATCTTAGTTTCCTTTTATCTTAAATGTAAAAAGATTTATAAACTCTCTAGGGAATACTTAGTTCCATTATATATTTTGAGAAATGACCTCCACTCTTTACTCTTTGGTTGACTTGAAAATTTTGATCTAAATCAACTCTTTAGGGAATACTTAGTACCTTTATACTTCTTTGAAGGAAAGACTTCAACTTTTCTTCTTTCTTTAACTCGAAGCTTGAGCCTTAAAACGTTTAAATAAGACTCTTGAAAACTTTAAGAAACTTTACTTTAACTTACTTACTTGCTTTAAACTTGACTTTTCAACTTCCTTGACTTTGATCCTATCTTTCCTTGACTTGAATTATGGATTCAATATTCATGATTCATGTTTATGGATAATTACATGATGTTTATATGTACCTTAGAGTATTGGAATCAACTAAAAAGTGTGGGTACATCACTTGACAACTAGTACGAAAAGATAGGGAAAGAACGGGGTCTCCAGGTGTCCTTAGCTCTCTGAGAGGCGTGGAGCGCCAGAGCCTGACGGACAGACAATGTCTTGAGGCGCTCTGTCTGGTACGGTGCGCCAGAGCCTGTCAAACAGAGACTGTCCTGAGAAGCTCTAGTAGGCACGGTGTCCCAGGGTCACTCAGACGAGACCTCTGACTTTTCTTCTCCGTTTTCATCTCTACACCTTCTAAACTTCCATGACTCTTACACCAATAACATAGGATTACTAATAAACTCAATACCAATAGATTAAACCAAAAAAAAACCTGAAAACACGAATCCAATCAACTAAGACATACTACAACTCAACCAACAAGGATATAACCATTGTTCAAGAATTTCAATGTTCATCATTCAATATATTCAAAATTTTGCTGAATTATTCAAATTGGTGTATGTGTAAACTAACTCAACATAGAAGATCTCACATACCTCAATAGGGATCAACCCCGATGAATTCCACTCGCAAAACCTTAGCGTTCTTGATTGATTCTTGATCTTTCTCTTCTTTTCTCCTTCTTTTCTCTTTTCTCCCACACCCTTAGCGTGAATTGGTTATATAAACTGACTTAAGGCTTATTTTTACTCCTACTAAACCCTTAAAACAAATTAGGAAATAGTTGGGTGGAATGACAAGTTTACCCTTACTAAAATCCTGATTTGGACCTTCCTCAACCCAACAACCCAACTTCCGATAGGCATATCTCTCTCATGAGATATCAAAATTGCACAAAATCGGTGACGTTGGATAGATCTCTTCCAGGAATTTCCGACCATATCAAGAAATGACTCTAACTCATCTTGAGCTTTAAGTTATGACCATTTTGAAATGACCAAAATCTAACTTTCTTAACTTAAGAAATTTCCCAAATTTTCCTGTTCTTTCCAGAAGTGATTATTTTTAGTTTCTTAACTTATTCTTGGCTATTCGAGTTATGAGATGTTATAATATCTCCCCTTGGAAACATTCATCCTAAAATGAGATTTCTTTCACTATGCTAAGGAAAGTCACAACAAACTCAATACTTAACACTCCAAAAGTAATTAACAATCATGCTTACTCATAATTCATAAAGTACTAAGAAGAGAACTAGTACCTTTATCTACGTTCTCTCCAAACTCAAAGAGATGTGGATATCTCTTATTTATATCCTCCTTCGCTTCCCAAGTTGCTTCTTCAACAAATTGATTCCTCTAAAGGACTTTGACTGATGCAACTTCCTTTGTTCTAAATTGCGAACTTGGCGATCCAAAGTTTGAACCAGAATCTGTTCATATGATAAGCTATCCTTAATCCCAGTATTTTCATCCGGTATTATCAATTATGGATAACCCATGTACTTTTTCAACATGGATACATGAAATACCTGATGAACCACTGCTAATTCTGGTGGTAGCTCTAACTCATAAGCAACGTTGTCCACTCTCTTGGATATTCTATAAATTCCAATATATAGGTGTCTAAGTTTCCTTTATTACCAAACCTCATAACACCCTTCATGGGTGAAACCATAAGATACACCTAATTATCCACCTCAAACTCTAACAGCCTTCTCCTAACATCTGTGTAGGAATTTTGGCGACTGTGCTGCCTTCAACCTCTCTTTAATCACTTTCACCTTCTTCATGGCTTTTGAACTAGATATGGTCCTATCAACCCTTCTTCACCAACTTCGAGCCGTCCAATAAGAGATGAACATCTTCTCCCATAAAGATCTTCGTATGGAGCCATTTAGATGCTCGAATGGTAGCTATTGTTGTAAGCAAACTCAATGAGAGATATGTGATCATCCCAATTCCCTTTGAAATCAAGCACACAAGACCTCAACATATATTCTAAGGTCTTGATACTACGCTCTACTTGTCCTTCCGTCTATGGATGAAAAATAGTGCTTAAGCTCACCTTCGAACCCAAGCCATTCTTGAAAGACTTCAAGAACTGAGCAGTAAATTGTGCACCTCTATATGAAATAATGGATACTGGAACTCCATAAATTCTTACCACTTCTTGAATGTATAACTTAGCATGATCCTCGACCGAATATGTAGTCTTTACGGGCAAAATTTGGGATAATTTTGTCATTTATCGACAATTACCCAAATAGAATCATGCTACATGCGAGATCTTGGAAAGCCTGTGATGAAGTACATATTAGTCATCTCCCACTTTCATTATGGAATTTCTATATTCTGGGCCAAACCTCCAGGCCTTTTGTGCTCTACCTTCACTTGCTGGCAATTTGAGCACTTGCAACAAACTTAGCAATGTCATTCTTCATACCTTCCCACCAATATACCTCTCTCAAATCTCGGTACATCTTGGTAGAACCTGGATGAATGGAATATTTGGAGCTATGATCCTCCTCCATGATCCTATCTTCGAGTCTATCCATCTTAGGTACACACAATCTACCTTGGTACTTCAGCACACCATCTACCCCGTGTTCAAAAATCAATACTCTTTGGTTATGAACATTTGCCTTCAAATCAAGCAAAATGGGGTCTTGATATTTATTTTCTTTCACCTCTGACACTAGTGATGATTCATCCCCATTAGTCACCACTATACCTCACTCTATGAAATCCATAAGTCTGACTCCCACGCGTGCAAGTCTTTGCACATATTTAGCTAATTCCCTCTTTTTTTCCTCAACATGGGCGCTACTCCCCATGGATAACCTACTTAAGGCATCAACAACTACATTATCCTTACCTAGATGGTAAATGATACTAATATCATAATCCTTGAGAAGTTCTAACCACCTCTTTTGTCAAAGATTGACCTCCTTTAGGGTGAACACATATAGTAGGCTCTTGTGGTCAGTAAATATATCCACATGAACGCCGTACAAATAGTGATGCCATATTTTCAAGGTGAAAACCACTACAACCAACTCTAAGTCATGGGTTGGGTAGTTCTTCTCATAAACTTTCAACTATCTGGAGGCATAAGCTATAACCTTGTCATTTTTCATTAACACAACCCAAACCAACTCTTGATGCATCACAATACACCACAAAACCTTGAGTACCCTCCAGTAAGGTCAAAACCGAAGCGGTAATCAATCTCTTTTTCAATTCCTGAAAGTTTTTCTCACAAACATTAGACCATTGAAACTTTACAGTCTTCTAAGTCAAATTGGTTAATGGAGACGAGATAGTTGAAAACCCTTTAACAAACCTTCTATAGTAGCCATCCGAACCCAAGAAACTCCTTATATAAGTTGGAGACGTGGTTCAAGGCAAACTCTGAACCACTTCTATCTTTACGGTATCAACTTTAATCCCATCACCGAAAACTATGTGGCCCAAGAATGCCACAGACTTAATCCGAAACTCACACTTAGAGAACTTGGCATATAGTTGCTTTTCTTTCAAAGTCTGAAGTAATATTCTGAGGTGACTAGCATGATCTTCTTCATTCCTTGAATAGATTAGTATGTCATCAATGAAGACGATAACAAACATATCTAAGTAAGGTTGAAGACTCTGTTCATAAGATCCATGCATGTTGCAGGTGCATTTGTCAACCCAAAAGACATAACCCAAAACTCATAATGCCCATATCTAGTTCTAAAGGATGTCTTTGGAATGTCACATTCTCTAACTCTTCACTGAGGGTAGCCACATCTGAGATCAATTATTCAGAAGCAGGAAGCACCCTGAATCTGGTAGAAAAGATCATTTTTCCTTTGAAGAGTATACTCATTCTTGATGGTCACCTTATTTATACATATCCTAAGGGAATCATCCTTTTTTCTCACAAATAAGACCGAAGCGCCCCAAGTCGAGACACTTGGTCGAATAAAACCCTTATCTAACAGATCTTTCACCTGGTCTTTCAACTCTTTTAATTCTGCCGGTGCCATTCTTTATGACAGTATAGAGATATGACGAGTATTTGGAATGATATCTATGCCGAAGTCTATCTCTGTCTTAGAAGGGACTCCAGGTAAATCATTAGGAAATTTTTTTGTAACTCTTTTACTATAAGAATTGACTAAAGGGGAGGTATCTTAGCACTTGAGTAATTAACTCGAACTAAGTGATAGATACACCCCTTTGAAACTAACTCCTTTTCTTATGGTACGTAATAATATGATCCTTAGGCACTATTGAACTACTACTCCACTCTATGACTGGCTCGTTAGGAATTAGAAACTTGACAACTCGAATTCTACAATCTATTGACGCATAACAAACATGGATCCAGTCCATACCTAGAATGACATCAAAATTTACCATGTCAAACTCCACTAGGTCATCTATGGTGTTCTTATGATTAATAGAGATAGGAAAATCACAATAGACTCTTTCCGCTATAATAGACTCTCCAATAGGGGTAGATACAGAGAAAGGCTCACAAAGTTTCTTAGGAAGAATCTCAAACTGATTTGCAACATAAGAGGTCACAAAAGATAAAATTTCTCTTATGTCTAACAAATCATAAACATCAAAAGTAAAGACTTCGATCATACCCGTGACAACATCTTGCGAATTATCTTGATCTTGGCGACTAGTGATTGTATAGAGAGGATTTGCCCCTCCACCAGTACCAGACGTGGCTCCTTTATGTGTAGACCTATCTTGTCATGCCGCGAGCTACACCTGAGATGCGGACACGGAACCTATGACCACAAGTGTTCCTAAGCTAAACGTGCTGGCATGATCATGAGCATACTAAACAAAATAAACTGATGCGGAAGCTAAATCATAATTAAATCTGAAAAGATGGGGAATACCCATATTCTATAACTGAGATATTTGAAATAATGAGTTTAGTACAAAGGAAATATTAACTCAACACTAAGATGAATCTAACTATATCTGAAATAAGCCTCTAAACTAGACTAGAAATACTGGGACAAGCCCCAACTAAATCTAGCAAAAACTGAAACTAAATAGCTAAAGACCGAAATGAAACTCATGACTTTGTCCTCGGAGAATGAAGACTCACCACTGAATCTGCTGAATTGGAGATCGGAAATCGATCTATGCGTGATCTAGATGCTAAGAACCTGAACCTACATCACGAGAAGATGTAGCACACGTATGCGTCAGTACTTGAAAGGTACTGAGCATGTAGGATAGAGTAAATGTGAAATAAAACATAACAGAACAAGCATAAAAGCAAGTATAATAATCTGACATGATATACTGAGTTGTGAGCTGACTGGATGCAATGACCAATTTATAACATGCTGAAACTGAATACTGAATTTACTGATAAATGGCCAATGCAAAGAGTTTGACTGAACTGTGGGAGCTACTAATGACCGATAAAAAAACCACATGAGCTAAATGTAGAGTCTGATGTATACGCCCCATCGAGAGGACCCAATATAACCTACCAAAGGTATAAAGGCATGCTGGCGTGATCACTAAACTGATTGCCCATAGAGGGGACTTACAACCTACTTGGCTAGTAGTTCTGCGACTATTGGGTACGCTAAACCCTAGTCTAACTCGGTATTATGCTACTCCCAATGAAATCTGTAAGTTTATTGATTATGTCTGAGTTTATGTAAATAGTGGATACCTCGAACTGAACATGCAAACTGAGAATGCAACATTTAATTTGATAATGATGCGTTAAAAACTAAGTCATGTATAATTGAATAACGGAAATATCTGGCCTAGCATGTGTAATTCAAGGAATAAAGAAATACAAAGCTAGGGTTCTGAAATTCATGCGAGAATATGAGTAATAACATGATAATCTGATTTGGAACATGTATTTAATAGTTTCATGAAGTTCTATCAAAGTTCTAGAAACCCTAGGTTTAATCATGATAATAGAATCATGAATCTGACTGAAAACTAGGGACCCAATGGGTGAAAGGAACCCACTAGTTAAATCCCACATATTTGGTGATGAAATCCATGGAAAAATACTTCGGTTTTTGGGCTGGAACTGCTGGAACTTGTTGCATTCTTGAACTAGGGTTCGTGAGATTTTTTTCTTTCTTGCTTCTAATTTTCAAACTTTTGATTTAATGATTTGACTTAGATATGTTTTAATGATGTTTCTAGGCTTAAATTGACTAAAATATGATGATTTAGGGTCAAAATAACGTAACTTAGGGTTTAAACGGAGTGAGAAAGGTCAAAAAGACCCCTGGAAAAGTTGCTGTTTGACCAGACGACGGCCAGGACTGACCGTCTGTCTGAATTTTTTTGGGAGTTTCCGATCCCATCGACGGTTGTGCAGGACGGACCTACGGACCGTCGATGACTCCGTTGGTTGCACGTTCAGATTTTTCTAAAAAAAATTATTTTTGGTCTATTTTGGCTACGGGGTGTTACATATCTGGTAGAGTAACTGATGGAGATTGAGAACTATTGTCCGGATTTCCACCACCTTGCTTATTCTTAGGGCACTCACTCATGAAGTGACCCTCTTGACCACACTTGAAGCAATATGTCTGGCCAGCACAATATATACCGACGTGGTTTATACTACACTTAGCACATGTAGGAGCCCAACTTCCTCCTTGTGACACACTAACTTGAGACTGGGCTGGTAAAGCCTTGCAGTTTTGAGAATTTTGGCTATTATACCTAACTCTATTTCTGGGTGCAGGTGCACTATTAGATGATGGTGCATGCCCTTTCTCTTTCTGAAATTGTGGTCGATTCAAACAACCTTTCTATATCCAGACTTATTCCCAGTCATGGATTTCTTGTTCCTATACTCATGTCTGTCCCTCAGCTTCTCCTCTTCAACTTGGTTCACATAAATTATCAATTGGGATATGTCCATTTCCCCGATCAACATTTTTGTTCTGCCCTCTTTACTACATGCACAACCCAAGCCAATGACAAAGAAACTCATTCTGCCCCTCATATCCTAACCATCTCCGGAGTATAGCGAGACAGTTAGGTTAACTTCAGCCTATACTCATGAACACTCAATGAGTCCTGTTTAAGAGTAAGGAACTGTCGTGCCTTTACTTCCTTCAGTTCTCGGGGAAATAAATGTCCCAAGAAAGCCTCTTAGAAACAAGCCCATATTGGATGTGGTGCATCCTCATCTTTGACCTCCTTCCACAGGTCGAACCAAACCCTAGCCACATTCTTCAGTCTATAAGCAGCTATCTCAAGCCTTTTCTTATCAACTCCATGCATCACATAAAACACCTTCTTCAACTCTTATACGAAATTCTCCAGATCCTCAGTAGTGCTTGAAACAAATCTTGGGAGATTTATCCTAAAAAACTCCCAAATCCTCGAAGTGTCAGCCCCTTATTGTCAAGCTCCCTTTTGTTGCCCGACTTTGTTAGTCACCGCTTGTCTAGCATTCGAATAGGATCGTGGAACTTGGCATTGGTGATTTCCCCTTGAAGTTGCACGTTCGGTGCACTAGGTACCTTTAGTTCCTCAACATTCCTTCTGGCTGGACGACCTCTGACTGCTCTTCGTGGAGGCATGATAATTTGAAACACGTGCAAGCACGAATTAGAGGGAAACGTTTTAGAGACAAACTCTATCACACAAAAAGGATTATGAAAGGAGTGAAGAAATTCCTAGATGTTGTAGCCTCCTAATCGTAGATGTGGCACTCTTCACATTGATGACTAAGACTCTACAGACACGACTTCATAGACTTCCTAGGACTTTTGAACTTTATGCTCTAATAACAAGTTTGGCATGCCCCGAGCCTATACCCTAGACGTGGCCAACACTGCTGGCCTTGATCAAACCCTTGTCCTGACTTACTTAAATCAGTGTAAGACTTAACTCAATGATAAAATAAGACACATTCTCATAAATGCTTAAATCAACGCCTTGAACAAAATGTAACATTTTAAAATATAAGAGACTCAAGTGAACTAACTGACTATTTGTCTATGAAGCCTCTAAAATACTTTGAGGAATGTTGGGAAACACCCCACAACATTATGAAATAGAAAATACAGGAAAGCAAAAAAAAAGGATCCTCCGGAATGCAAGAAAGCTCATCACTCACTCTGAGTGCTCAAACTTGATCACCGATGCGCTGGATTCTTATCATGGTAACCTTCATTTGCATCATAAGACACTATAGTCCAACTAGAATTAGTACATTGAAGTATGAGTATACGAGTTAGAATGATAAACAACAATTTAAGCGTGATGAGAATAAGATGAACTTACCTTGGCTCTGCTCGACTCAAGAATTACTCAACTCAATATACATATATAAAGCAATTTACAACACATTCGATATATATATATATATA
>NC_028648.1:45519800-45571250 GCF_001406875.1 Solanum pennellii | reverse complement strand
CTTGTGAAACAGTAAAACAACGTAGTTCATTAAGCAAAATGCAATAACAAACCTAACTTTACTTATATATGAAAGTAATATAGTTATGTGGGAAATTCTCTTACCGAGAACCACTAGCTTAACTTACATGATAATCTAAAAAGTTTCACCCGTTAATACCCTTGATGGCTACATGGTTTACATGGAGCCTTGAGTTATTATAACCTCTCATCTCCACATCAGTGCTCAATACTACTCCCAAAATATGCTTTAGCTCATGCTTTTAAATAACTTCCTTCCTTTGGGTTGAGATAATTTGCCCAACCCTTATTAGCTTTTAAAAAGCCCTTTTGGAACCAATGGTCCCTTTTCTTGTATAAAAATCTATTGGGAAATCTTAGTTTTCTCTTATCTAAATGTGAAGACATTTGTAAACTCTCTAAGGAATACTTGGTTCCCTTATATCTTTTGAGAAATGAACTCCACTCTTTACTCTTTGCTTGACTTGAAACTTTTGATCTTAATCAACTATTTATGGAATACTTAGTTCCCTTATGCTTCTTTGAAGGAAAGACTTCAACTTTTAATCATTATTTAACTCGAAGCTTGAGACTTAAAACGTTTAAATAAGACTCTTGGCAACTTTAAAAAAAATCTACTTTAACTTACTTCAATAGCTTTAGACTTTGACTTCATAACTTGCTTGACTTTAATCCTCACTTTCCTTGAATTGAATTATGAATGAAAAATTCATGATATATGTTTATGGATGATTTAATGAATTTTATATGTACCTTAGAGTATTGGAATTAATTAGGAAGTGTGGGTACATCACTTGGAAACTCGTACGAAAAAATAGAGAAAGAACGGGGTCTCCAGGCATCCTAGAGCTTTGAGAGGCGCCGCGTGCCATAGCTTATCAGACAGAGAGTGTCCTGAGGGGATCTGGTAGGAGCAGCGCTTCAGGGTATCTCAGAGGAGACCTCCGACATTTTTTCTCAATTTTTCATCTCTAAACCTTTTAAACTTCCATGGTTAGGATCATTAATAACCTCAATACCCAATCTATTAGACCCGAATAAAAACCCGAAAACACGAATCCAGTCAACTAAAACATACTACAACTCAACCAACAAGAATTTAACCATTCTCCTCAAAAATTTTAATGTTCATCATTCAATCTATTAAAATTCGCTGAACTAACAAATTGGTGTGTCGGTGAACTAAACAAAAATAGAATATCTCACATACCTCATTAGGGATCACCCTTAACGAATTCACTCGCGAAACCTTAGCGTTCTCAATGGATTCTTGATCTTTCGCTCCTTTTCTCCTTCTCTTCTCTTTTCTCCCAATCCCTAAGAGTGAATTGGTTTTTAAAACTGACGTAACACTTATATTTACTCCTAATAAACCCTTAAAATAAATTAGGAAATAGTTGGATGGAATGAAAAGTTTACCCTTACTAAAATCCGGATTGGGACCTTCTTCAACCCAGTAACCCAACTTTCGATAGGTATATCTCCCTCATACGATATCAAAACCACGCAAAATCTACGGCATCAGAAAGATCTTTCAGAGGGCTTTCCAAACAAATAAAAAGTGACTCTAACTCATCACGAGCTATAAGTTATGACCGTTTGAAAATGTCCAAAAACTAACTTTCTTAACTTAGGAAATTTTCCAGATTTTTCCTATTCTTTCCAAAAGTGATTATTTTTAGTTTCTTAGCTTATTCTTGACTATTTTAAGTTATGAGATGTTACACCATATATATTGACTATGTGTGTAATGAAAGCTTCGGGTACTGATTAAGTTGAAAAGGACGAAGGCAGAGCAATAAAGTGGCCATACTTTGATAAACGATCAACCACAATCATGATAGTGAATTTTCCCTTAGCCACAGGATGACATGTGATGAAATTCATTGCTATTACTTCTAAAACCATTTCAGGATTCGGAAGAGGTTGAAAAAACTGGCAGGACGTCAAGAAATTTCCTTCATTTGTTGACACACTTGGCAAGATGCCACAAACACGCGGATATCATGACACACGTGCTGCCAGTAGAAATAGGATGGGATGAAATGTTCTGGAAATTACAACATGTCGGCCTATTACAAACTCATGAAATTCCTGCAACAAGGTGTTCTTTAGAGAACTATTAGATGGCAAAACTAGACGACCTTTAAAAAATAATAAACCTTCACAGAAAGAAAACCTTGTATAGGAATTAGGATTTTCCTCCATGCCTTGTTGAATAGATAACAACTCAGGATGTTGTTGATTGGCTACTTGTAAGTCAATTACTCTATCAAATGTTCTAGTACAATATGCATATAGAGATCCTTCATGTGCACTGGAGAGAGCATCTGCTGCTTTGTGAGACTTCCCAGGCTTGTACAAAATTTGGAAGTAATAGCCAACAAATTTCGTCAACCATTTTTGTTGTTTTGGGGTTTGAATGACTTGGTTTGCTAAATTGCCCAAGGATTGTTGATTAGTAAAAATTCTAAATTGTCGCCCCAACAAATATTGTCTCCATTTGGCTACTACTTACGTGATAGCATACATTTTCCTGTGATATGCAGAATCCGGATACATTCTCGACATAATTTCTTGTTGTAGAAAGAAATTGGGTTCCCTCCTTGAGATAACACCACGCCAATCCCCAACCCTGAATCATTTGTCTCAATATTGAATTCTTCAGCAAAATTAGGTAATGCAAGAACCAGGGTAGAACTTAAGAGGTGCTTCGATTCCTCTAAGGCTTGTTGATATAATGCAGTCCATGAAAAACCCTCATTTTTAAAACAATCAGTTAGAGGGCTTGCTATAGTGGCATAGCCTTGAATGAACCAACGATAATAACCCATGAGACCCAAGAAAATTTGAAGCCCCTTCACAGACTTAGGCACATGCAAAGACTGAGTGACATCAATTTTGAATGGATCAACATCTAGACCATGGTTTGATGACACATGGCCTAAATATTCAATTTGAGATTGTCAAATGAGTAGTCAGACTTCGTGGCCACTATATGGTTTTCTCTTAAAAGTTGGAAGACTTGTGGAAGGTGTTGCAAGTGAATTTCCCATGTTTGGCTATTAACCAATATACGTCGAAGAACACCAATACAAAGCGATGAAGATGTGGTTTGGATATATCATTCATAATGGATTGAAAGGTTGATGGAGCATTAGGTAAGCCAAACGACGTCACCCTAAATTCGTAATGACTATCATATGTTCGAAAGGCTGTTTTGGGAACATCATCAACATTGACCCTGATCTGATGATATCCAGAGAGCATATCTAACTTTGAATAATAACAAGCACCTTGTAGCTCATCAAATAACTCATCTATTGTTGGTATGAGAAATTGGTCATGCACCTTTACTGCATTCAATGCACGATAATAAACACAGAATCGCCGAGTTCCATCCTTCTTGCGCACCAACAATACAGAGAAAGAAAATGCACAAGCTTTAGGATGAATGACCCTTACTTTTGTATATCAAAAACAAGTTGCTCCATTATTTGTTTCTATAAATAGGGATAACGATATGGTTTCACATTCATAGGCCTGAATTCGACTGAAGAGTAATAACATGGTCTTGTTATCGGATTGGTGGCAATCCTTAAAGCTTCTGAAAAAATTCTTCAAAGTTGGTTTAGACAAATTGAAGACCCGAAGAATGGTCAAAGTCTAAAATGCCTTCAGATTGCACCATCATGAAGCAATAATAAAAGGCTATGTTGTCTGTTGTAGAGTACCTATGTAATGTTTAAAGCTGCACAGGTTGTGCCTCTAAGTGAGGTTCTACAACCCACCGAATCCCTTTGTTACCCAATGTGAATTCAAAAATACGTGCTCCATAACATATCATTGTTGGTCCTAGAGTGGCCAACCATGAAATGTCTAACACAATATCTGCACCATGCATTGGTAGGACATAAAAGTCCAACGTAAGCTCAGCACCATGTACTATTAATGAAATCTCTTGAGCATACCCTCACTAAAGACACAATGGCCACTACCAACCATCACATAATTGTTAAAAATGGCTGTAACCTTGGGATTCAAAAATTTGGCAACAGTAGTTCGCACCAAACAATGTGTGCTCTCTCCATCAGTAATCACCTGAATTGGTGAACCTCAAACGTACCCTAAAAATCATAAAGTTATTTTAGACCGCCCTCCAGCCAAAGCATGGTAAGAGAGAGTAGCGGGTGTTCCTAAATCAAGGTCGTGTAGCTCATTAGTGACAAAATCCTCAGGTGAGAAAACTCTCCGACAACTGAAAGGGAGATTCAGTCTCATCCTCCAAAAGTAAGAGTTGGGGAAGAACTCTGCATTTTTGGCCTTGAATATACTTTTCATCATAGTAAAAACCCTTCTGTCACCACTGTTGTAGCATAGTGGTTGTGAGGCGCTTGAGCGGAAGTTTTCTTGTTTTATTTTAAATGGAATTGTTAGGAGAGTGAACAGTAGGTGTAGGGACAAAAGGTTAGGTTCTTTCAAAAGCTAGTTGTGCCCCCTTTCTATTAAAATATGCTGCTCAAGTAAATAGGCTAGGGTAATGGCTTCATCCAAAGTTTTTAATTTATCGGTCAAGATGGCATGTTCAATATCCGTCTGCAGGCCCGATATAAAAAAATGGAGTAGCCAGGCCTTCGAAATTTCTTATGTCTCATTAACCCTCACCTAAAATCTAGATTAGATGTTCGATACAGAGGAAACTTGTTGGAGTTTAGAGAGACGCCTCTCTGGGGACTTAATATTCTTACTTTTGAAACGTCAGAGAAATCGGCTGTTTATTCCCGTACTATCATTGGTACCACTCAATTGCTTCTCTATCAAGATAAAATGAGGCTTAAGACAGATGGCGTTCAGGTAATATACCATAGAAATTTAAGTAGCTTTCTACTTGAAACAACCACGCTTTTGGGCTAATGCCATGAAAATGGTGAAGTTCAACAAATGCCAGTTTGTGACAAAGAGCAACAGACCCACCATTGGAAGATCTCTGGTACACTGTCATCTCCGAAGGCGTAAATCTAGATGGCTCCGGAGCAGATGTTGTTATTCTAGATCCTATATTAGAAAAATTCACCAAAACCTCCTACATCACTTGTTAGTATCGTCTAAAGAAGAATGTATATCAGAGACGTCATTTGATATAACATTATGTCCATCTTGCAACATTTTGTGACGAGTATGCACCATATTTCAATGCAGTGAAAGCACCAAATGTAGCGAAGTAGATTTAACACAAGAAATTACTCGATTTCAATAGAACACTAACAAGGATATGACAACTAAAAAGCGAAAATTACAGGAAAAGAAAAGATAGATCGAGAAGAGGGGATGGGAGGCTAGACATTAGGATATGAGAGAATAACAGAAAATGCATAAACATTAGGCTGCCCTCTCACGTCCCACTACTCTGCTCTTATAATTAATTGTCGTTGTCCTTTTTTTCTTTCTTTTTGCTAACTCTAATAACACAAACTTTTAACCATGATTCCAATCATACTCAGCCAACCTAGCATTTGGCATTTTTATTCATTGGCCTCTTACTAAAATATCGCTACTCGCTTTTATGTCCACTTCAATAGGTAACTTATCGTTCACAACAGTGTCATGCATTGAGAATAGTTTTGAAAGGATTATTCATTTATTTTGGATGTTGTATCACAATTGTATTATTGTGAATTGTGCAATGTTATGAAAATGGGCATCACCTAATTATTTATGTCAACATGTCATTTGTATTATTCAGAAACATGGTTGTGACAAGTAGTATATGAGTTGTGAAAGAATAAGAAATGAAAGAGAATGTACCATTTTGAGGAACATGTCGCGCGCCGCGATGGATACTATAAATCAACAGATGTGTCGTACATCACGACAAATGCGATATATCAATGGATTTATCACATGCTGTGATGAATATTATAATTGAGGGTCGCTTCATATACTACGATGGATGAATGGAAAAATGTGTCTCTAAGGGTCCCTAACTGAGAGAATGGGTGTGTATCACTAGGTCATACATGAATACTATACTTTACATTGCATTTCATTGCATTGCACATCTTTATCATTAGTGAGCTTGATATTGTGTTCCGTTGATCATGTGAGTACCTTTATGTGGAACTTGTGATTAATGAATATTGAGTTTGTTGTTGATTTCGAGTATTGTTGTTGGGTTGCGTGTTGTGCGTTGTGTAAATTTTAAATTGTTATGTTGGGATGGTTCTATGCAGGCTGTAGAAATGGATGTTTTGTTAGTGTGTAAGGAGTACCAGTATTCCATCACCTTAGCTTCTGTTTTGAAGTCTACTTATTGAGTACCGTGTGGTTTGGTACTCACCCCTTGCTCCCACATTTTTGTAGGTTATTAGCTCGGATCTTCGTGTGCTTTCTATCATCTTCTTTTTTGATGCTTCTTGTGGAGATCCTTGAGGTAGTTTTTGGTCATCCCAACTTACTTCTATTTATGGGGGTAATTTTAAGTTTATTATAAATTTCTGCATTTTATCATAATTGTTGAGTTCTAGAATGACTTGTATTTGTGGGATACGACAAGTGTCATCACCTCAATTTTTGAATCATGATAAAATGGTAACAGATCCCCAGGTTCATAGGTCTCACGTGTATACAAGTTGAGTCTAAGTAGAGTATCAAGGGGTTGTACGGAGACGTTCGTACTTATGAGAGGCTACAGTGACTTGGATCTCTATCTTGCATCCTTTGAGATTCTGGCTTATCATTTTGTTCCATTCACTCTCACTATTATAGTTATGACTCGTTCATGTTTCTTTTATGCGAGTAATTAGTGTTGTGTATTACTTGGAGGTCAAATTTGATTGAAAGTAATATACTTATGAAAAATCTGTTTGGTTATACTTGGAATGTTGAGTAATTCAGAGGGGTTATGTAGGGTGATGGCTTGATGAATCCCTATGTGTCATGCCCCAAGCTACCCCCGAGACGCGGACACGGAACCTAGGACAACAAGTGATCCCAAGCTAACCCTGCTAGCAAGATCATGAGCATACTAAAGATAATAAACTGTTGCGGAAGCTAAATCATACTTAAAATGAAAAGATGGGGAATATCCATATTCTATAACTGAGATATTTGAAAACAATGAGATTAATACAAAAGAAATATTAACTCAATACTACGCTGAATCTAACTATGTATGAAAATAGACTCTAAACTAGACTAGAAATACTGGACAAGCCCTAGCTAAATCTAGAAAAAACTGAAACTAAATGACTAAAGACTGAAATGAAACTCATGACTGTTGTCCTCAGAGAATGAAGACTCACCAATGAATCTGCTGAACTGGAGATCGGGAAATCGATCTATGCGTGATATAGATGCTGAGAACCTGAACCTACATCACGAGAAGATGTAGTGCACGTATGCGTCAGTACTTGAAAGGCACTGAGCATGTAGGATAAAGTAAGGATTAAATAAAAAATAACTGAACAAGAACAAAAACAAGTATAATAATTTGAAAGTGATGTGCTGATTTCTGAGTTAACTGGATGCAATGACCAATTTATAACATGTTGAAACTGAATACTGAATACACTGATAAATGGTCAATGCAGAGAGTCTGATTGAACTGTGGGAGCTACTAATAACCGATAATAAAACCACATGAGCTAAATGTGGAGTCTGATGTATACACCCCATCGAGAGGACCCAATATACCCTACCAAAGATATAAAGGCATGCTGGCATGATCACTAAAATAATTTCCCACAGAGGGGAGTTACAACCTACTTGGCTAGTAGTTCTGGGACTATTGTGTACGCTAAACCCTAGTCCAACTCAGCATTATGCTACTCCCAATGAATTATGTAAATTAACTGATTATATCTGAATTTTTGTAAATACTGGATAGCTTGAAACTGAACATGAAAACTGAGAATGCAACAATTAATCTGGTAAGTATGCATTTATAACTGAGGCATGTATATCTGAAGTGTCTGAAATATAGACCTAGCATGTGTAATTCAAGAACTAAAGAAATACAAAGCTAGGGTTCTGAAATTCATGCGATAATCTGAGATATAACATGATAATTCTATTTGGAACATATTTTTAATAAATTCATGAAGTTATATCAAAGTTCTAGAAACCCTAGGTTTAATCATGATAAGAGAATCAAGAACTGACTTAATCTAAGGACCCAATGGGTGAAAGGAACCCACTAGTGAAATCCCACATACCTGGTGTTGAAATCCATGGAAAAATACTTAAGTTTTGGGGCTGGAACTGCTGGAGCTTGTGGTGTGAACTAGGGTTCTTGAGCTTTTTTCTCCTCTCTTGCTTCTAATTTTCTAAGTTTTTATTTAATGATTTGACTTGGATATGTTTTTGTTATGTTTCTAGGCTTAAACTGACTAGTATATGATGATTTAGGGTCAAAACGACATAACATAGGATAAAAAGACCCCTGGGAAGGTTGTTGTCGGGCCTCACGATGGCCAGGACAGATGGTCCATCGTGCGCTCGACGCCCCATCGTTGGGTCCGTCGTGAGGGCATGTTCGAAAGGCCTTTACTAAAATGGGCATAACATTTTACTCGGAGGTCTTATTTTAGCAAAGTTGGTGGCTGTTGAAAGATAATACAATTATCTATCTGTGGGTAGGTCATGGGAGACCTAATTCATTTTGTGATAAGAGTTATGATCATTTTAAGTTTACCCAACTGCATTTCCCTTTAACTGGTTGCAAATTTTCAACCTACGGTCCGTAGGTCCACCTACGAACCATGCTGGTCATCCATAGCTCTTGCAGAGAGTGGTTGCAGGGAGTCTTGATCGACGGTCACGGACTACGGACCGTTGTTTGACCTACGGACCGTAAGTCCGTCCGTCGTCCAAGACTTAACCAATTTTTCTAGGCTGAAATTTTTGGGATTTTCTGATCCCATCGATGGTTGTGTAGGACGGACCACTGTTCAGGCTACGGTCTGTCGATGCCACTGTAGGTAGCACCTGCAGATTTTTCTAAAAAACTAATTTTTGGTCTGTTTGGGCTACGGGGTGTTACACTATGAGGATATATATATTATGAGGTTGAACAATTGTTTAAGTGACTTCATGAACACCTTATCTATTTCGGGTTAGCTATCCAACGTGAGGAACAACACTTGTGTAGTATATATGATATTCAGAGTGAGTCGACAAGTGAAAATGGATTGGTTAATGATAGGACTACATAATCAACAGTTTGACATTTGAAACTACAATTAGCACAGTTGTCATAAACATATATGGGTTACTTAGAGAGTGATGAGAATGATGTTACGATAATGATGCCTATTTTGTTAGAGTTATGGGGTGTCTTATTTTTGTCTTTGGCCTTATCCACAAAAGAATGCATATCGCTATGGATAAACATATTTGATTATGTTTTGCAACTAATCAATGAATAGAAATGTGTGGGTTATTTGGATACGATCTTTTCAATAAGTTTGAGGTGTTCTAGTAGTTGATCTAATGGACTTTCATGGTCTGATACTAGTTGTATGTTGAAATGAATATAAAAGTTTTCAAATGTGAATCTACCTACTTAAGGTGTATCAATTGTATTACCAACCTCTATTATGAGATTCAATGTTGCATTCATATTTGAGAAGCAAACTAGTTTGTTGTAATGCGCCCTAGGTTTAAGCTTTGTTTATAAGAAAGGTTTTAGTGGTGGATTTTAGATACAATATTAATACGTTTAGATTCTGAAGTGTATTGCAATTTTTTTAAATGAGGATTGGTGATTTCATTATAATGTCTAAACGAGTGGATCGATATCGAAATAACAAGATTATGGGTAAAGAAAGTCCCAACGAGTGTATATGTGCGAAGGCAATTGAGAATTTTAGTAACAATGTGCGTATAAAATTGAGTTAGTTCTTTTGAATTCGATTGGTATAACTTGGTTTAAGGTTCCATATTAATGAAAAGCTTGACTACGTGGTGATGACAAGATATAACTGAGCATGATGGTAACAAGAGTTCGTGATGGATTATAATTGAGGTGAAACTATAGAATACATATTGTTGGTTAAATGAATTTGATATGGTAATGACGACTTGCGAGTATTTAAGGCCCTGGTCTGATACTATTTGGTTAGTAGATTGATTACATGGGAAGTCATAGGAGGTGCTGAGACACTGCTTGAATAAAATTGAAAGAAGTTAGAGTTAAAATGAAAAGAATTAGGGTAATATAGCTTAGTCTTTGGAAAGAGGAGATCGAGAATAAAATATTTACTTTGAGCAAGGAAAAAATGTAATTTCATATAGAAGAAAATTGAGTTCTAAGACGCATGGTTTCGTCTATTTTGGTCTACCTATGAAAATTGTGTCACAGGTTCATCATATTGGTTAAAAATTATTTGATAACATTTGAAAATGGAGTGTACATACGTTCAACTTGAGTATGATGAGAAACTTTTTCTTGTGGTTTTGAGTTTTGTAATGAGTACAATTGAATTTTTAGCGAAAGAAATGATTAAGGTCGATGGAGAAGCGATCGATGATAAGCTAAGATTTATGAATTCATAAACATCTTTAAGGTATGGGTTAATGTTGATAAATAAAGGGACAAGATTAAACAATTGAATTCAAATTCAAAATTTTTATGGTGAGTTTAGGTTTGTGGTAGTGTGTTTTGTCAAGGTATGGATTGGTAAAGTAAGAAATAATTGATCTCATTGAGTATGAAACATTTAGTAGGACTAAAGTTTGAGTAGTAAATTTTGTTACTTTTGATTGTTATACGTGGGGGGGTTTCACGTAATATTATGTGTTAGAGGATAAGGTAGAAATAGCATGGGTTGGTTGGTCAAAGGATAAGATTGGTAAGAAAGTCAGTGAAAGAAAAAAGAGTATGGTATACTAAAGAGTTCAGCTATTTAAAATTTGCATCATCAGAAGAATTTAAGAGATGTGAAGGAAAAAGACCTCTCATTTAGAATATTGATTAGAAGTTGAAGGATGTATTGATTTTCATATATAAGTTCTAATATGATTATGGTTGTAAATTGGTTGGTATAGACTTACTAGGACTTTCTCAACAATTTCTATGAAGATATGGTTTTGATTTTGGTGAAAATAGAAAGGTCTGGAAGATTATGTGTTGTTATGGAGGATAAATTGTTTATATTATCATAGGTGATTGATGGATACATAACAGTATGGACCTACAGTTATACAGGGTTATTGAGGATTTTGAGTGAATTGAAACTACTTCTTTTATAAGACAACATAAATTTTTATGATGAGATACATAGGCATTTGATAGTGAGTAGAGATTATGAACTTATAGTATAAAAATTATAGGAGTAACCACAAATTTCTTGAGTTTTTTCATGAAGTACATGATGGTATGAAATGGTAGTTGAAAAATGATATGTGAAAGTTTGTGTGATGTTGACATTAGGTCTGATTCAATTGTTGTACCTCGATGAGAAAATATTTTAGATTTGAAGTTAGTGCTATCAGTCTTTGGTGTTACTCATCTCTTTCATGTAATTCTTAAATAAAAAAATAGAGAGCCATATTTTGAAATTTTTAGAGGCTACAATGTGTTTGCTACGAAACATTGATACTAATGACAGTTTGAACTAAGGTAATGATTGGTATAGTTAATGATGTTTGTTGGTAATAAGAGTATTAGCTTCAATGGATTACTATGAGAAGTGTGTGGGGTTTAATGAAAGGGTTTTTGTAATATGGTGATGAGGACCATACTAGTTGATTGTGGATGGATAAAAATCGAGAGACAAAATTTGAATAAATTTTTTATTTATATGGGCACTAGGGAAGAAGTATCTTGTGTTATTCGAACATGCTTCCAAATATTCTTATGTGATCACATACTTCGATTTGGACATTATTTGAATACCTATGCCCACTCATATTTTCACCTTTGTGGATGATTCACTACCTATGCCCACACATATTTTCACCTCTGTGGGTGGATCCCTAGTGGAGGATTGGGTTTACCGATCAAGTGATATCCTTTTGAAAGGATAGGATTCTTTGGAAAATTTATTTATTTTAGATGACATATTTGGTGTTATCTTGGAGTAGTTGAAGTATTTCAGTGGTTCCATATGGGCCACCTTTCTTATGAAATTATATAGAAGAGCTATAATGGATATTTACAGTTGATAGACAATTTTAATATTCATCTAGTCGTTGAGATAACGTTCCATCTATGTGTGGTTTAATATGGGGATAATACAATCTAATTCTGTTGTTCTTAAGGGTTGTCTACAATCATAACTGTTTATCTAGCGTTTTCAATAATATTGTTAGAGGTTTAGTATACTTGGGTGTACCATTTGTTTGGTGGTGACTTTATCTGGTTTTTTTTTTGAGTAATATAAGTTGAATTCTCCCTTGATATGTACGTGATGTCTAAAGATCATATTTTTATAACTTAAACTCGTGAAAAGATTCTGTTGTTAATTTCTTATTGTGATAAGATTTGTGATGGTTTGTGCATTATGAGTGTGTGGTGGTTGATTAAAGTTCACTTCTGGTTATAGTCAGTATCGATTTAGAATGTTATCTACGTTATGTGAGAAAATATTCGTCATGATGGCTGTGTTATGGTTAAATAAAATGAGCTTCAAGATACATTGGGTTCATGGGTTATTCCATGTCTTGGTAATCAATGCTGATTTGTAAGTCTGTCAAAATTTGATTCAAAAGTTCAGCTCTTGGTAGTTGATTTAGGTGGAATGTTCCTAAAGATGAGTTGATCACTTGGAGAGATGAACACGACTTTGAAAAATCATACCTCGAGCTTTTGTTAATGTTAATTATTCTTAATTCTTCTTCTTTATATTCAGAACTAATATAATTTTTAGTGGTGGATGATGCAATAACCCTCTTAGTCGTTTTACGAATTTTAACCATTATTTTTATGTTAAACTTTTTAGTAGCTTTTATAAGCTTGAAGTGACTTTTTGATCCAATTATTGAGACAAAACTAATTATAGTACTATGGGTGTCATTAGATTTGTATTCATATGAATAATTTTAAATAGATTGAATTGATTTGGAGGCATAATGAAAAGGAAAGGCTCAAGTGTTGTAGTGATTGTTCGATTGTTTGAGCAAAGTAGAATTGTTAAGTGTGTAAAATCATGTATTTCCTTTTGATATGTGTTAGAGAGTAATGAGACTTTGTGATTGATTGATGTTTCCATATTGAATAATTCTAATGATGAAACAAGAATAGTAAAAGGCTATGTGATTCGTTATTGGTTGGTGATGTATTGATAATGACTTTGAAAAGCTTGTTAATTCATTGTTAATGTTGTATCAAGATTGGGTTGTTGAGAATTTTGCATTGTTATGAAATGGTTATCTCCTTTGTATTTATGTGAACATGTCATTTGCATTATTTTGAAACATAGTTGTGACAAGTGTTATGTGAATTGAGAAAGAATAGGAAATTAAAGAGGATGTCCCATTTCGAGGGACGTGTCGCATGCCACGACGGATACTATCTTTTGAGGGAGGTATCGCGAACCGTGACAAATATTATATTTTGAGAGATGTATCGCATGCTAGGACGAATACTATATATCGAGGGACGTGTCGAGCCTCACGATGAATACTATTATCACGGGTCCTGTCACATGTCGTGACTGATGTATGGGCAGATATGTCCCCTTGGGTCCCGAACTGAGAGTCAACGGGTATGTGTTACTAGGTCAGACATGCATCACAATACCTGACATTGCATTCTATTGCATTGCACATCTTTATCATTAGTGAGCTTGATGTTGTGTTTTGTTGATCTTGTGAGTACCTTTATGTGGAACTTGTGATTGATGAATATTGAGATTGTTGTTGAGAATATGTAATTGTTAGAATGTTGTTGTTAAGTTGTGTGCTGTGTAAATTGTGAACTGTTAGGTTGGGTTGGTTTTGTGCAAGTTATAGTTGTGGAGGTTCAATTGGGGTGTAAGGAGCATATATTTCATCCCCTTAGCTTGTGTTTAGAAGTTTAGTTATTGAGTACCGTGTGGTTTAAACTAACCCTTCGCTACTACATTTTTGTAGGTTATGAGTTTGGATCTTTGTGTACTTTATGTTATCTTCTTTTCTGAGGCTTCATGTGGAGATTTGTGAGGTAGTTGTTTGTCATTTCAGCTTACTTCTATTTATGATTTTGTTTTATTATAGAAACAATGTCAATTGAGACTTGTATTTTTCTTTTGAATCAAGTGTAATATTTTAGAAACTTGTACACGTGACAACAGGTTGTGGGGGTAATTTTAAGTTGATTATAAATTTTCGCATATTATCGTAATTGTTGAGTTTTAGGCTGATTTGTCTTGATAGGATAAAATGAGTGTGATCACGTCTATTTTTGGGTTATGAAAATGTTTCTCATCAGTTAACTAATAGTTACTCTTCATTTATGTATGTCTCGATCTTATGTTATCGGATTCATGTAACTTATTCACCTCACTTTTGTTGTGATATTATTTTCAATATCACAATTTCATACATATATCTTAATATGATTTGTATAGTGGATTCGATATGCGTTTAACAACACATGATACTTTGAGTGCATTAATTTGTTTCAAGAGCGTTAAGATATTAAATTGTATCGATTTGAAGATTAAATGCTTTTTCTCTTCTCACAAATCAAAATATATCTTATATATAACCTTAGTCATTCTTTATTATATTTTGATTACATATTAGTACAAAAAAAATGGATTTTTTAAATACTATAAATACTTCTATTAGTGTACTATTTTAAATGTAAAAATTAATTACATGTAATAACATTATATAATAAATTACTATGCTCTTTTAAGATTGATGTTAAGGATTTTTTTGCAATTAAATTAAAAAAAAATTTAAAAAAATTAAAAATGGGTGTTGTAACTATAAAACAGTATATAACTGATATACAAAATTTTAAATATTAAAAAATATTAACATAAATTAACGTGAATTTTGAAATGAGCAATTATAGTAGAACTACTTTTTCAAAAGAAATATATAAACTCCTTTTTATAGCAAAAAATATTGAATGAGCATATATCATATTTTAATGCAAAATATTTCAATTATATCTCACAACTTCTTCTTATTTATAGCAAAATTAAATACATATTATTTACATTTCTTTTTAAAATGTAAAATTTTAATAAGCCCGTTTATTTTATTTATGTGGGAAGTTGTCATGACCCAACAAGTCAGCAGAACTCAACCATTACAATAAAATGTGAAATTCCATAATTAACACAAAAATACCCTCAAAAGTTGGGGTTGTCGCGTGTACAAGTCTCTACAGTATTACAACTGATTGAAAGGAAAACTCAAGTTTCAAATTACCTTGTTTCTAGAATAGAATAAGATCATAAATAGGAGTAAGAAGATCTGGTGAGATGACAAACAACTATCTCACAAATCTCTAAGAAGCCTAAGAAAATAAAAGAATGGAAAGTATTACAAAAATCCAAGTTCGTAACCTACAAAATAAAAAATTAAAGCAAGGGGTGAGTACCAAACCACACGAAACTCAAAAAGTTAACTTCTAAACACAAGCCAAGAAAATAGAATACGGGTGCTCCTAAACACACCAACCGAACCTCCAAAACTACAACATGCATAAAACTGGCCCAACCAAACAGTTCACAAGTTCAAAGCACACAACTCAACAACACTTTACCAATTTCATATTTTCAACAACAACAATCTAACAATTTCATATCTTCAACAACAACACTCTAAAAACTACATATATTCAACAACAAACTAAATATTGATCAATCACAAGTTCCACAGAAAGTCAGTATGGAAGATCAAGTTCACCAATAATAAACAAGTGCAATGCAATGTCAAGTATCGTGATGCATGTTTGACCTAACGATACACGCCCGCTGTCTCACAGTACGGGATGCATGAGGAACATATATGTTCATGCATCCATCGTAGTGCGTGATACGTCCATCAAAATGGTACATCCTCTTATCACATAACACTTTTCACAATTATGTCTCAAAAGCAATGCAAATGACATGTTCACATAAATAATGAAGAGATGATCATTTTCATTATAAGGCACAATTCACAACAATACAACTGTGATACAAATACAACAATTAAGCAATAACCCTTTCAAATCATTGTCAAGAATCGCACACCAACAATTAATCACATTACCTTTTTATTACATTTTTCCATCATTAGAATGATTCAACAAGGACAAGTCAACCCTTCACTAATTCTCATTACTCCCAAACATATACCACAAAGAAATACACAATTCTATGCACTTAAAAAGGGTTTAGAAATTCACTTGCCTCAAATAGTTGGGCATCGACTCCAGAACTTGAGCATTCATCTTCCGGTTGACTTTCAAATCAATACAATCTATTCAAATAGATAATCACAATAAGATTTCAAAACTAAAAACACTCATAATACAACAGGTGTAGCCTTGGACCCAAAATTTCACTCAAATTTATAATCAATCTCCTAATCTTAATGTCAAAAACATGTCAACTTCTTTCAAATTTCTCCAAATTCAACCTATAATTAAGTTCCAATTCCTTCAAACATCACGAATCTAATGATATTCATATAATATGATACACATACTATTCAATTACATATCCTAGTAGTATCAAAACTAATTTGATAATTATAGGAAAAACCCAGAGGAAGTAAAAGTGCTCTGCTAACCCATGAAATTAATAATTTTTACGCCTACTGGAGCGTACATCAATATTTTTATTGGCAATCGCTAATCAATGCCTTCTCATTAGCCTATCACTAATTTTCTTTACCTAGACCACAGAACACGTGGTCCAACATTAACTGTTATTAACTGTTTCCACTTTCATTCTACCAACCAAACTAACATAACAACAACACAATTTATACTCCATTCCAAATCTAAGTGTAAAAATATTATAGAAAGGCTAGTAATTACATTTTTGCCTGAAAGTGAAGTTTGCCATTCTCACGTAGGTCGCCTTTCAAAAGTGGTAAATTTTCGTATCCATTCTTTATTTTATTTTCTAAATTAATTATACATTAAAAATGATAATTCCTAATAACTTAATTAATATTTACTGTTTGGCTCATTATATTTAACAATAAACAGATTGCCCGCAAATTAATTAATTATACCTAAATAACTATTCAAAATTATTGAAAAAATGATCTTTCGGGTCCGGGTAATTACTTTATTCACCACTAAAAATCATGTTCATCCTCAAACATAAGGAAGAAGAAGGAAGGACAACTAATGTTACCAAAAGTCTAAGATAAGACCTACCATTCGGTGTTCATATCTCTGACTGAGCTCCTCCTTAAGGTCATTCTATCAACATCAACTAATAAGATTAGAACTTTCAAATCAAACTTTGGAATATCTACCAATCAGGAGTGATTATTAAGAAGCAGACTAACCCATGAACCCAATCTAAACTAAAAGTCATTAGACTATAACACAACATCATGGCGAATCTTTTCTCACATAGAAAATAACATTCTGAGCTGATACCGACTACAATCAAAAGTGAACTTTAAGCAACTACCACCCACTAATAATTTACAAACCATCACAAAACTTATCAATATTTTCTTTTCACAACACAATCTTTTCACGAGATTAAGCTATAAAAATGTGATTTTTAAACATGGAGTTGTCATCAACGAAAAATTAAACTTATCTAACCCAAAGAAGTAAATGATAACGTAGTCACCCAACGAACGATACAACCGACCATACAAAACCTTTAACAACACTATCGGAATCCTAGATCAGTAGTTTTGACCATAGTTAAACCTAAAAATTAGTAAAACTCGACCCACTTGTCCCCACATCCAATCACACCTAGTCGGAATGTGACATCGGCAACTAAATAAATATTATGAATTTCAGACGACTGTAAATATTCATGGTAGCTCTTCTATAAATTTTCATAAGCAAGTTGTGTGTGTAGAATCACTAGTATACTTCAACTATCCCAAACAACATCAAAAATGTTAGAAATAAAATGAATGAGTTTGTCAAGGATTCAATCCTACCAAGAGAATGTCGCAGGACCAGTACACCCGATCCACCACTAGGGATCCACCCATAGATATAGAAACACATGTGAGCATATACAACGAATTATACTTCAAATCATATTCGAAACAGAGTAGGTAGGTCATATAAGAATGTATGGAACCACTATCGAATAACACAATATACTCCCTTCATAACGCCCATACCAAACATTTCCATTCATATGACTTCATTTCTTTAAATTTAGCTACCCACAATCAACTAGTTTGATACCCATTATCATCTTTCACATAATCAATTAATCAAACCCCACATACTCCTCACATTACTCCATTGAAGCTAACACTCTTAATACCAACAAACATCACAATTATACCAGTTATTTACCTTACTCTTAAACTGTCACTAGTATCAAAGTCTTCTTAGCAAAGACATTGCAGTCTCTTGAAATTCCAAAATATGGGTTTTTCTCTTTCTATCTAAGTGTTACATGACAAATATGAGTCACACCCAAGACTGATAGCATTAATTTCAAATAAAAAAAATATTTTTCCATCAAGGTAAAATAATTGAATAACGCCCAATGTCAACTTCACGCGAACTTTCACATACCGGTTTTCAAGTACTTTTTCAAACCGTTTTGTACCTCATACCAACACTTAATAAATCCTTAGTAACCCCAATAATTCTATATACTATAAGCTCATAATCTCTACTAACCTTCCAATTCCTATTGTAGATCGTTCAATCAACAAAGTAGTGTCACTCCGATCAAAATCTTCATTAGCCATGTAGAACTGTAGGTCCACACCGTCGAACATCAATAAGTTACCTATCATAATTTGAACAATTTAGCTCGGCATGACAACATAAAATCTTCTACACATAGATGTTTATCATCCAACCAAAATTTAATCTTTAGAAAAGTCGATAATAACTCCTCGCAAGTCTCTATGGAACTAGTTCACATCTCACAGTCATATCTAACCTCATAGTCAAAAATTAATAAATCCTTAAACTACCAACCAAGGGCTTATACAAGAGGACTTATTCCTTTACATTTCTAAAAGTCTTCCTATGTCACAAAATTCTAAATATCTTGAACTCTTCAATACAACAAACTCTTGGTCCTTTGGTTGACTCTCTTACCAATCTTATCCTTTGACCAACAACTCATAATAATTTTACTTTATTCTCTAAATCAAAACATTGAGTGAAACCCCTCTTAGGTTTAACAATCAAAAGTAACCAAATTTACTAATCAAATTATTTTTGTAAGTCCTTCCAAATGCTTCATACTCAATGATCGACCATTTCTTATCTTACCAATCAATACCTTTGAAAAAGCACACAACCACAAACCTAAACTCACCATAAAAATCTTAAATTTTGAATCCAAGTATGTAACCTATGACCCCCTTATCTATCAACATTATCTCAAAATTTGATGATTTTAATGAATTCATGTATTTTATCTTATCATTGTTCACCTCTCCATCGACCTTATCATATCTTTTCCTAAAAATTGAACCATACTCATTATCAAACTCAAAATTACAAAAGAATATATCATCACACTCGAGTTGAATTAACATATATATACTCCTTTCCCAGGTTTTATCCAATAGTTTTTTTTTACCAATATGATGAACCTGTGACACTGTTATCATAAATAGTGCAAAATAGATGAAATCAGGCGTCTCAGAACTTAATTTTATACTATTTAAAGGAACAACTTTTGACATTGCACTAAAAATAAATATCTTTGTTCTCGATCACCTCTTTCCAAAGACTAAACTACATTACACTAATTCTTTTCATTCATGACTCAATCTCCTTTCAATTTTATTGAAGAGGTGTCAACATGTCCTATAACTTTCCATGAAATCAAAATATTCACCAAATAGTGTCAACTCACATCCTTAAATACTCGCTAGCAGTCGTCATTATGATACAAATTTGTTTAACTAACAATCCTTATTATATAGTTGTAACTAAATCACAATCCATCACAAAATCTTATTACCATCATGCTTAGTTAACTCTTATTATCACCACGAAGTCAACCTTTTCATCAAGATGAAACCTTAGACTCACTTATACCAATCAAATCCAAAGGACTATTCCACTTTCATATTCATTTTTTACTAAAATCTGCAATTATCTTTACTTATGTACACTCTTTGGAACTTTCTTTACCCATAAGATTGTTATTCTGGTATCTATCCATTTTCCTTGGACCTTAAGATTAAATCACCTATCCTCATTTGGAACCCTTGAGATACACTTTTTAACTTAACACATTAATAACATATCAACAATCTACCATTAAAAGCTTCCTTTAAAATAATGCTTAACTCAAGCGTTCATAGTAACGAAATAGTTTGTTTCTCAAAAGGGAATACACCATCAAATTTCATTATACGAGCATGATTACTTGACATCAACATATCCATTTTCGTATACCACTAGTACCATATTGTGAAGTCTATTAAATCCACAACTAGAACACATCATACCTATCGAGAAGGTTGTACCCAAATAGCCTACACATTTCTTCCCCATTAAGAAACTAACATACCACTACAAAATCTATTCGGTCTCTCGTCCAAAGTGATATGCACCCATTCGTAGTTCAGGTCAATACCAGGAGTAATACATTTCATAACTCTAAGCAAGTAATCATTGATACTATTATAGTATTCATATCATGGACTTCTTTGATATAAACTCAATCTATGAAACCTTAGTAGAGATTCAGACCTTAATTGGCGCAACATCATTCTCATCATCCACTAAACAACTCATACATGTTATGACACTTTACTAAATGTATTTTCTAAAGATACATGTCCATAATCCGTCCATCCCTTTTAATGATTTCATTTTCAATTATTGAACCACTAGATATATTACATATACCACACAACTACTATTTCTCAGTTGCGAAACCTAACTTAATAAGGATAAACCATTCATGAAGTTCCTCAAACCGTTATTCAACCTCATCAATTAGAAATCCTAAAAAAAATTCGTTGAGCCCTCACCTAACTCAACCTTTTCAAATTGAACATTTCAAATATGAAACATATATCTTTTTTTATAAATCTATCACTTTCACCTTAGTATCAGGTATAACCTCGAATCCATGCACAATAAACCAACTTATATCTTAACGAACCACACATGAATCGTCACTATAATTGAGAAAGAATGAAATGAAGCAATAAGAATTAGAGCGGAAAAAAGATGCACGATAGATATTCAAGAAGTGGAGATTTTTCTTAAAAGTCACTATAACCTATCGAAGATAAGTACAAACATCTTCGTACCGATCCTTGAAAATCTACTTAGACTTGGCTTGTACACGCGTGAGACTTATGAACCTGGTGCTCTGCTACCATTTTGTCATGACCCAAAAATAAATGTGATGACACTTGTCTTATTACACCAAGATAAGCCAGCCTAACACAAAACCATTTCATTAACATATGGAAATTTCATAATCAACTCAAAAAAATCTCTAAATATCTAGTTGTCACATGTACAAGCTAGAATAGAACAAGATCATAAATGGGAGTAAGTAGGTCTTGTGAGATGACAAACAACTAACTCACGAACCTCTAAGAAGCCTCAGAAAATAAAAGAATGAAAAGTATCATAAAATCAAGGCTCGTAACCTACAAAAAGATATGAAACAAGGGGTGAGTACCTAATTACACGAAACTCAACAAGTAACTTCTAAACACAAGCTAAGAGAATAAAATACGGTTACTCCTAAACACACCAGCCGAACTTCCACAACTACAACCTTCATAAAATCAGTCCAACTTAACAGTTCACAATTTACAAAAAACACAACTCGACAACAACACTTAAACCATTTCATAATTTCAACGACAATACTCTAATAATTCCATATCCTCAACAACAACACTCTAACAATTATATATCTTGCACAACATGTTCAATATTCATCAGTCACAAGTTCCATAGAAAGGCAGTCACAATATCAACAATACACAAGATCAAGTTCACCAATAATAAAGAAGTGCAATGCAATGTCNTAAAAGTAGCAAATTGTGTACAATAAATTTGGGTCTATTTTGAGTTCAATGCCCACGTGTATGTATTTTAGGTCAATGACCTCCAAGTTTCCTTTTTATGACAGACACGTAGGAGAAAGCTGGTTTTCACTTTTTCTAAAACTTCTCTCTTTTCTCTGCAAAATTGATGCATTTCTTCCTCCAAATTAGTTTTGGTCGAAGAGTTGTAGGCATTTTCTTTTTTTCGTCTTTTTATTTTTCTGAAAATTTTTAGCAGTTAGCAGTTGCATTGGCATTTGGCAAGGCTATCCAAGAGAGCCTCTCTCACCGGAAACTGAGTACCAAGAAATTTTTAAAAATTCCCAACTTTTCTGGAACAAGCTTCAACAATACTCCGCATCGCTGCCTACCAATTTCAAGTTAGTCTAATTTTCTCTCTTTCTTTCCATTTTATGACTTCAAAATGCATTTGGAACAGTTTACTCCTTGCAAGTATTTGAGGTATAAAATAATAAGGTAATAGTGTGTAAAACCTTTCCATACAAGATAGGTAAATTTTTACTTACATGTAATTGTAATCGATTTGCTTAGATGATTTTACTTTGTTATCATCTAATTAGTGTTTAACTAAATTATCTTGCTCAAAATTTAAGTTGGTAAATTGAAATGTAAAATTGAATCGTCCAGATTATGCGTTCAAGGTGTTTGATGATATGTCCGATTAACTTATTTAAAATAGTCTTTGTCCTTTTTAGATTTTAGCAGAGAAATATCAAGGACAACTGATGATCATGCCTGAGTCTGAGGTCAACTACCATTGAAGATTTGAATAATCTTATTGCTAATGCAAGGTATCAATTTCTGCTACAGTTCTGTATTGTACTGTCTGTGTGAAAACATGTGACGTACCAACACAGTTCTTGTGAATTTGTTAAGGAACACTTTTTCAGTTCAAGTATGTTTTTAAATATGTTGCAATTCATTTTAAGAGGGCCCTGGAAACAAAAAAAGATTGTGTAAAATGATTACTCGACATAGAAAGGAATAGGAATAACAATAGTAAGCTTCTTGAAACTTTAAACAAATCTAAATAGAACGTGAAATCTGGTAAGTGAAATATCGAGCAAGTGTTTACATCATATTCTTCTGTGAATTGTCTTAGCACCGGTGACTCGACAGTTTTAAAAAAAAGACACGTGTAGACTTGAGATAGTGGTAGGTTATAAGTTTTTTTTTAAACAAATATTGAATACTTTTTGTAGAAAAAGTAGACTTTTCATGAAAATGAAGGAATTATTAGAAGAAAATTGACATATTTGGAGTACTATACATCATGAAAAATAATTTAAAATAAGAATGATTATACTATCAATTGAAAACTAGAAGAAATCAATTATATAAAAGTTCTTAACAATTCAAGTTTAAGGTCCAATTTGATTATTGTTTTAGGCCACTTATATGCTTGAGCCGCTCTTGTGTCTTAGCTATGATGGTGGTGTACATATGCCAGGGTCAACCACATGCATATATTCTATATATTTTACACTGCAATATTAATTTATGTAGATTGTTAAATATCTTTTAAGATGCAGTGTTGATATTTTTACCTATTTCATAGGATACTACAAGAATTATCCCATCATGTAATGTGCAGTTTTGACTTTACATCTTGCAGTCTTCTGTAAAAGTTGCAGGTACGTTGTGTGATATTTTTTTAATATTATGATGTGTGATTCTATAAGAATTCTCTTTGTGTTTGTTGCTTCGTATTATTATTAAGTACCTATTCAAAGGTAGCTGGTGGATGTGAACCTGAATGTAACTGCAGCCTGCATTCTGTCAATATAACAAAAATGTATAGAGAGATTAATCTGATTCATTCATCAATCAAAATTTTGACTCGAAGTGAGACCCTAAAACAATAAAGTAGGAAGTAACTATGTGGACATGTGTAATCTGGATGGTCAATGAACCAATATCTTATGAGGAATAAAGTTGGTTTCCGGAGTACTTATAGGCCATCCCTGATTATTTTAGGTATCTTTAGCACAAGGTCAAATTAAAGCATAGGCATTTCACACATGACTTAAGTAAACAGGAAGCTGTCTGAAAATTCTCAATTGTCTCTCAATCTTATTCTGTTCTGCTTGCTAGACAAAAGTATATGTGGGCATCTTTCATGCGCAGTACAGAATAGGTGAGAAATGAAATACATATAAATATTGTACAAATTGTATGTTCAAAACATTACAATGCCCATAATAAGGAAAAATGGAACTGGACGGAGAAGGCCTAAATTCGAGAAAGAAAGAAAGAAAACATACATGACACTACCTCAGACTACAAGTCCTATTACGGTAGCCACACTTTTTTGAAACGAAAGATACCAAGACTATGACTGCATCACCTTATGTTGTTAAACACATGTAGGTGCCTTGGATGCTTGACACTTCCACATTGGCGCCTCAAGCGGAAAAATGGGATTATTACGTGTAGTACTGTAGTACCTTTACTAATGTTCTCACCGATTGATGATGAACTCTTGGATTTCAAATCCTCTTTAGGGCTTGCTTGATCTCTGAAGCTTCAAATATTGAGTGATAACTTTTTCTGCTTAAGCCTTCCTCTCTTTTTCTCAATGCAGTAACTATCATTTACAGAAGCCCCAACTTTCTCCTACGGGATAATTGATTCTCATTCCTTTAATCCGTATTTACATAGTCAGCTTTACTAGAGTGTGATGCTTCCACATTTTTCATCTGTGTGTGGTCAAAATTATTGAATTTTCTATATAAATCTACTCTAAGAAAAGTCTTGAAATCTCCGAAAATGTTGTTGTTATCTTTGTTGGATCCTCCAAGAATGTACTACTTTTGAAGAATCGGACACACACCCAATAACATTTTTAAAAAGTCCGAGCTACATGAATTTTACCCATCATAAATAAAAGCTAATGAAGATTCCAAACATACTGCCAAATTGGTGTTAAATATTGATCTTGATATATTACGTGCTGAATTGTAAGACTCCATAAGAGAAAAACATGTGAGACGATCATTATAATTGAAACACCTTCAATGGTGGTAGTTGGACATGTTATGACACTTTATGGTTGCGTTGCCTCAATATTAATTGAGATTAGCATGTCAATGAGGAGTATGTGAAGAGGTTCTGCAGGAGCGGAAACAAGTCCAAGGAAGAGGCTATTATGAAGCGCACCTAGAAATATGAGGTTGATGAATAAAGCAGATATTCATGCACAGTTGAAGAAACTGAACAAGTATGCGTGCGTCATTCATGTGTTGGTTCAAGATTGTTTTTGGCTGACATATTACAGTAGATTAACTTTTGATTTATAAAAACAAAATACATCCCTGCTTGACTTGGTGGTACCTTCTTTATACAAAGTTTGTGATGAAGATGAGGTTGTAATGTTCATTAGTCTTCCTTCTTTGGTTGATTTATTTTTATGTGAAATATTTCTTGATGAGAAGATATTCGTAAATCTACAGTTGACAGACTAATCAGGATATAGAAAAGAATGCATAACTTTACTGGGTTGAAGAAGAAGGAATAAGCTCAGTAAAATTTTCAACTTGACTGAATGAGACTTCGACTGCACAACTTCACTTAACTTTCATGTTGTCTGTTGGAGAAGACAGAATATTATTCAAAAATAAATGTAAGTTCTATTTCTAAGTCCTTCAAGTACATTCCAAATTATTTTTTGCACCTTTTAAATTTTGTGTCCCTATAACACATTTTCTGTGAAAAAACAATTGTGGAATTGTAGTTTGTATATTAATAATGATTGTTAACTGATTTTCTATGTTAATTGAGCTCCTCTAAAGGGCCCTAAGAGAACATGAGTATACTTCTACTATGAGAAGACTGTTTTAACTTGTTTTTATTTGTTGCTTTGTTTTTTTTTTTTTTTTGTATAGAACATACAAAGTTTATTATGTTTGTGCAGTTTATACGTCATGATTGAGAAAGAACTAATAGCACATAAATGGTTATGAGATGAAGATGAAAGCAAAAGTTAGTAGTATGATATATGGTATGTGATCTTTTATGATTTTGTAATTTGTGTTTGATTGTTTCTTCTAGCTTGCTTTTGCAAGAGTTTCTTAATGGTTTGATATTTGTCATATGATCTATGATTTATTTATCACGTTTTTACGAATTAATTTTTATCGGCTATGTCATCTCCACATTCCCTTTATAGGTTGTGATTGCATACACAATTTTTCTTCATGTTTCATCCATAGGGAAGATCCAATTGTTACTAGATCAAAAGTTGATTTCTGCGGGTAGAAGGTGAATTTGATTCCACGGGGCTGCTTTCATTTGGCGTTTTCTTCCTTTTGTGTAAAGAGATGAAACAATGTACTGTTTATCTTGAACTTGATCGTCTAAGTTCAAATTTATTAGCCATTATTGGTGTAGTTTTATTTTTGATATATGCAATGCCTATATTACTTGGGAAGGGATTCTCCCGTGTAAATTAAGTACTTATGCGACCAACTTTTACATTAAAGTTTTAACTTCACCCTATTTTACATCAAATGACTGCAAAGCAAACATTACTTTAAAATATTAAATATTGGGCCCGTGTTCGGCACGGGCCATACCCCTCTAGTATATATATATATATGTATGTATATATATATATACAGAGAGAAAGAGAGAGAGAGAGAGAGTAATATGATAGATGAGAAAAATATTTATATATAACGACATGTTATACATCTATTAATTTGATGCATATATTTAGGGTCTGTTTGACCATGTGATATGAATCATGATTTGAAATTATAAGAATGAACTTGATGTTTTGTTTAGACATTTTGTGTTGTTTGTTTTCTCATAATCATAACTCTATAGCTTTAAAATTGACTCACTTCTTTATAAAATCTTTACAAATTAGAAAAAGTTTTGTAAAGTCGCATAATATCATATCACAAAACTTTTCTAAAATATTAGAATATTTATTGANATCTATAGAAGTAAATTATCATACATTCAAGTGTCTAAATAAAAATTACCGATAAACTTAAAAGTCTGACTATGTTCATCTTAATTATTCTTACGTCTCAATTATGTGATGTTACTTCATAGGTAACTTTTTTTCAAAATAATATATTAAAAGTTTTAAAACAAATTATAAATATTTATAAAATTATATTTTAAAAAAGTGCATGAATTTTAATTCGGGATGTATTACTTCTTTACCTTTAATCATAAATTTCTAATTCAATCTTGAAAGAGAATTAAATTGAAAGTGTCCTCCTAAATAAGCGACTCAACATAAATTTAATTGGGGCTTAGATTCGGACTCGAATAATTTTGGATGTCATTTTCATTAATCTATAATTTCATCGTGTTTTAGTAGTGTTTATGACGATTTTGATATTATAGTTGGATTATTAATTGGGTGGGGTTTAGTTAGTAATGGGTGGGCAGTGGGTTGGTTTATAAATAATACAAATAAATTAGATTATAACCAATAGTTGAACATCAAGTATTTTGAAAATATTTAAATAGTTTAAATTTAAAATCATTAAATAAGTGGTCAATTTTGAAATCAAAGGTGGATGACAAGGGTATTTTGGAGCCAATAGATGGATGAAAAGGGCATTTTGGCGCCAATGGGTGAATGAAGGGTAATTGTGTACCATTTTCAATACTTCAAGGATATTTTAGATCCTTTTCCGTAAAAAAAAATCAGTTGAAATGTATCATCAAAAAGTTAATTAAAGAGACTATTTAGAGCAAGTAAGACCATTTCCAACCTACCTCAATTTTATACTCTATTCTCTATATTTTAAAAGAAAAATAGAGAATGAATTTTCAATGATACATACATAACTTTTGAGTGTATCAACGAGTTTCTAAATAAGAAATAATTTATTATCAATAAGTGATCAGAAATAATTTATTATTAATGAGTGGGAGCACTCATCTACTTTTTCAACAAGAACTGAATAATCGTTAATAAAATTTATTATTTTCCTTTAATTTATTTAATTTGTAATATAATTTATATTGCAATACATATTGAACTAAGTAAAAAAGATTTACATAAATATACTATAAATAAAAAAGATTTACTATTTATAGTAATAACTTATTTTTTTTTCTCTTGATCACTTTTACTACATTTATAATACACTTTTAATTCATATTACAAAGCGCAAATTTTATCAACATATAATATAAGTTTTATTGGTGGATGATATATTTATCACACATATTAATACACTTATAATATAAACTATCAACTTTTCCAAACAAGCATAATATATTTTTATTACTTTTATAATGCATATACATATTACAAATTTAACATAGTATTGCTATAAATGTAATAACTAAAAAGTATCGCTAAAATCCGTTATTATTTATTAAAAGGCAGCTATCCAAGTAATTTTTCCTTTTAAAATTATTTAAGTATAAAATGGAGCAATTGCATAAATATTTATATTTAATTAATTACATTGACTTTTATTTTTATTTTCATGTTCGTTTTTAATATACTATGAGTTATTATTTATTACTCATGCTAATCTAATTCATTTTCCTTGACTTTAACATTATTAATATCATGTGTTATAAAACGAGAGCAAAATACAATAGTACTAAACAAGAAATGGAAGATAAATGCGAATGAGAAATATAGAGTAGAGAGTATTTTTTTTATCTCTTTTGTTGTCTATTTTCTAAGTGTGGATACCATCCTTTTATAGGATGTTTAAATCACCGTTTTACAACATTTGGTAATAATACGTTACTATAGTACTTAATTAATATAATAAATAGACTTAATTAATATAATAAATGGATACATTACGTTAAGATAGGTAAAGAAACACCCACACAATTAAGTAAAATTTTAACACCCTCCTAGATGTTTATAGATAATGTGCATCATTAAAACCTTAGAAAAAACGAGTGGGAATCCTAGTGAAGAAAAAATAGTACATACATCTTGTAATACGCCTTGAGTGTTGCCTCATTGAAAACCTTACCATGGGACAAAATCATGGCTACGGGAAAAAGAGTACATTGCATATTTGCTCCACGTGATGAAAAACTTATTTGATATCTTGGAGACCGTGCGTCCCAATCTTATATCTTAGCTTCTCAAATGTTGACGTTGACAATGCCTTAGTAAATGAATCTTCAAGATTATCACTTTAACGAATCTATTGAATGTTTATCACACCATTTTGTTGAAGATCAAGTGCGAAAAAGAACTTAGGTAAAATAAGCTTTGTTCAGTCTCCTTTGATATATCCTTCCTTTATTTGAGATATGTAAGCAACATTATCTTGATACAATGTTATTGGAATCTTTGTTTGCACAGAAAGACTGCATAATTACAAAATATGTTGAGTCATTGATCTTAACCATATACTCTCTCGATTGTCTTCATGAATGACTATTATCTCTACATTAGTGGAAAAAGTAGCAACTATTGTTTGCCTCATCGAAAGCCATGATATAGATACTCCATATGTGAATAACTATCCTATTTGAGATCTAGCTTTATCTGGACCAAACAAATATCTCATATTTTCATAACCGATCAACTTTGACTTGGATGAATTAGAATACAACAATCCCATATCAATTGTTCATTGAAGATATCTGGATATATGTTTAACACCTTTGCATTGTCTTCTTGTTGGACATGAGCTAAATCTCGCCAATAAACTTACTCGCAAAAAAAATATTTGGTCGGGTATTGTTGGCAAGGTAAATTAGTGCCCCAATAGGAATGATATATGATGTTTCATCACCAAAAAAACTCTTCATCTTTTTCTTGAGGTCGAAATGAATCTTTATCTATATCACGAGATCTTACAACCATCAGGGTACTCAGTAGGTGTGTTTTATCTATGTAAAATTGCTTTAAAACCTTTTCTGTATATGTTGATTGGTGGATATATATTCCACTTTTCAAGTGTTCAATATGAAGGAAAAGAAAAAATTTTGTCTTCCCAAAATCTTTCATTTCAAATTCTTTCTTCAAACACTCAACAACTTTTGAAAGCTATGTAGAAGTTCCAATGATGTTCAAGTCATCAACATAAATAGATATTATTACAAATTCAGATTTTGACCTTCTTCAAAAACTACAAGGAAAATAAGGTCATTCTTATACCCTATCTTTAGCAAATATTCGCTACGAAGATTATACCACATTCGCCCTGATTATTTCAATCCATATAAGGAATTCTAAATCTTAATTGAACAACTTTCTTTGAATTTTTGTATGATTCAGTCACTTTGAGTGCTTGATGGATTTTGAAAAAAAGAATATGGTCTAGAGATCCACATAAATAGGTTGTGACAACGTCCAATAGATGCATTTCAAGCTTTTCATGAACTGTCATATTTATTAGAGACGTGAAGGTAATTGCATCTACCACAGGAGAGAATGTCTGCTCATAATCAATGTCAGACCTTTGCAAAAATTCTTGTGCAAGAAATCGTGCTTTATATCTAACGACTTTACCATTTTCATTGCATTTTTGCACAAAAATCCATTTATTGCCCCACTGGCTTGACATCTTCAGGTGTTCGGACTATTGAACCAAAAATTTCACATTTTCAAATGAAGTCAATTCTGTTTGAATTGTTTCCTTCCATTTTGGCCAATCATTTCTCTGTCTAGATTCATTGATAGATCTTGATTCCAAATCATCATCTTGTTGCATTATATCAACTGCAACTTTATAGGCAAAAATATTACTCACCATAGTATTATTTTGCTTTCAGCTTTTTCTCGTCGAGACATAATTTATAGAGATTTCCTCATTCTCATTATTTTCAGGTACATGGACCTCCTATGTAGTATCATCATTTATTATGTCTCAGAGATCTTCATGAACAATTACCTCGATATTATGATCATCTTGATCATTTATTTCTTTCCTTTTCCGAGGATTTTTATCATTGGAACCAATTGGTCTACCACATTTTAAGAGTGATCCAGACTCATTTGCCTTAATATTTTGTCTTATAGGGACATCAACTCGAACTTGAGACTTAACAACTGGGATATATGATCTAGTAACCTGTGAAAGGTCAGTAAATGCATTGGGCAGTTGATTTGTAATATTTTGCAAATAAATTATCCTTTGAACTTCTTGCTTACATTGATTTGTTATACGATCTTAATTTTGTTCTGCCCCTAATGTTGGGTATTTGATTCGCCAAAATAATAATCATCAAATCTTGTCGTAAATAAATCTCCAGTTCTAGGTTCCAAATGTTTTTTAATAGAACGAGATCCATATGCAACATATATCCACAACCTTCTTTGGGGACCCATCTTTGTGCACTGTTGTGGAGCAATTCGGATATATACCACAAACCAAAGATTCAAAGATGGGAAATGTGTGACTCATGACCAAAAACAGATTGTAATAGGGAGATGACATGATAACTATTTGGCCTTATGTGCACAAGTGCTGTTGCATGCAAAATAGAATGCCCCTAAACCGAAACAAGAAACTTTGTTCTCATCAACAAGGGTCTAACTATCAATTGAAGACATTTAATCAATGACTATGCTAAACCATTTTGAGTATGAACATGTGCAACAAGAAGTTCCACTGTTATTCCAGTGGACAAACAATAATCATTAAATGTTTGAGATGTAAACTCACCAGCATTATTAAGACGAATTATTTTTATTGCATAATCTGGAGTTTGTGTCTTTAACCTTATTATTTGAGCCAACAACCTAGCAAAAGCTGTATTGCAAGTTGATAATAAGCACACATTATACTATCTTGTAGATGCAACTATCAAGACCATATAATATTAAGTGGTCCATATGCAGGGTTAATAGATCCACATATATCACCTTGTATCCGTTCTAGAAATGGAGGGAATTTCAATCCAACCTTAGACACTGATGATTTGATAACCAACTTTCCTTGTGAATAAGCACCACAAGAGAATTCCTTTGATTGAAGAACACTTTTGTTCTTCAAGTATGCCAATGTGAATTCTCAATTACTTTGCACATCATAGTATAACCGGTATGTCCCAACCCATCATGCCAAATGATAAAATCATTATAATTAGTAAACCTTCTGTTTACTATGTCATGTGACTTAATTGTACCAATATGTGTATTGTACAACCCAGAAGAAAGTGAAGGGAATTTTTATGCACAATTTTCTTCTTTGCATCTATTGTAGCAATATAAAGGTATTCAACCTTTCTTTCATTCGCAGTCTCAACATGCTAGTCATTTTTAGGAATAACCTTGAAACTTAACAAGTTTCTATGAGACTTACTATAATACAATGCATTCACAATTAACAAAATTTTCTCCAAGTAGTAATAATGGCGGTCATCTAGATCCCTCAATTATTTTTTACTACCGGATATTGTATTAAGATATGCCTTTTTCATTATTAAATGAAAGAAATATTTCGTTTATCTTAGTATTGTATGAGTTGTGGCACTTTCCAGAAAACACATACCTCCACTACTCATTTTGGATATAGCAGAAGTCTGGGAAATATTATTTATCTTCATATGAATAAAAATACATAATAAGAAGTACGAAACTTAATAAAAGAAAATTTAAGTACCTGAACGTTAAATAAGACATTAAAAATACAGAAAAACATTATTCATTTCCTAGATCAATTATCAATCTCAGTTGTGATTCCAAAAGAAGTCCTCAACTTCCAGATGAGTAATATCATTGAGCCCATCAAAGGAATCATCTTTCAATGCTAAGTTTGCCTCAACATTCTCATTATATTTTTGAGAAGATCTTGCCTGCAAATCATCTTTGAGAGTCAAATGTGACTCTACCCGCGCATTACAAGAGGAGGCACTGGCTTTATTTCCTTTCCTTTTAAAGGAATTCTAATACAGCCTGACAAAATGCTCAGGTGCCTGACATTCATTTTTCCAGTGACCTTTTAGGCCTGATCACCCTTTCCTTTAGAAGGATTATTTTTAGAACTCATATTGTTATCCCTTTTGTTATGACCACCATCTCGACGATTATTGTACCGTCTTTTGCCTTTGCCACGCCCGCACACATTATTATGGCCCCAATTATTTTGTCTTATTTCAGACAGATCGTGTGCATCAACCGCGTTTGCCTCTAGTAATGTGGCACTTCCACCTGGACGGGCTTCATGATTTTTCATTAAAAGGTCATTATGTTGCTCAGCCACCAGAGGACATGAGATCAGTTCAAAAAATTTCTGAAAACTTTTTTCACGATATTGCTTTTGTAATATCATATTATAGGCATGGAATGTAGTTAGTGTCATTTCCAACAAGTCCTCATCATTTATTGTTTCCCCACATAATTCCAATTGGGAAGTTATTCTAACTACAATAGAATTATACTTAGTTATTATTTATAACCTTGAAACTGTAAATGCATTTACTCAAATTGAGCCCTTGGCAATACAGTTTCCTTGAGTTGGTCATACCTCCCATTCAAACGTATCCACAATTCAAGTGGATCTTTTACTGTTAAGTATTCAACCTTCAGGCTTTCATTAATATGATGACGAAGGAAACTCATAACTTTCAATTTATCCTGACTTGATGCCTTATTTTCATCGATTATACAATCACCAAGACCTTTTGCGGTAAGGTGAATTTCATTATCAAGTAGCCATGACAAATAATTTTTTCCAGAAATGTCAAGTACCACAAATTCAAAATTTGACAAATTCAACATGATGAAAACTATCATAAAATAGTTGAGTTAATAACATGATGTTGATTTTTTTTAATAAAAGATAACTTTATGGTCCAAATGATTAAGATTTAGTATAAAGTATATTATATGCATGAACATGGAATGTTACAAAAACATGTAAACTCATAAACTATGAAACGGTGAATTTAATATAAGTTCTAATTATTTTTAAATATTTATTTCTAGTTTTAATAGTTGTTAACCTCTAACATTTGTAAGTTTTTCTTGTCATATTTAATATAATACTACTCTCTTTATGACACAAAAAATATTTCTCATAAATTTATGACAAGAAAATATTTACAAGTTTTCTAACTATCATGCTACATATTGCTTCGTATTAAATTTACAAGTTTTCTAACTATCATGCTATCATATTGGTTAGTATTAAATTTAAAGTTTTAAATTAGTAGCATAAATAAGATAACAGTATAATCTTCAAATGTATTGATTATTATGCCTAGTTAAGTAATATAATAATACCTAGAGCAAGTTATGTATGCAATAATCAAAATACTAAGCAAAGATTTATGCAAGTCCAATACTTGACTTGAAAAGAAAATTGTTCAACGTTATAGGAAAAAACATAATTCCGAATTAAGTAGGCCTTAATTGATTAGAGACTCGTGCTGATAGGATGTTATAAGATGAGAACAAAATGCAATAATACTAAACATGAAATGGAAAGATAAATGCTAATGAGAAATATAGAGTAGAGAGTATTCTTTTATCTCTTTTGTTGTATATTTTCGAATGGTGAACTCCATCCTTTTATAGTATGTTTAGATCATCCTTTTATAAAATTTTATAATACTTTATTATAATATTTAATTAATATAATAAATGGATACATTACGTTAGGGTAGGTTAAAGAAACATCCACACAATTAAGTGAATTCGTAACAATAAGGAATATTTTTGATTTTTTTGATTTTCAATTAATCAAATGTAAAATATACCAAAATATCCTTTAATGTTATGATATTTATTATATTTAGGTGAAAAGTTATAACTATAAACTTGCTAACAAGGAAATAATAGTTTTTACTTTTAACTAGATTTTTAAAAATAGTAGAAAAATAATATTTAAACATATGAAGTATTCATTTTTTTTATCAAATTAAGATAATTTTAAATTAAATGTGCTAAGTAAGTAACATAATAATTAATATCATTAATTTTAATGTATCATATTTTTATTTTAAATTAAATAAATTAGTACTTTTAAAAGATTCGCACAACTCACGGGTACGAATACTAATTGTGTTTACTTATACATAAAAGTCAAAATCCTTTATAAAAGTCACAACCCTTCGAAAAGTTCATAACTCATAGAAAAAATAAAAATTCAAAGGCAAAATTTTAACCATTCAATGCGGAAAGGTGTGTGATTTTAAAATAATATAATATAAATAAATAAATAAATATATTATACAATATAGAAGCTATACTAACGTGAGTGTTTTAAGAAGAAGAAGGATAGAAAACTTTCAAAAATGTAGTTTAAAATTATGAGGAAATCCTTTTTTTCATAGACAACAAAGGATAGTATGAAATAATGTTTATTGTCTATTATTAAAAAAGGCAGAACCCTTTAGAAAAGTCACAACCATTCCGAAATGTTATAGCTCATAAAAAAAAAGTCACAACTCTTTGGAAAAGTCACAACCCTTTGGAAAAGTCACATTCCTTTTGTAACACCACAAAAATTTCTAAGTTAGACCCGAACTATTCTTCATTTACATGTAAGGTTGTATAAGGTGATTCTTAAATTAACCATAAGTGTAAAGGTAAATTATTTAGTGTGAGAATAATTTTGGATATCATTTAAGGTCAAGTAGAAACTCCTACCACAAAATTGAATTGAATGTTTTCTTACTGATTAAGTTATGATTTCAGATTCTCTTTGGGTCTAATTCAAACGACCATATATCTTTAAATATAAAGAGTTCCGCGGCTCATATCAAATAAAATTAAAGGACATTGAATCTTCTTTCCAAGGACGTTAATTTTGCAACAATCCAAGTTTTGAGTAAAAGATTATGACCATTTTAAAAACATATGATACAGTTGATTGACGAAATAGCCATTGGGAAAACATTAAAAAGGGTCATTTTTATATTTTTACCAATAAAAATACCCTAAAAGAATTTTTTTGACTAATAAAGTATCCAAAACAATACGATTTTCATCTCTTAATGCACCATTCTTTTCTCTCTCAAACCTTAAGGCAAAACCCTAAGGAAAAATCAAAGTGTAAGAATTCATTCAAGATTATTTCCATCATTCCCAAGATTCTTCTTCAATATATTGTCTTTCTCCAAAAAAATTTATTCTTTCCAACTCAAATTCCTCCATACAATTATGATTCACTATGAAAATCATAATTCTTGGCCATAGAGATGTCAAAAAACTAGTTCAAGAAAAAAGGTTTTCTTGGTTGTTCTTATTCAATCTAAGGTTTCAAGGCTTCCAATCAAGTTCTTCTTAAATCTTCTTTAAGAATCTTGTTCTTTCAGGTATGTAAAACTATCATATTATTGGACTAGTTCGTCCTCACGCCCTACATCCACTTTTAAATCAGTAAAACAAAAATCTAGAATTTTACCCCTAGAGGTGAGTATTCTTGAGATGAGTTGATTTTGAGATCTCGAGTTCCTATTTTTGTTAAAAAATTCTATTACTACTTATTGAGTTTTAGATTTTATGCATTAACATTCTTGACTGGATTCATTCATGTCTATATTTCAACATGAACCTTATGATTTGTGTATTCTTAGGATGAGTAGTATCTTAGAGTTTTTGCGTTCTTGAGTTCTGAGTACTGAGTTTTTATATTGCTATTAAGACCCTTGAGTTGAGTCGCTCATATCTATAATTCCAGATGAACCATATGAATTGAGTTATACATTTTGAGAAGCTTTTAAAACCAACATTTGAGTTTTTAAATTGTGTTTTTTAGAAAGTAAAGATGAGTTTTGATAAAGTCTTGTGAAAACACGATTAGTATGAAAATCGAGTATGTCATCAATGTTTAAGCAGTATGGTGTATAGTTATGAAATTCATGTTTATGTAGTATGACTTCCCGAGTCATAAATGATCATATCAAAATATGGTTGTGATATATTTTTGAAAAAGAGTTTTCAAATATGAATGAGTAAGAGTATAACAAAGTTAAGTACCAAAGGTATTAGCTTTTACGTTGATAAAAGAGAAAATTTTATTTCTAAATGAGTTATGCATTCAAATATTATTTCCGTCATTATTGAAAAGCCAATGGGTGAAAGAATTGGGGTCAGAAATCCGTTTTGTAGCAACATGAGATTTCCTGGCCTAGTCCAGATTTGGACAAAATTGGAGTTCCGTGAGTCTAGGGAAATCTGGTAATGATTGGGTGATTTAATAAGGAATTCAATGGTATCAGTCGATAACTAAGACATTACAAACTTGAATTTGGGTGAGTAGAACTCCCAAAATTGACCTTAGCGTGAGTGGTATTTTCTGAATGTCGTTGGTTAGAGGTGTGTTGTAAAAAGGAGGTATTGTATTTATTAAAATATCTCACTGGTTTGTTCAAGCAGTTTGGGTGGGATTTTTGTTGCCATGGTGGGGAATTTACAGTAGGATGGGTCTCGCCGTAGCGGAAGGGACACGACTAAAGTCGAAAATAAAGCCTCAAAAACATTTTATTATGCACTTCTCATTTTTGAGAGCTAGGAGACGATACCAGAAGAGTTCTTGACCGTTTTCACCATTCTTGAGGCTAAAGGTATAATTTTTACTCCCCCAAATCAATTTTTCAATCTGTAAAACTTAGTTTCTTGGGTAATTATTGATGAGGGAGAGTTTTGGTATGAAATTTATGATGGAAAAGTCTTAATATGGGAATGGAGATCAAGGGTTTGGATTAGGGTTATTGAGTTTATTTATAATCCAGATATTTAGTCCTTTGATTGTTGATCCTTGTATTAATTGTATATTTTTAGACCACAAACAAGCGAGAATCCGTAAAGAAAGATTAAAGTGCCTTAAGGATTCAAGCTTGACTTGAGGTAGGTGATGGCTAGGATTTCATTTTGGTGTGATATACGTTTGTAATTTCTTCATTGTAATGCATGTATGTGTGCAATTGTTGAATTATTGATCACCCTTATAGAAAATGAGGATAATTGAATAATTGTATTTCATGAATTACCCTTGTGTATGATTGTGAGAATATATATTGTGATTATGATTGTGGTTTGTTAAATGTGTGAGTGTCACGATCTGAGACATTAATTCAGATCAGCTTCCACGTTTTGACATAAATATGGGATCGGTTGCCATGTTCCAGCATAAACATTGAACCTTTATCATGTTCTGTATGCTAATAGTTTGGGTGTGGTTTCCATGAGAGTACCATTGAATTGGTTTTCGGAAGAAGACCATTAAATTGTGTTGTTTCTCTACTTGTGATGATTATATTCATATGTAATGATGATTGATATTTAAAGACTTTATGTTTCTCTAAATTGATAACCACTGTGTATTATTGAGAATGTGGGATATTACATTGATTCATAAAGGGTGACTAATATTTTATATGTTCGGTATATGTCTATTATATTATGTTATGGTTATTTACACATGTTTCACTTCTTGGATTCGACGTGTGATCCTATCAGTTAACTGTGGTTGTGTACTGATATTACACTTGCTTGTTCTTTGTTGAGTATAGATCATATTCAGGTGACTATTGAGCGTAAATGCATTTAAGTGTGAGCTATATCTTTTAGGCTGCCATGGATCTTCTTTATTTAGGTCGACTCTTTTCGGACTCTAACTATTTGTTAAGGTGTTGTGGCTTTGTGGTTACACCCCTTGTTCTTAGACTTGTCGTGAGTAGAGTTTTGGTACAATGGCTTTCAGGTTCTATGGGTTGAATTTCTGCATTAGTTGATTAGATATTTGTTTAAACATTTGGATTTTATGGGGACTCCATTTTTATTACTATTTAAATCTTCTTTCATAGGTTTAAATGTGTATTAGTTTGGTTAAGTTGATTATTTGGGTTGTAGTATAGGTTCTCCAACCGGAGGGTTAGTGTGGGTGCCACTCATGACTGTCTGGGTCATGAAAAAGTTTGTATCAGAGCCCTAGGTTCGTTGATTTCATTGTACCAAAACTATTCTAGTGTAGTCTTGCAGAACGATACGAAGTCGTCCATACTTTTCTTCGAGAGACTATAGGAATTTAGGAAAAAACTCACATCTTTCTATATCATTGTGCTATGACTTGAATCCAATTGGTATCTCGATGATACAAATTGGTATCTTTCCTCTTTCACTCTATGGTTCAAACTAGATCAAGAAAAATGCTAACACCATAACTAGCAGGAGAGGATGTGTATTGACTAATGATAGTTAAATAGGGTCACAATCTAAAACAAGTATCCATAACCTCAGATAGATGATATTTTTGACCAATTGCAAGGTGAATCTATTTTATCTAATATTAATTTAAGGTCAGATTACAATGAGTTAAAGATGGAGGTTGTTAAGAATTAGGTTCGACTAAGTTCTATAATTGGAATTCGCAGTTGTTGGGCTCACTAGCTACTATTATCGCTTGTATTTTGAGTTGAGTCCAATTGATCTCCTGATTCTTTGGTATCTCCAATAAGTGAACTAGACGTCGTAGTGTTGACCGAATGAACACAAACAAGTTAATTGGAACTGAGAAGGATCCAATTAGTAGCTGGCCTTAAGGGTCCTATAAGGCATAGATGAATCATAATGATCGTCTATGGAATGAACTAGTTAAATAATTTGGACTTGTCTACAAGTTGTAATTGCTTGAGCGTCGTGAAACTTTATGTGAAAAAAGGGTCATCATGAGATTAGGTACAAGGGTCTATATAAATTACAATGTCGTTCGTAAGACAGAAATTTGGACGTGCATTCAACCAACTGATAACCGTTTGAGAGTCTGGGTGTAACCTGGGATATGTGTGTGTTAGTGTTGAAACGATATATAATGCGTACTTATTTGGGCTGATCTGGGTAGACAATGATTGTCCTATCGAAGGGAATTACTCTAATACTACATGTGTTATACCTAGAAACTGTTGGGGAATTTAGGAAAGAAAAGAACCCCAGATTGTTGGCAGGGCTTCTATTGAGGCTGGTAAGGTAGGATTTTTCCCGCCGAGGGGGCTCTTGGGCCGCATTCCTTCAACCAGAGCGGGACAAAGTGAGACAAAATCTCAACCATGTCTCCCATATTTTTCCCTAGTCACAATTATGGACCCTGAATCATAACTTAACTAACCACCGCAATCTAATTCAGTATGCATCAATCGAATATAATTTATAAGGTGTGTTAAAATTATAGAGAACCTAGGCATATGAGGAGGACATCAGCGAGGTCATGGAGGCCGAGGAAATGATAATATAGGTAGAGAAGCAATGCAGCAAAGCAAGAAAGTTGCCCATCAAGAGGACAAGGCTCAATTTTATGCTTTTTGGGTAAGACCATATTTGAGGGTGTGATGCAGTGGTTGCAAGAGCTACTCTTGTCTGTGCCTGGATGGCCATTGTTTTGTTTGATCCGGGTTCTACTTATTCGTATGTGTTAGTTCAATTGCCTTGGTATTCGATGTGGTTTGTGTTATACTTGGTGCCCCAGTCCATATTTCTATCTTACTTGAATAGTTAGTCATTAACCCATGTATATCGTGTTGTCTTGTTGTATTTATGGATTTCCAGATTTGGGTTGATTTTGTTATGCATGATATGAACGACTTGATATATTCTTAGGCATGACTTGTTTATCCCTCTATTATACCAGGCTTAATTGTAATACTAAATAGGTAACTCTAGAGATTCTTGGTAGGGAAAGATTAGGTAAGAAAGGTGTACAAGCCTACGATATCTAGGATAATATCCTCCATTTGGGATATAAAAATGGTAGGGAAGGGTTGTTTGGCTTATTTGGATTATATACGGGATGTTAAGGTCAAGTCTCTCTCTATTGATTCTATTCCCGTGGTGTCTGAATTTTAAGGAAGTGTTTCCTATGGATTTGCCTGGTATGCCTCCATATAGAGATATATATTTCTGTGTTGATTTGGAAACTGACACTCGCCCCATTTAAATCCCCCTGTATCCTATGGATCCAGAGGACTTAAGAGAGCATAAGGCTCAAATCCAAGAGTTTCTTGATAAAGGGTTTATCCTAGTGTTTCCAAATGGGGTGCTCCTATCTTGTTTGATAAGAATGTAACAACCCGATTAATGAACTAGGCTTATCTATGGCTTCACTTGTGCTTTGAGGTCTGTTAACTGTCTTAATTAATGTGTTTATGAGTTTTGAAGTCAGTCCGGTTTAGTTTGAAGTCAAATGTCAAGGAACGACCAAGATGTTTGACGACTAGTCCTTATGTGCTTGCAAGTTATCTAGTATGATTTTGCATGTTTCATGACTTTTTTGGTGTTGAAATTGATAGGTGAGGCTCCTAAGACCTAGATGAGCATGTTTAGGGTTTTAAAGTCTGGGTACGACTCCACCTAGGTCCCACATGGGGCCCTAGAGGAGGACCCCAACTCTAAGGCATATTCTACGCGGTAGTGTAAATAAACGACCAAAATGACGTCCAGTCGATTAAAACAATGGCTCTTAGATTTGCTATGTTGATTGGACCTGAATGATTGCTCAAACTTGAGCCTCATACCAAAACTAAGAAGCACCATGATAGGATGTCAATCAGACGACAGTCCTTCGTTGACAGGGCGCCGTTTGGGTATTCAATCTGCCTGCAACTTTGGCCTATGCTTGGGGTGTTTTGGGGAAGTCACTCCAAGTATTGTAAATTTTATGGAAAGTTTTTAGGTGTATTTGGGTATATTAAGAGTATTAAAGTGATTTAACTCTCATTTAGACCCTAACACCTAAATCAAAACCCTTTCCCTCCCAAGATTTCTCAAAAAATCTCCATGAGAGCTCAAGGTGAAGATTGAGCTTGAATGATGGATTTCAATGGAGTTATTCATAAATTCTCTTTGGTTTTCTTCTAATAAGTTATGGGAGTTCTTTATCTAAGGGTTTCTATCACCTTAGAGCCAATTTCAAAGTGAATTTTCAAAGATCTCAAAGTTTATGAAAAGGTCCAATTTCTATTCTAAGTCATGGGTTCTTCCATGAAATATTTTCAAACAATGAGATATGATGTTATTGATGTATAATTGATATTTTCTGAAGGAAATCTCTATGAACCCTTGAACTTTTCTAATATCTAAATTTGGCTATAATGTGGGTGATTGGATCATGGCTTGATCTTAGTAGGTTAATGTGTTAATTTTTATTGGGCTATTGAATTCTGTATAGATCATGGTAGAGCTGTATATATGCTGCCTTTTTTTTGATGATATTCATATTGTATAGTTTTGGTCATTCGTATTGTTGGATTGTTGGTTTAGAATTGTGTATATAGCTATTTGTGTGAGCCTTTGTCAATTGATTTGATTGAAAAGGGTAAGGAATTTTGATGATGATGATTGAAAGGTTGTAAGTTGACTTGATCTCTATATATTGTGTAGTATTATTATAGATTTTCTATTGATTTGTATGGTCCACTTATGGTGACACTGCTTATGTGATGAACATGGGCTTGTCGGCGTAATTTATGTAAATTATAGTAGTATGATGCTAGGACTTTTATGAAGGTGTAATGTGTATATGTTTATGTGAAGTAAGGTGATCTTGTATAATGTGAAGATACGAAGTTAATTACTCTTGTAATGTTTCTGTGATCTTGTATGAGTGCTAATGTTATGATTCTTCTTTAAGTGATGGTATATCGTGATAGAAGGCTACAAACTGTCTTATGTGATAATGTTGTATATGTATGTGTGAGGGATAATCACGTTGTCCTTTGAATGGAATAGGTGTTTATGGTAGACTATGATGAGTTTTTATATTGTTGATAGGGTATATTTTGTGGTAAACTTAGTGTCCCTAATTGGTACTTGAATGAGATTGTACGAGTGATATGATGAATGGTGTGTCTTGATGGTAGACCTAATTCCCTCTTCTTGATTCATGAAAGTTATGTGAATATGTGATCCCTTGACTTGGTAGGCTAATGCACCCTTATCATGTACGTGTATGGACGATTGATTTATGACCTTGAAATAAGTAAAGAAGGTCAATGACTTGATACTTTCAATCTCTAAAGAAGGTTATGATATCCTTAAAGTTGAAAGTCGTAATGGTATTCTTTTCGTGAGAATGATGGATATAGGGATATATTAGATTGAACGACATGAAACCATCTCTAAGAAAGTCATTAATATATCCTTATTGACCATCGAGTGGCAGCCCTAGTGAAACCATCCTTGGTAGGGTGTATTATGATTTTGTAGTGACTAATGTATGATACTTTTTCATATGTTTTTTGTGATGAAGTTAAACTATGAGAACTTTGCTAGCACCGAGTGAATATACTTGGGGAGTGACTCTACTTAAGTTAAGAAAACACTTGATATCCCTTAACCATGTGCCTACATGGGATGTGTCCTATTTCAACCCTTGGCAAGTAGAACACCCTCCATTAGAGTAGGGTAGACTACGAATTCTATGCCCAGCTAGTATGGTCTATGTCGGTTTATTCCTATTCTCATCATGTGGGATTCATTAGTATTCGAGAATTTCTACAATATTTAAATAGTGAAATGGGACGCTATATATACATGGCACGAGTAGGCTTTGACTATGCAAGGATGAGGGTTCCCTAAGTCTTCTCCAAGACTAATATGTGAAGTCCTCTATATGAATAGTTTTCTCTAAAATGGTTTTAATGAAAATATGATATCTTAATGAAGTATGTTTTACAAAAAGGTAGTTATATAAGGTAGCTTTGAAGATTGCTTAGATAGGCTTGAAGAGGGTGTATGGGCAGTCTTTTCATGTTTTACTTAGATGTGTTTTAGAGTAACCTTATGTAGGGAGTCTAGATGATGTAAAGGTTTATCTTATTGAATATGGAACTATGTGATATGTGGTAAAATGGAATAACTTACTTTAGGTAATTCTTAACATTCATATAGGTGTGTCTGAAGGGGTTGTATAGGCGGCCGCTTCATATCTTACTTAGGTGGGTCTTAGGATAACCTTTAGTAGGGGTTTTTGTGAATATGGTTATGTGATTTATGTTACTTAAAAATTCTCAACATGTTATTGTTGACTTCGATTATGCCTCTTAAACTCTTTTATGAAGGTTTATATCAAAATGTCATGAAATCATGTTTCTATAAAAAAAATGTCCGTTTTTCATGGTTTTTGCATGGCTTCCATACTTAGTGCATTCAATGTGCTAAACCCTTCTTTTCCCTTTTTGACTAAAGTGTAGGGAATTGGAAGTCTTGATATGCCGTTGATGATGGATAGGTTTCTAAGGGTTGAAGATGAAGTATTGGTGAGTCTTATTCAATTCGAGCACAAGACCCACATGCTCGTGTTATGTCTTAGTTATTGTTTTTAGGTCTTGTAAGGGCTTAGTCCTTACGTTATACATTCCATGTATTAAATAGTGTAAAGAGACATTGTAAAGATAGATGTTTTTAAAAGAAAGCCTCTAGTTTGTGTATTATAAAAAATATTTTTCGTGTGTGAAGAAAATTTTAAAATTTTGCTCATTTTTAGAATATATTATGCGATGATTGATACGAGAAGCTTGTGCGGGACTTCTCAGGGTCCCATTAACCGGTAACTTCCAAGGGGTACCGTTGGGTCAGTACAATGTGGGTATCAGAGCATAAGTTTTGGGAGTGTCTTAGATTGTCTCATAAACACATCTAGTAGTGTCTTGTTCATAATCTGAAGCGCTCCATATTATAAATAGGAGGCTATTGGGTGCTAATAAAGTTTCACTTATTCATTCTTCTAATCGTGCCTAAGAGCTTAGTTTTATGGTGTCTTTCCTTGTTCCTTCTATGATTTTCCTTAAAGTGCGGCCTTTGAGAAGTTTGGGTTGAAGGACAGAAGAAGATTGTGTGTGCCTTGTGAGATGGGATATGGAATGTTGTGCTGATGACCTTAGGTTAGTTTAGTTACCCTATGAAGGGAAGTATTGTTGAAGTAGATGGTTTGAAGTTGTTTAGATCCGACCTTAGAAAGGAAGGAAGTGATGTTTGAAAGGGTAAATGTGAGTTTGTCTTAGTAAAGGATATTTGTTTTGTTGTTCAAGAGGTCTAGTATATTTAAGATAGAGTGATAATGGTGTTAGTAAGGTTGATGTTTCCGTAAGGTAGGTCCTTGTAGTATGTTCATGTTGACCTTAGATGGGTTTCTCCTAAGTGGGGGAGTATGGTGTATCGTAATGGAGTTGTGAGTAAGATATCCTAATATTTTCCTTATCTTCTTATTCAAGCCTAAAAGTAAGAGTTCCGCGTATCTTGGTTTATGTTGGAGTCTTTTATGAAAAATGAGTTTCAAAATATTCTTTTTATGATATGCATGTTTTAGTTGAATTCTTGTTACATAATAAAATGAGGTTTCATGCATGGTATTTCCTCATGTTTATGTGCATTTAGTGAATATTGTCTATTTTGTTCATGATGTGAATTAATGAGCATGCCTAAATTGTTATATGACATTAATTTTTTAAGCATGCCTAATTTGTTGTTATGAGAGTTTCATATTAAGCCTTTATGAAAAAATTGCTTAAATATTCCTTGTTGAAAATGTTGCATGAATTTTCTTTGATGAGAAATTGCATAATGTGCTTAGTAATGTTTAAATGAGCATGATGTGACTTGGTGAATGAAGTTCCTCCAATGGCATGAGAAATGGTAAAGAATGATGCATAAGGAGTTTATAGATGTAGTTCTATTTGTTTGAATTGCACGAAGTTCTTTGATGTCTTTTATATGGAGTGATGTTGCTCTTTGATATGTGTATGGTTTATGATATTGTATGCTTGTATTTGAGTTGCTTGCTTTGGTTGTTATCCCTTTAAGTGCAAACTGTCATTCGAGGACGAATGTTCCCAAGTGAGGGAGAATATAACAATCCTAATAATGAACTAGGCTTATCTAGAGATTCACTTGTTCTTTGAGGGATGTTACCGAGATTAATTAATGTGTTTTTGAGTTCTGAAGTCAGTCCAGTTGAGTTTGAATTCAAACGTCAAGGAACGACCAAGACGTTTGATGACTAGTCCTTAAGTGCTTGCATGTGGTCTAGTGTGCCTTTGCATGTTTCGTGACTTGTTTGGCGTTGAAATTGATAAGTGAGGTTCCTAAGATCTAGATGTGAATTTTTGGGCATTTAACGTCCGGGTACGACTCCACCTAGGACCCACAAGGTTCCCTAGAGAAGGACCCCAACTCTAAGGTATAATCTGCCGGGTAGTGTCAACCAACGACCAAAACAACGGCCAGTTGATCAAAAGACGGCTCATCAACTTGGTCCGTCGATTATACCTACAGTCCTGTTCAAATTTGAGCCTCAGACAAAAACTACGAAGCACCATCATGGGACGTTGATCAGATGATGATCCGTCGTTTGGGCATACAATCTGCCTGCAACTTCAGCCAATGCTTGGGGTGTTTTGGGAAAACCACCCCAATTCTTTTAAAATGTATGGATGATTGTTTTAGGTGTATTTGAGTATTTTAAGAGTATATATTAAACTGATTAACTCTAATTTAGACCCTAACACCTAAAATCAAAACCCTTTCCCTCTCTAGTGTTCTCCAAAAACCTCCATGAGAGCTCAATGTGAACATGGAGCTTGGATGATGGATTTCAATAGAGTTCTTCTTCAATTATCTTTTTCTTTATTCTAACATGAGTTCTTGCATGAAACTTTCTCAAACAATGAGATATGATGTTATTGATATATAATTGATGTTTCCCTATGAAAATCTCTATGAAACCTTGACCTTCTCTAATCTTTAAATTTCCTATAATATGGGTGATTGGATCATGGCTTGATCTTTCTAGGTTCATGAGTAGATTGTATTGGGATACTTAATTGTGTATAGATCATGGTAGAATTGTATATAGTCTGCCTTAATTTGATGATATTCATATTTTATATTATTGGACCATTAGTATTGTTGGATTGTTGGTTAAAAATTGTGTATATGGCTATTGGTAAGAGCCTTTGTGAATTGATTTGATTGCAAAGGCAAAGGAATCTTGATGATGATGATGGGAAGGTGGTAAGTTGACTTTATCTCTTCATATTGTGTAGAATTGTTATAGAAATTCGATTTATTTGTATGGTCCACTTATGGTGATGGTGCTTATATGTTGATTATGTGATGAACATGGCCTTGTCGGCATTATTTATGAAAATTGTAGTAGTATCATGCTAGGACTTATACGAAGGTTTAATGTGTAGATGTTTATGTAAAGTAAGGTGATCTTGTATAATGTGAAGATATGAAGTGAAGTACTCTTGTAATATTTGTGTGATCTTATATGAGTGCTAATGTTATGATTCGTCTTTAAGTGATGATATATGATAATAGAGGGCTAGGAAGAGTCTTATGTTATAATGGTGTATATGTATGTGTAAGAGTTAAACATGTTGTCCTTTGAATGGCTTTAGGTGCTTATGGTAGACTATAATGAGTTTTCTATCTGTGTTGATAGGGTATCTTGTGTGTTTAACTTAGTGTCCCTACTTTGTACTTGAATGACATTGTATGCGTGATATGATGAATGGTGTATCTTGATTTGGTAGACCTAAGTCCCTCTTCTTGATGCATGAAAGTTATGTTGAATGTGTGATCCCTTGACTTGGTAGGCTAAAACACCCTTGTCATGTATGTGTATTAATGATTGATATATGACCTTTAACTAAGATAAGAAGGTCAATGATTTGGAACCTTCAATATAGAAAGTAGGTTATGATATCCTTGAAGTTGAAAGTCGTATGGTATCCTTCTCATGTGAATGATGGTCTTAGAGGTTGGCTGGAACGACATGAAACCATCTCTAAGAATGTTATTGAGATATAACTATTGACCATTGAGTGGCAGCACTAGTGGAACCATCGTTGGTAAGGTTTATTATGATAAAGTATGGTACCTTTTCATATGCCCCTTGTGATGAACTTACTCTATGAGGACATGGCTAGCACCGAGAGAATATGCTTAAGGAGTGACTGTAAGGTCTCTCAAAATGAAATAAGGTGTCTAGAGCCTAACATGTTCCTAAAAAGGTTAATAACATGTTTATGAAGTGTTTTACAATGTGTATGCTTGATTTGAAGTGATTTGAAAATCAGAGGAATGTCCGAAACATTTGAAAGTTAGCCTTGAGACTTGTTAGTGTGTTCTAGTATGTCTTGGTATGTTTTACATGTTGTTTGATGTTCAAATTAATAGGGAAAGACCTTACATGTTTATTATCATGAATGTAAAGTATTATTCCTAGTTTCTTATACTAGTATCATATTCAAAGTACATTGATGATGCCTTCTACATGTGCATGAAGATGTTAGGGTTCGCTGGTCTATAGGTTTGACATTGATGAAGTTATGTTGATGGATGACCTCCTTTCTACGTACCCCTACATGAATGTATGATCTTAGGCATGATTAGGAGTCTTATAATAAAACCAGAATATGCCTTGTCTCCTATGCTATAATGTGGAGTGTGGTCTATGTTGAATGTATATTTTGATCTTAGGAGGCTGGCTTCCTCAATAGTATGTTGATAGTTATTATGTGATCATGTTGACCAATGTACACACACTCACGCCTCATGGATATCTATGCGTATGATAAATTCATAGTGCCGAATGAAAGGATAGTTCTCCTATATAGTATTGCCTACTACAATGCCTGTAAAGTATATGTCCATGAAAGTATGAAAATGTATCTTAACTAGGATGACTTGAGAGGTGAACTAGTATAGGTAAGGCATGAGACTTTGCCTATACATTGCACATGTGTACCTTGATAGAATAGCTCCAAGGGTAATTACTCTATGTAAATGAATATGAATGCATGATTAAGCTATGAACATGAAAGTATATGCAATAATGTCAAGTAAATGATATGATGAAGTATGCATATGTGTAGTGTCTAAATGTGGTATGTGAAAGGTTTCCTAATATATGAACAGGTATACACACATGAATGAATGCATAACGAAGTATGTAAGACAACCTAGTAAGTAGAGTCCCTTGAAAGGTATGATCAATTGTACTCAAACTAGACTGTGATTGAATATGCTATGTCTATGTGAATGGATATTCTCACATGAGTTTGGTTGATGAAAGGACAATCTAATCTATAACCTATGAGATAAGCATATGAGGGGTTGATTCTCCTAAAGCCTATTTGATGAAAGTAATATTAATAAAAGCTATTCAAAAATGAAACATTTCTTAGCACCGTGTGAACGTGACAACTGAGGGGTGCCCCTTCCTAGTGAGGAAGTTTTGTTCACCAAATGTCCTCATGAGGTTGAAACTTTATGCGAAATGGCATAAAGAGAGTTTCAATATACATCTCCTCATTCCTTAACTATGTTGCCCCCATAGGACCTAGCAAGTGGATCCACCTAATTTCTAGCATGAGGTTAATAAACTACCTTGTCAATTAGAGCACCTTCATTCGGTGTGGGGTTTGATGACACCAGATTCCATGTTTGGCTCACATGGTTTTATTTTTGGTTAAGGCTATGGTTTCCAAAAATTAAAAATGGAAAATGGAAGTATAGTAATGATACCTAACTCAGATAACGTAAGGGAAGTTGCTTCTTGTATGTGAGGGTATGAGACTTTGTCTAGGCATTGCACAAGTAACTCTTATCTTATATGCATGATGTTTGTATGCATGTAGTTTACTAAAGCTCTCATGTTAATGTATGAAATAAATGATAATTGTTGTGGTCTCTTTGTGAGTTTACTTAGTATGTGTGAGGTTATGAGGCGTTACATGTACATTGCACTCGTAGGCTTAGATTGGTATTATTAGTAAGTTCTTATAAGGTCTTAATGCAATGAAGTTCAAATATGTTAATGTTCACTATTGTCTTATTATGATGATATTGGAAGTCTTGACTTGTATGTTGTCTTAGAATGAGTCTTATATGAGGTTCATGCATTATGTTAAGTCATATGTGAAGTATGTGTTGTCATGATATGGTATGCTTCTAGGATTATGTATATGTGTTTCATGTTAATGAAGGTTCTGTGAATGTTCACCTTGATGACCTTAAAGTGATGATTGAGTATGGGTAGTTGAATGGGACATTGTTCATGCATTGAACCAAGTATTACAGGAGAGTTACTTAGGGGTAAGGATGTTAAGGTAAAAGAATATAATGTTATGAACATGATTTATGTACTTTGAATGCAATATATGTGGCTTGGTGTGTTGTCATCGATAGTGTCCATGCTATATGAAGTATATGAATTACATTGTATAATTTTGCCTATGTTTATGAAGATCCTTTAAAAAGGCATGTTGCATGATTTCTAACTAAATGTCCTCTTTAAATTCATGTTTTCACATGGTTGGCATACATAGTGCATTGATGTACTAATACCATTCTTCTTCATCTTTTTACACAAAGTGTAGGTGATAGATGACTAAAGGATGTCTCTTAAAGTGAAGAGCTTGAAAGGTGTTTCCCAAGATCAAGAAAGAGATCCTTATAATTCAAGGATTTCCTATGTCAAAGTTCTACTTAAAGTATTGTTATAGCTTACTTAATATTTTATGTTGTTAAGGGTCGTGTCCCTATTATACTCTATTGGTGTGGAATCTAAGTTGGCAAAAGAGATTATAGTATAACTATGTATTATGACCTATTTTATGTTTATATGAAGTGATGTTTCTAGCATACGATATGCACTAAGAATTTCTAATTTCCTATAAAAATGCAATGAATGAGGTCTATGAGTTCGTACAAGACCTCCGAGAGGTAAAGTACGACATGTTACTTCTAGGGGGTGATCCCGGTCGTGACAAACATGGTATCACAACATCAGGTTATAAAAGTGGTTTAGGTATCAAAGTCTCATATTGCTATGTCTACTAGAGTTTTGATCATTGGTGGTGAGTCGCGACACATCTATGAGCAAGAGGCTATATGACGATAGAATTTCACTTTCTTCACTACTCTTGTGTCGTGCCATAGAACGTAATTCTATATGATATTTCTCTCGTATGTTTTCTTTTCCGGTGGTCTTTTAGATGTGATTACTTGTATGAGATGGTATATCATTTATAAAGGGAGAAAAGGGTGAGTTTTGATGATTACATTATGTTTATGGCTTGATGAGTATGTGTGAATGTGAATTTTAATGTATGCTGATGTGATGCCATTTATGGCTATATATGTGATTTATGAGAAATGACATGTTATGTGAAGATTTATGTCATTATATGATTATAACTTGTTACTAGTTGTTATAGTTGAATGGAGATCCCTTTGAAATGAGAGGTTGCTATGTGATGTATATGATGATAGTGAAATGTTATGGTTTAGGCTTGAAATGCTTTGATGAAATGTGATCAACAGTGAGGAACATATATATATATATATATATATATATATATATAT
>NC_028648.1:45499330-45519266 GCF_001406875.1 Solanum pennellii | reverse complement strand
TTTTTGTGTGTGTGTGTATGTGTGTGTGATTCTTTATAGTCGCCTTGTGTGGATTTTGAGTCTTTTGTATAGGCTTGATCCTAAGAGTGAAGGTAGTGTGCTTACCTCGCAAGGTGATTGTGGAGTATGCTAGTTAATGGGGGAACCCTTATGACTAGGTGACCAGTTTCCCTTATAAACCTATTCTAAGAATGGGGACAAAGGGAAAACAAGGTTTTGTTCCATACGTTGGATATGTTTTAGCCTAAGGTTGACTTAGAGGGTAATATGTATCCATTAAACCATAAGAAGAACGAGAGGATTGATGTTGACAAACTTGAAGTGGTTACTTGTTCTTTAAGATTGACCTTAAGTATGATCATTTGAGGTAGTGCTTAGGTTTTACCTAGGTGTGGTTTGTCTGAAGTTTCCTCCAAATGTGATGATGTGGGTTGAAATGACCTAGAAGTTACCTTGCCTAGTGCTGAAAGAAAATAAAGAGGCCTTTATGGCCATGTTTCCTCTATTGTTTCCCCTAAGGTTTTACCTAGAGAGGATGGTTACCCTAAATATCTAGAAAGAGATGGTAGTGGACCTTAAGAGTCCCAATATGTGTTCTATGCTTTGATAAATGATGGAGTTTTCCTTGGTATTCATGGTGTAGTTAAGGCTTCATGTGGTTGGGTAGTATGACCTAGCTTAATTTTTATGAGTTTCCTTTAGGTGTTATACTTAGAGGAATTATGATGCATGGGTGGTACCTCTTGAAGGTTGAGATAAGTTGTTCTTAATTGGGTTTACCTTAAGTGAGGGATGATGAGGTGAGTAGTAAGGTTTTGTCGATATGTCTATCATGTCCTTGTATTCTTACTCAAGCTTGGAACCAAAGTGTTCCTAGTAGCTTGTTCATGATGGGAGTTTTGCAAAAAAGTATAAGTTGCATATTCTCCATATGTTGTAAATGCCTTAATTGACACTATTTTAGGTATGTTTTGGAAGGTTTTCCTTTCATGAAAATGTTTTTTTAATCAAATTTCATGTTGCTCATGTTGTTGTGCATCTTTATATGCTAAAATGTGTGTTTGACTTCATGCGATAACGTAAGGAGCATTCTGGATATAACTCATAATAGTGGTGTTTTAGGCCATTAATGAGAATTGAGTCTCCTTTTAATGAAAAATGATGAGTCTCTTTAAAAAATGTGTGACTTTTGTGATCTGGGATATATTAATAAAGGGGTTCATTCTTGAGATGTGATGGCATGTCTAGCCAAAGTTCTTGATGTGTGCCTATAATGTGCAAGTATTTTCCTAATTAGTTCATGTTTATGAAAACAAGTTTCATGCTAGGACTTGAAACTATGTGTAATGACTTCCTATTGTTGTGATGTGTGTGGTGTGATTTACTATTTTGACTTCATTTGGAAGGGAGTATGAGCATGCCTTGGTTAAAAGTAGAGAAATTCTCTTTAAAATGAATTGAACTTTGTGCATTGCTCGTTTATGAGCTCTATGATAGAAGGACATTCCTCATTAAACATAACTAAACATGATTATGTTAAGCATAAAATAAATGATAATATGTCTAAATTATAAGGACATTTGTTGATCTACATTGCTCGTAATCTATGTGCATTGAGTATGAGTTACTTATATGCCTCTTGAGTGATGATGTTTAACCTACTTATGTGTGACTTAAAGGTTGTTTTATGTTGAGATTTGATGAAATAATATGGAAAGACCATGTTATTATTAGGATACGTATTATCCTCCTCTGAACATGAGGAGTGTCTATATGTTTCATGCATTAAGGTATGAGCGAGTGAAGGCTTCTACTTGCTTGTGTGGAATTGAGTGCAAAGTGGTATGAAGTTGGTGTTCCTTCTAAGTTTGGTGCATTGAATATTATGTTATGATGTGTTGAATGTTTTGAGTTTCTCTATGGGTCATTGACTCCTTGTAAGTGTTTAAATGCCCGAAGTGTCATTCGAGGACGAATGTTCCCATGTGGGGGATATTGTAAGGTCTCTCAAAATTAACTAAGGTGTCTAGAGACTCACATGTGCCTAAAAAGTTTAATAACACATTGATTTAGTGTTTTAAAGTGTGTATACTTGATTTGAAGTGATTTGTAGGTCAAACGTCCAAGAACGTCTGAGAGGTTCAAAAGTTAGCCTTGACACGTGCTAGTGTGTTCTAGTGTGCCTTGGTATATTTGACATGTTGTTTAATGCTAAAATTGTTAGGAAGGACCTTAACACATTTATAATCGTAAATAGGTTCAAAATGTCAGATCACGAATCCCCAAGGACCAACCAAGGGGTCCTTGAGAAGGACCCAAACGATGCCTAGACACTACCTTGGTAGTGTCCAAACCAAGAGCTCGCAATAACAAACCGTTCCTTGACTTATTCCCCGTCGATGGGGGACATTGCTCCATACATGGATGTGGGAGATTAAGACTACAAATGGCCGTCTCTTTCCCAAACTACGAAGGTGCAGGACGGGCCGTTGTTCCACAAACGTTCCATGGACTACCCTCCGTCAATGGAACCTGCAATGTTGTCTTCAATGCTGCCATGCAAGGGGTGAATTAGGAAATTCACCCCACTTTCCAAAAATGTCTTGGAAGGTTATTATGGGATATTTTAGGTATACTAAGTTGGTTAATAACATAAAAACCCCAGGCACAATTCATTCTTAAAATTTCACCCTTCCATCTCAAAACAAACTCTCTCTACCAACCTCCACTGGAGATGAAACTGAAGAACAACATGGTTGATGGATTTTCATGGATTCTTTATCAAGTTTTCGTGGCTTTCTGATTTTATGCGGTATTGTTATCCTTCATCCTTAGGTATGTTTTCATCTAAGGAGTTCTTTCCAATGTTTTCAAAGAAGAATTCATGATCAAATTGTCCATCTTTCAATCTAGCACTGGGTTCATTCTATAATTGATTTCAAAGCATGCTTATGATGAATTTATGATTATATATTGTTTTTAATGAGGATTTCAATCCAATTTCATGAAGAACCTATTATATTCCTAATATCTCAATTTAGTCTGTTATGTGGGCATTGTAATCTTGATGTTAAGTTTATTGAATTATGCTTTGATTATGTTAATGTATCTATATCTATTGTTTTCTATATCAATTGATGATGAATTATTACTAACTGATCGATGATGATCAAAGCTTACAGAATTGGTAAGGTTGCCCTATTACCATTACTTTTTATGGAATTGGTAGTTGAATTATCTTTGAATGGCATTGTGTGGTATGGTACACTTATGGCAGCAGTGTTTACCTTCTTGTCATTTCCTATGTGTTGTGATGATTTACTTGAATGAAATATGTGTAAGATGATTCAATGTGAAGATTATCATGAATGTAAAGTATTGTGCCTAGTTTCCAATACTAGTATCATACTCAAAGTATATTGATGATGCCTTCTAAATGTTCATCAAAGATGTTAGGTTAGGTGGTCTATACGTTTTACATTGATGAAGTTATGTTGATGGATGACCCCCAACATATGTACCCTACATGAATTTATTGTCGTAAGCATGATTAGGAGTTTTATATTCAAATGTGAATTTAAATCTCAATATTTACATAAAAGAATTAATTTTCTATTTTAATTAGAATTCTAATTTAAATTTCCATATTTACATGGAGGGATAAATTTTCTATTTTAATTTTACTATTAGTTAACCGAAAGGTTGGGTGTTCAAGCCCCCACAACCCCTTTGATTTTTGTAGGATTTAAATTCATTACCATTGGGAGGTTGTGGGTTTGAACCCCCGCAGCCCCCTTATTTTTATTTCTTTTTTGCTGAGGAGGAGGCTATGAGGTGGTGGGTTCGAACCCCCACAGCCCCTCCATCTTTAATTTTTTTATATATATAAAGGCGAGTGGCAGTGAGGTTGTGGGATCGAATCCCCACAGCCTCACTTCCTTTACTATGATTTTGCCCCCTTTCCTTCCGCTTTGAGGTCGTGGGTTTGATTCCCACGCCTCGCGCTCCCTTTTTTTCTTCGCGCGTAGCTGGGGGTCGCGAGTTCGATCCCCCCAGCCCCCTTCTCTTTTCCTTTTTCCTCGAGCAAGATAGGGGCGAGGGTTCGATTCCCCCAGCCCTTTTTTATTTTTATTTTATTTTAAGTCATGCTGCAGGGAGGTCCTGGGTTCAATCCCTGCAGGCCTCAAAAAAAATTTTTTATTTCTTTGACGTCCAAAAATTTCCAGATTCATTAAAAGCCTATTTCTATGTTCTGGAAATTTAATTCCACGATTTTTCTGCACTTTTTTTCATCAAATTTCACATTAGTTCTTAGGGAGATTTCATGGTTCATTTAATTCACTATACTTCGTCATAATGAACATCACATTGTACACCCATTACACACATAAAATACACGATAAATACACAACTTATACACCCCAAAACAGTGCCTAAAACACTGCCCTATACACGCCCAAACATCAACTTTTCCGTTGATATTTTGATGATCATTATCATGATTTTCCGCACATAAACACATTCATATTTAATTTAAACACATCATTCATGCAAAAATCTAGCAGCACAACATACCCATCCGAAAAATTCGTTAGGGAGCTAAGGACAAGGACATACGAAGGGGAACAACCTTAGTTTCAAGAGTTTAAGAAACGTTCGAAAGAAAGTACTCTTGGAGAAAAAATTCCATGAGAGAAACCCATACCTTTATTGATGTTCAAACGAAGAACTCGCTACCCAAAACTCTCTCCAAAAATCAGTCCAAGTTACCTCAACGTCCACACCACTCAACGAACAACTTCTCTTCGCCTTAACGTTTTTGGTTGCATTGTTTTTCTTAAAATTTCATGTGAGTTCTTCAAGCGTGAAGAACTGTTGATATATTCTCTGTTTTTTTTTTGTGCTTGGCAGAATAACGTTAGAAAGATGGAGAACGTGGGAGAGAGAGTTAAGAAGCGTGAGAGAGAGAGAACTATTAGTATTAGGAGACTAATTCAAAATTTAGTCAAATAGAATTTAAATTAAATTAATACAAATCTGGTTTATTTTAATATATACGCGAAAGGAGCATTATGCCCTTAGAATTTTAGATTTTTAATTAATAATTAAATCACCTTTAGTACCTATTTTTTTTCTGGATCGTTACAGCAACAACCATCAAAATTAAATAAAGATAATGTCTTAACACTACAACAAATTCGATTATCGGGGACAAATAATTTCGTCATTTATAAATCATATTTCGTCACTAAAAATCTTCTAAGACGAAAAATAATTCTTCAATTAGTCGTTACTAAATGTGTGTCGCTAAAAGTATACAAAGACGATTTAGTGCTTCGTTGCCAAAAGTATTATATTAACTACTAAAAGAAAAATCGTTCCCAATTGCTTAAACATTTGTAACAAATTTATTTGTCGCGAAAAGTATAGTTTTTGTAGTTAATAGTATGTTTTGTCACTAAAAATGCTATTACTACCGAAAGTTATATAGTTGCTAATTATTTTACTCCAATCAGTGACAATATCAATTGTCTCTAAAGTTATATTTATTTAGTAGTTGAACAAAATCTAATTTCGTCACTAATGACTATATTTCATGTACCAAAACTTATTTTGTTATTAACGGTTTTAATTGGGACAAATTTATTCTTATAAAAAAGGTTTAATTTTATATTATCCTTATCCTACCCATCTCAATTGATTTTAAACTCCCAACCGTAAGGTTGAAAGTGAGGAGTGCTTACCATCCGATCAACTCTCACTTGTCTCCCATTTTTATTTTATGTTTAACTTCATTCACTTCTTTCAAATTTAACTTTTGTACATTATATGATTACTTATACACATACACAACTGCATGAAATTTACCACCCACAATTCATTCAAATGTAGATTATATTTTCATTAAACTATATTTTTAACATATCTTTAAATGTAATCAGTATGATTTTGTCATTTTATTTAGTTATTTTATAAATTTTACAAATTATTTAGCACAATTATGAGTTTATGCATTATTAAACTTTTCATTTTATTTATAAAATTGAGTAATCGATTCATTTCGATCAGTAAATCTATTGTTATGAAAATAAACATCGATACCAATAACTATAGTATTTCATCATAATATATTTGAAATCCTAGTTGGTTCATTTTTTTCATTTGTACTTCCATTTGTTAGTTATTTTGATTTACATTGATGAAAAAAGTTAATAGAAAATTTATGAAATATTTCGCACCTTAGAAAAGTTTAAGTTTGTAAGTCGATGTTTTCCCTGTATAGTTGATCTATGTAGTATGTGCAATTACTATTAAATATGTACATATTTTTAGATATAAGTAAATGAATCGACTTAGTCTATGTAATTTACAAGTCATAAATCAATAGGCACGCACAAAAATTAGCACAAAGACTTGATAAATTATTTTTCTATCGTCTTTACTGATGAAAGTGTATAAAAAAAAAACAAAAGTGTTAGACCAACAAATATTAGTGATCTAGTGTTAGAATTGTACCCCACTCACTATACTTTTAACCTGAATCGTATTTTTGAAATGATGCATTTTATAATTGTGTAATTTAAGAAAATTGAAGAATTCAACTTTTTCATGGACCGAATTCGTTGGTTTTAATAATTACCCTTTCAAATCAACGAAAGGACTCCATCTATTTCTTAAGAAGCACTTGCATTATTCTATTTCTAAGTTGTCACTTGTAATTATGAACAATTATAGACAAAAAAGTTGTATTTAGCTATGAAGTTTTTTCGTAGTAAATAGTTGAATTATTCACTACAAATTTTAAGTCGTCGCTATTTAACACCTTACATATTTTGTGACAATTTTTTGTTGTCACTAAATCACAAATTGATTAGAGATAATAAAGTCTTTTCACCAATTATTTAAACTATTAGTGACGAAAATAAAATATCATAACTAAATGTAAATTCTTATAGTTAAAACTTATAATATTTAATTAAGAACTCTAATTTGTCGATATTGTAATAACATATTTTGTTAGATGAATTTTTTTTGGTCCATAAATCAATAAATCTTAAGACAAAAAATAATTTGTCATGAATTAGATATATTATTAGTGACGAAATATTGTGTCACCGATATTTTTAATTCCTTACTAACACTACTAAACAAATGGTACCATGTTTTTTTTGTGGAAAAATTTAGTGGACAAAACTTCGCTAAGTATTTTTATGTTTCATCACTAAAAGTATGTGTCTCATATATTTAAGCATGAAAAGTATTTTTTTCGCTAAAAGCGAATAATAAATGAGAAATTTATTTTCGTAGCTATATATCATATTTGTTGTAGTGTAAAATTATTACAAAATATATAAGTCCATTTTTATTATCTTAACCCAGTGTTCATTTTAGTTTAAGGACCAAAATTATGTTACATATCTAATGACATGACATTGGAAAAAATTCAAGGCCAACAAGATGATGCCAACGTGTTTAAATGGTGAGGCAGCTCTGAGTTAAAACAAAAACAAATCAAAAGTTCTCAAGTGTTCAAAAAGACGTGTCTCGAAAATTTTGAAGAATTTTTTTTACTATATATAGAGAGACACATGCATCATAAAACAACACTGCTTTTACAAAATAAGAGGACAAGAGATCATTGAAAACTTGAAATATTCTTTCTTGTTTACAAATTTTGGTTGCATTTTTACACAAATAATATTGAATCATTCTTTTCTTGTAAATACTATTAGTCTCTTAATTGTAAGTTTCTTGGAGATCTGACTATATGGTTCTTTTTACTACAAGATAAGGTGGTGATTGTAATGGGTCCAACAGGACGGGTAGATCTAACTTTTCCATGGATCTATTACCCGATTTATTTTCAGTAGACGTCTGAAATAGGGTCATCATATGTCATTCTTTAGAAAAATAGTACTATATCCACAGTCTCATTATTCATGACTATATAACAATTCCTTTTGTACACTTTTATTTTGTCCATATTCAAAACTTCTGCTGGAAAATGGTTAGCTAGATCTATGGAAAGTTTAGATTTTTCCATTCATGTTGCTCCCAAACCATCACCACCTTTTTATGGGATTTCCTCTCTCTAGCATATTATCATAAGAGGCTTTCATGATATCTTCACTCCATAGTTAGACCCTATTGTGCTCAGACTTGAGTGTAAATTCTCGTCTAGTCTGCTGCATGAAAATAGCAGATGAGGACATCATCTTACAACTCATCAGGGGCGGATCAACGTAATTGGAGGCCTAAAACGAAATTTTAATTAAGGCCTAACATCTACAAAAATATCAAGTATAGTTGTTTATTTTTTAGACTTTTAAGTGCAAATTTTTACTTTATATCATTTCTTAAGATGATTTTTTTCTAATATCGGTTATAATTATTAATTTTATGTAATATTTTATCAATTAAACATTAAAAATATATTCTTTTACTAAGACAATCATTATATAAAATTATAATTTTTTTACATAATACTATAAGTAATAAATTGAAAAAATTTACATAAAGATAAGAGTTAGAACTACAAAATGTGATACAAGAAAGTGATAACTAGGTATAACCGGACTTTAATATGTTGATGTAATACTGAATCTTTAAGAAGAAACAAACAAAAGAAAAATTGTAAGTCGCTTTTATTTTACTATTAATTTATATTTTTGAAAGTTTATTACCCTAACTTATAAAAAAAATTAAAAAGAAAGTGCGAAAGAATTTTAAAGATAAATAATACGAGTGTTTGCGAAGAGAATGTTAACATATAAAATGATGTTTTCTAAATTTCTTATATTTGAATGGCGTTAAAAATAATAAAATAATACATATTTGTTAAAAATTATACTTTTTTGGAAAAAAATAATTATTTGTGCATATAACATCACTTTTTGATAATTATACTATATCTTGACATACTTCACTATCATATATATACAGTTTACCTCTAGTTTAAAAATATTACATGTAATATCACTTTTTTTTTATATAATTATACCATATTTTTTAAAAATTTAAATAAGATTCACAATCCCCTTAAATATAATTTTTAATAATTATCTTAAAAGTATACCTCTATAGTTAATGAGACTTTAACAATTCAAATTAGTTCATCTGTTTTCACACCATCTGCCCACTCCCCACATCATTCAGTGTTCACGCACATACCATTACCCCTTTCTTCCTCAACCATTTCAATACATGTTTTGTTTCACACACATGTACCATTACCCCTTTCTTCCTCAAGCATCTTTGCATATGCTAAATTCATTATCAATTCTCTATAATCAACAACATAAAAATAGGTAATGTAAGATTTTGTTAAGTTATTTGGAGATATTATATTGTAACTCTCTTCTTACCATATTAATGTATCTAATTTGGAGCTCTAATTATTTTAAAGTTTGATTTTAGGATTTTTACATTGTTTGAATCTATTAGTTTTTTTCAATCTTTTTAATGGACATTGTCATTAATTTCGTACAACGATTGGTAATTTTTATTTTTTTAGATTAATGAAAAGACAAGTACTCTACACTCGTAATTTATTTCTAAGTTAATGAATTTTAGTTACATTCCATATTTAGATACATATAATTATATGCATATGCTTACTATGTATCCGAGATACTTGTTCTTGAATATACTGTATGAAACTGATACTTGATCCATCACATTAATACTAGATACATATATAAGATACATGAAATTTAAATTAGATCATACAAATAGATTCATGAAATTAATATTAGGTCATATAAAAAGATACATGAAATTAATATTAGGTTACATAAATAGATACATGCATGGAATTGATACTAGATACATTTATGATACAGATGAATGTACTTGTATGATACTCATGTATCTAGTGTTTTGTTTATTGGATATATCATATATTGATAATAGATATATCAAATTAATGAATTTATTATTTTAAAAATAATAAAATGAAATTAGTCAAACTAGATGACCAAGATATACATGTTTTTGTCTTTCATTAATAATATGGATAATGCACAAGTACTCCCTCAACCTGTGCCCGAAATCCCAGAAACACACTTATATTATACTAAGGTCCTATTACCCTGTGAACTTATTTTATAAATAATTTTCTACCCCTTTATGTCCTACGTGGCACTATCTTGTGGGTCAAGTGTGTATTGATATTTTTTTCAAACTGGTGTCATATAGGCCGAAAAGGGATAAAAAATTATCTAAATTATAAGTTCAGGGGGGGGTAATAGGACCTTAATAGTATAAGTGTGTCTCTGAGATTTCAGGCATAGGTTGAGGGGGTACTCATGCACTTTTCCTGATAATATTAATGAAAATTACTATTTCAAAGAATAGTCAGATAAAATTAACTAAACATATATACACTCCTTGATTTTTGCCTTATATTAAGAGTTTTGATTAATTTGAATTTCTAAATTTATTGTCCTTGTATTATGAAAATTCTCAATGACTCCTCTAATTAAGGAAATCAGTTACAATCAATTAACATAAACAAATAAAATATATATCTCGATTTTAAAATTTGAAAGATACATGTATTTCGCGGATTTAAATTCATGTATCTCAAACATGAAATATGGTAGAGAAAGTAATATATGAAACTATCTGGAATCTTAGTAATTAAGACCTAAACAAGATGATTTATGTAGTATGCCCAAATTTTTTCTTGATGAAAATTTGAGGCCAACAAAAATTGGTAATCTAAAGCATATGCCTTAAACTTATCAAGCAAGAGCCGGACCTGCAATTCATAGACATTAGAAAACTTCTGCACTTAACAGGGTAAGAGTAAGACCACATACCACATTAAGAAATCCAAAGTAAGCAGATGACTAATGACAATACCATCAGTCACACCACCATTCTCATGGACCAAAATTACATCTCCAAAAAATTCAGTCGCACTGTGTCGGATGCTTCAAAAATGCACTGGGTTTTGAGAATCCAACATGCACCAAGATGATCGTTTTGAAGAATCCAAGCAACATAGGCTTCATAAATTAAATAGCTTGTGTTGAAACGATTGTGTACCAAGATGACAGTTTTGAAGAATCCAAGCAACATAGGCTTCATAAATTAAATAGCTTGTATTGAAACGATTGTGTCCACCAATGCGCAGTAGTACCAGGTCAAATGTAAGAAAGATAGCAAGGAGTAAAAAACATACAATAACGGGAACATGAGTTTTTACGTAGAAATCTCCTTGCTCAAGGGAGTAAAACCACATTTGTCACACAGGATTTTCAATTGCTCCTACAAAACACAAGCAAATATTGAAACAGACTCCAGCTACAACAATGAGATTAAACGCTTAATCTCACACTAAGTAACAACCCTATTACTTACTGAGCTAAAGCAACACATCCATTGCCCAATATATTAACTACCTCTAATCAATGTAGACTTCAACCGTACTCTAAAAGTATGATCTTTATGAAAAAAATATGTCTGACTAAAAACAATTAAATAAGAGGGATTCATCGTATTGTATATTGTTGTATTTCATTACATACCACATTTCTCCGTTATTACATTATGTGATACCAGAGCCGGCTCTATGCTTTGGAACATAAGGCTTTTGCCATAGGTCCTCAAATTTCGGGAGCCACAAATTTTTGTCAAGAATAAATTATGTGTTAAAAATATTATAGAAAAATTAGTTAATTTATGATAAAAAGTATTTTAAAAATAATTATTTTATCCACTTTATCATCTTTTGTGATTTGTTAAAAATAAGAATTAATAGTGAAAAGTGTTGAACAAAGTGAATTACAAATTCTTTTTAATTTGTTTTTTAATTTTAGTATCAAGCATTACTACAAGCATATTCAAATTAGATATACCAAGTCATCAATTTCTTGAGTCAAACTCTATGATTCTAACTCTTATCTTCATTTAATATCTATCAACTTATTACTTATATCATTATGTTCACAATACAAATAATAATTGTCTCACTTTAAGAATGTTTTTCAATGTTGAGTGGTTAAAACCTTACCTAAAAATAGTAACTGGAAAAACAATATTAAATAATAATAATTTTCATCTAAATAGTGTAAGAAAAATAAATTTTGAATCAATACATATGTGAAGTTTATTTATATTTTAGGCCTTGAATTGAAATTTCTCTTTAGGTACCCAATTACGTTGAGTCACCCCTGTATGATCCATAAAAAAATTAAATGATTAACCTACCAGAAAAATACGGTGCGAGGTATAGCTACTATAAAAAAGATAGGACAAAGAATAAAATATTATTATTAAATAATATGTAAAGACGAATGAAAAGAAAATATTAAGATAATTGATCATTTCAAATTCATAAATTACATAAAATTGGATATTTGGTCGTTATCTAACGATAAATTTAATCGATATACGATACAATCAAATTTAATTAACAATCAAAATACACGTGATATTTAAACAACACAATACATTACAAGGCAACAACCATCTGAATTAAATAAAGATGTCTACTTTATTATTTATTGGGTCTAATGTCTTAAATTTATTATAAATTGTATAAGTCCATTTTTATTATTTTGACCCAAAGTTTGTCCCAAAATTATGTTGCATATCTAATGACACGACATTTGAAGAAAATTCAAGGCCAACAACATGATGCCACGTGTTTAAATGGTGTGGCAACTCAAAGTCAAAACAAAAACGAATTAAAAGTTGTCAAGTGTTTAAAAAGGTGTGTCTCGGGCAATTAGAAGAAATTTTTTTACAATAAATATAGAGATACATGCATCATAAAACAATATTGCTTCTACAAAACAAGAGGGAAAGAGATCATTGAAAAGTTGAAGTATACCTTCTTGTTTACAAATTTAGCTGCATTTTTACAAAATTAATATTGAATCATTCTTTTCTTGTAAATACTATTAGTATCTTAATTTTTTGTTTCTTGGAGATCTGACTATATATGGTTATTTTTATTAAAAGATAAGGTGGTGATTGTAATGGGTCCAACAGGACGGGTAGATCTAGCTTTTCCATGGGTCGTCCTTTGTCATTCTTTGGAAAAATAGTACTAATCGACAATCTCATTATTCGTGACTATATCCAAGTCCATTTTGTACACTTTTGTTTTGTCCATATCCAAAACTTCTGCTTGAAAATAGTTAGCTAGAGCTATGGAAAGTTTATATTTTCCCATTCCTATTGCTCCCATAACCGTCACAGCCTTTTTATGGGATCTAATTTCCAGAGTATATTTTCATAAGAGGCTTTCATGGGATCATTTACTCTATGGTTAGACTCTATGGTGCTCGGAGTCGAATGTAGATGACTGATAAAAATGCGGATCTAGAGATCGGATTCTCTATGATGCAAAATTTTAACATTCGTGGATATAGATCCATGTACGGATATAGGTTTGGGGATTCGTTAATTCAAGTATTTGTAAATAGAGTTATGAAATCATAATTATGAGATATTATGCGATTTGAAGTTTATAGTTTTGGGCAAGAGGACAATGTTCTCAAAAAAAACCCACAAAGGTTAAGACCCCAAATTTCACTCTTGACGTTCATTGGAGCTTCGCCGAAGTTTTCAGGAGCTCAACTATGTGGTGGTGAAATATTGTTTCTCGTCATCATACAACTTGTTGATCCGAAAAAGGTAAACTATTTCCCATTGCTAATTTAGCTTTTGTCTGCTTTCCTTGTAAATAGGTTATTTGCTTCATTATAGATTAGATTTAGTCCTAATTATTTCCTTTAGTGATTTACATTTTGTCATTGTTTTTTCTGGTAAAACTTATGAGTTATTTATGTTGCTCTTGTTGTTTTGAAGAATGTCATGTATCTTGATTCATGTTTTATATTTTCTTATTTTTTGTTGGTTGTTTCAATCTTAACTTAGTTCTTGTCTCTTTAAATACGGTATAATCCTATTTTAGATTGGTTTAGATTCCAAATAATAGTATATCTATAGTTCATGATTATTTCGGTTTCTATCTCTATTTCATCTTAATTGGATATGTTGTGGTGTCATTCCTATCTATTTCATTGTGATAAACTATTGTGAGTTGTGGCCTTATTTTTGCTTGTTAGTCTCATATTCATGGTTGCTTGTGTATCTTCAAATAATTTTAATTTCCTATCATTAATGGGTGATTATATTTACCATTTTTTGTGCATAAATTCCTTTTCTTTGGAATCCACTGTTGGGTATGTAGCAAGAATTGATGGGAAATAGAGGGAAGGAGAGGAATTTGAAAAGTTTAGAACTTGAAAGGTTGGGAACTTGAAAAGTCCTCTAATGCTTTAATGAAAAAGGCAATAGTCCCTCATCGGTAATGGAAATGAAAATAGAAGAGTTTAAATAAATAAACACTCCTATTAATTGTTAAAAGGGTTGGAAAGAGAGACCCCCCTCGCGCTGTCATCGTCGTCGCTTGCTTCGGCTTCGGCTTCGGCTACGGCTTCGGCTTCGGCTTCGGCTTCGTCTTCGGCTTCGGCTTTGGCAAATGATCGAGAGATAATTTTTTGGACAATTTTATTTTAATTATTTATTTCATTAATTTAATGGCCAAAAATTATTTTCAATTAATTAGTTGATAACAGAAGTTAACCGAAATGTTTTCAACTTTTTAGTTAACCCGACCCGACTCGGATCCGCGCGCGTGACCCCTTTTAAATTCCGTTATATTTAAAAATTCCCGCCATGACTGTTCTGAAAGGTTGCAACTTTCAGGAACAGTCAATACCATTTGAAAGTTTGCAACCTTTCATTAATGGTCGTGTCAATTCTGAAAGGGTTGCAACCTTTCAGAATATATTCTTCTTGCCTATAAATACCATTCAGTCTTCAGAATATTTCCCTACGAATTTTCTGATCTTCCTTCTTCTTAAAAACACATATTTCTTCGTGTACTTTCCTGCTGTGGATTGATTCGCTGACAGTAGAGTTTTTGGTATCTATACTCTACTGATTAAGATCATTTTACCCTGGGAGGTTATATTCCAAATCAAACCTCGGATACTAGAGGGGAATAATTTCCTTAAGGGGACACTGTGAATTCAGTGGACTTGATTTTCTTCCTAAATTATCAAAAAGAGTATTCCAGATTCTGGTAAGTTTTACAGATTCAATTATTTTTTACAAATAAATTTCTGTTCATCTTATTTACTGGTTCTAAAAATCTGAGTTACTTCGTGTTTCTGAATGATTTATTACAACCAGTAATTTCTGATTTTCTTAACACAGATTGGCAACAATCTTAAGGAAATTATATAAATCTGTGTTTCTGGTGGAGAAAAAAAAAATCTTTGTGATTTTATACTCCTTTAAGTCTGCAATTATAATTTATTGCTTACTTATATTATATCAATTTTGTTTATCAGAAATGGAAAACACTGGTGTTACAGTGGCTGTTGCTGCACCAACCCGAACTCTTGTATCACAAGCAGAGAAACCGGGTAAATTCACAGGTGTGAATTTCAAAGGATGGCAGCAACGAGTATTTTTCTGGCTTACCACTCTTGGTCTGCAGAAATTTACAAGTGAAGATACTCAAGTTCCTGCCGATGATATACCAGACAGGGAAAAATTTATGATTGTTGAAGCATGAATACAGTCAGACTTCCTATGTAAAGGTTACATTTTGAGTGCTTTAGAGGATGACTTATATAATGTCTATAGTGCAATAACAACTTCAAAAGAGTTGTGGAATGCACTTGAAAAGAAATATAAGACAGAAGATGCATGCTTGAAAAAGTTTGTGGTCGCAAAGTTTTTAGACTATAAAATGGTAGATAGTAAAAATGTTGGATCACAAGTGCAGGAACTTCAACTTATTCTCCATGATCTGATTGCTGAAGATATGGTAGTAAATGAAGCTTTTCAAGTGGATGCAATGATCAAGAAGTTGCCTCCTTCGTGGAACGATTTCAAGAATTATCTAAAGCACAAGCGTAAAGAAATGAAGCTTGAAGATCTTATGATTCGGCTCAAGATTGAGGAAGATAACAGAAATGCCGAAAAGAAGTCGCGTAAGAGTTCAACAATCACTGGAGTTAATATTGTTGAAGAAGTTTTTACCAAAGACAAAAAGAGAAAGAAGTCCAACGGGCAGAATTCAGAACAGGCCAAGAAGAAATTCAAAGGCAACTGTTATAATTGTGGCAAGGTTGGTCATAGATCTTTTGATTGTCATGCTCGAAGAAAGGACAAAAACAAAGGCAAAAGCAAAAGTCAAGCAAACATCGTGGAAAAGATGGAAGATGCAGATGACTTGTGTGCAATGATATCGGAGTGTAACTTAGTTGGAAATCCCAAGGAGTGGTTTCTCGACTCAGGTGCCACTAGACATATTTGCTCTGCGAAAGAAGCCTTTGCAACGTACACTCCTGCTGAGTACAATGAAGATTTATTCATGGGAAACACAGCAACAGCAAGGATTGCAGGAACTGGGAAAGTAATGTTGAAAATGACATCCGGCAAAGTGTTGACTTTAAACAATGTTCTGCATGTCCCTACTTTTAGGAAGAATTTAGTTTCTGCTGCACTACTCGTTAAGAACGGGATTAAGTGTGTCCTAGTTAGTGATAAAGCTGTAATAAGTAAGAATGAAATGTTCATAGGAAAACCTCAATGAGGGTCTTTTCAAACTAAATGTAATGGTTATTGACAGTATTAATAAAAATTCTGCTTCTGTTTACTTATTGGAGTTAAGTGATTTATGGCATGCCCGTTTGGGACATGTAAATTACAAAGCCTTGCGAAAATTTGTTAATCTAGAAGTATTGCCTGATTTTAAATGCGATAAGTCGAAATGTGAAATTTGTGTGGAAAGTAAGTTTTTTAAACATCCTTACAAGTCTGTTGAAAGAAATTCTAAAACTTTAGAATTAATTCACACAGATATATGCGATATGAAGTCAACACCATCTCGTGGTGGAAAACAGTATTTTATAACTTTTATTGATGACTGCACTCGATTTTGTTATGTATATTTGCTTAATAGTAAAGATGAAGCAATTGATACATTTACGCAATACAAAAATGAAGTGGAAAACCAATTGAATCTAAAGATAAAAATGATTCGGAGTGATAGGGGTGGAGAATATGAATCTCCTTTTGAAGAGATATGTTTGGAATATGGTATTATTCATCAAACTACTGCACCTTATACACCACAGTCAAATGGTTTGGCAGAACGGAAGAACAGAACATTAAAGGAAATGATGAATGCCTTAATGATCAATTCTGGTTCACCGCGAAATCTTTGGGGGGAAGCCATCCTTACAGCTAATAAAATACTCAATAGAGTACCCCATCGAAAAACACAATCAATTCCATATGAGTTGTGGAAAGGAAGAAAACCCAACTTGAAATATTTCAAAGTGTGGGGGTGTTTAGCCAAGGTAGAGGTTCCTTTACCTAAGAGGGTTAAAATTGGACCCAAAACAATAGATTGTGTCTTTGTAGGGTATGCTGTGAATAGTAAAGCTTGTCGATTTTTGGTTCACAAATCTGATAATGCTGAGATTCATGTTAATACGATAATTGAATCAGATAACAGAGTTTTTTGAAAACATTTATCCGTATAAAACTGAAAGTGAGTCAACAAGTGAAAGACCTAAACGACCACGAGAAGAATCAATGGAAAATATTCTAACTAGTGAGGAACCTAGGCGAAGTACTCGACAACGAAAATCTGTTTCTTTCGGACCAGATTTTGTAGCACTATTGCTTGAAAATGAGCCTCAAACATTTAAAGCAGCTATGTCTTCGTCAGAGTCAACTTATTGGAAAGAAGTAGTCAATAGTGAGATTGAATCAATTTTAAGCAATCACACTTGGGAATTGACTGATCTTCCTCCAGGAAATAAATCTTTAGGATCAAAATGGATCTTTAAAAAGAAAATGAAACCTGATGGTACTATTGACAAATATAAGGCTAGACTGGTAGTCAAAGGGTACAGACAAAAGGAAGGTCTGGACTACTTTGACACATACTCTCCAGTAACAAGGATAACATCAATTAGGATGTTAATAGCACTAGCAGCAGTGCATGATCTTAAAATCCACCAAATGGATGTAAAGACAACCTTCTTAAATGGAGAGTTAGAGGAAGAAATTTACATGGAACAACCTGAAGGGTTTATAGTTCCTTGTAAAGAAAAGAAAGTGTGAGACTTGTGAAGTCACTTTATGGACTCAAGCAAGCACCCAAACAATGGCATGCTAAATTTGATCAAATAATGTTGGCAAATGGATTCAAGATTAACGAATGTGATAAATGTGTTTACATTAAAAACGTTATGAATCATGAAGTCATTGTTTGTTTGTATGTTGATGACATGTTAATAATGAGTAAAGAAATTGACGATATAAATGCTACTAAGCGCATGTTGTCCAGCAAGTTCGATATGAAAGACTTAGGAGTTGCTGATTTGATCTTAGGGGTCAGGATTATCAAAACTCCCCAGGGACTAGCATTATCTCAATCTCATTATATTGAAAAAGTATTGGATAAGTTCAATTACTTGAATTTCAATGTAGTCAAAACTCCAATTGATTTAAGTTGTACATTTAAAAAGAATGAAGGTCAAAGTGACTCTCAATTGGAATATGCCAGAGTGTTGGGAAGTTTGATGTATATTATGAATTGCACGCGACCAGATATAGCATGTGCTATTAGTAAACTGAGTCGGTACACTAGTAATCCGAATCAAACTCACTGGATGGCTATGAAACGTGTGTTGGGTTATCTAAAATGGACACAACATTATGCTTTGCATTATAATAAATATCCTGCTGTGATTGAAGGATATAGTGATGCAAATTGGATCACCGGGTCAAATGATGTAAAATCCACGAGTGGTTATGTATTCATACTTGGTGGAGGAGCTGTCTCTTGGAAATCTTCCAAACAGACATGTATTGCTCGCTCCACAATGGAATCTGAATTCATTGCTTTGGATAAGGCTGGTGAAGAAGCGGAATGGCTCCGAAATTTCCTAGAGGATATTCCATTCTGGCCCAAACCTGTTGGACCAATTTGCATACATTGCGATAGTCAAGCAGCAATAGGTAGGGCAGGGAGCGTTATGTACAACGGGAAGTCTCGTCATATACGACGTAGACATAACACCGTAAGACAACTTGTCTCTAGTGGAATTATCACAATTAACTATGTAAAGTCAAGCGATAATGTGTCAGATCCACTAAAGAAAGGCCTAGTGAGAGAGGCAGTTGAAAGATCATCTATGGGAATGGGTTTACGGCTTAGGACAAGTCAGCATGACGGTAACTCTATGTAGCAGACTGGAGATCCGAAGAGCTAGATTCAAGGAGAAAAACAAAGTTGTGGCTGACGGTTCGACATTGTCAATTAACTCAGTCAATTCTCATGATGAAGACAATGTTCAGGAAAAGGTTAAGACTCTAAGGCTTGTTAATGAGGTAATAAAGCTTAAAGTTTTTAATGATTTGCTAAGTTTGGTAGATTTGACCAAATAGTGTATCTACGAGATGACACGGTTAGAAATCACCTATGTGAGTGTGAAGTGGAAGCCGGTTCAAAGAGAATTTTATGTCAAAAGCCTATTCTCTATACACTCATGAAACCAGGAGGTGTTCATGGCTGAAACGAACACAACCGTAAAAATCATAAACAGTAAAGGGTTAACTGTGTGACATATGGTTGTTTAGGTATACACCAAAGTTCGACGATTCAAAGATATCAAATCTACCGATTGACCGAGTATATCCGACATATGTTCACTATGGAAAGTCCAAGGGGAAACCTACTTATCCAGATGCAATTAATCCTTGCTTGTAAAGTACACAATTGTCCGTGCATTCCTATGTTATAACTATTGCCCATCATTGTGGGGGATTGTTGGGTATGTAGCAAGAATTGATGGGAAATAGAGGGAAGGAGAGGAATTTGAAA
>NC_028648.1:45426851-45499085 GCF_001406875.1 Solanum pennellii | reverse complement strand
CTTCGGCTTTGGCTTTGGCTTTGGCAAATGATCGATCGAGAGATAATGTTTTGGACAAATTTATTTTAATTATTTATTTAATTAATTTAATGGCCCAAAATTATTTTCAATTAATTAGTTGATAATAGAAGTTAACCGAAATGTTTTCAACTTTTTAGTTAACCCGACCCGACTCGGATCCGCGCGCGTGACCCGTTTTAAATTCCGTTATATTTAAAAATTCCCGCCATGACTGTTCTGAAAGGTTGCAACTTTCAGGAACAGTCAATACCATTTGAAAGTTTGCAACCTTTCATTAATGGTAGTGTCAATTCTGAAAGCGTTGCAACCTTTCAGAATATATTCTTCTTGCCTATAAATACCATTCAGTCTTCAGAATATTTCCCTACGAACTTTCTGATCTTCCTTCTTCTTAAAAACACATATTTCTTCGTGTACTTTCCTGCTGTGGATTGATTCGCTGACAGTAGAGTTTTTGGTATCTATACTCTACTGATTAAGATCATTTTACCCTGGGAAGTTATATTCCAAATCAAACCTCGGATACTAGAGGGGAATAATTTCCTTAAGGGGACACTGTGAATTCAGTGGACTTGATTTTCTTCCTAAATTATCAAAAAGAGTATTCCAGATTCTGGCAAGTTTTACAGATTCAATTATTTTTTACAAATAAATTTCTGTTCATCTTATTTACTGGTTCTAAAAATCTCAGTTACTTCGTGTTTCTGACTGATTTATTACAACCAGTAATTTCTGATTTTCATAACACAGATTGGCAACATCCACTAGACTCCCTCTTCTGATTGATTCTTCCTCGGCTTGAAGTTTGAAAGGAAGCTGATATAAAAGGATCGGAAAAGTGAATATTACTAGCCTAAGATAGGAAAATTTGCAACTTAGAAATTAAATGGGCAAGGGCCCAAAAAATTGAGTTTCCAATCAGGGTTCTTTTAAACTCCTCTATAGCTTATTTCTTCATTTTCTATTGTAGTTAGTTATTTCCCATTGTATATTTTAGTTAACTTTATTCTATTGTAAGGTTTAGCTTACAATTGTAATTATTTGATTTGAATTCTATTAGTTGTAACTTGAATTAATCATCTAGTAAAGTTGTCACTTTTGGATTTCAAAGTCTCTATACATTGTCAAATTAGTATACTTATCAATTTTGAGTGGTCATCGATTATTTTTCATCAATTGTTTAATTTATTTGAAACGACCTCAAAGTTTGTTTAGATAATCAATTCAATTTTCTCTTATCACATATTTTAAGTAAATAAAAAATAAGTCCAAACTATATCCAAATAAACGACTCACCTGATAACCGCATATTGTTAGGACACATTTAAAGTGTTAATTTCATCTTGATATAGAAATAGGAACAATATACCTGTTCTTTGGATTTCAGAAGATTTTTCTATTTAGATCTTTTTGAAATGAAATGAAAGTTTTCTTGATTTTCCTTCAAAAGTTAAGTGGAGACTCCTTGATATTTTCATCAAAAGTTTAAAGAAGTTTTGAGACTTCGAAACTTTTTCAAATACTTTCAACAAAATTTTGCTTTACTCTTTATCAATATTGTACTAAGACAAACTCAGTGAACTCCGACGACCAATGGCTCGAGACATCAAAAGAAGAGAACACTTTTCTCTATATAAATTCTTAAACTTATAATCTTTTATCTATAAAAAAACATCCAAATATATTGTCATGAAATTTTATTGCAGGAAAATTTTATTGGCAACTCCATGTGAAGAATCTTTAGAGGTCTGGTTGTGCTGACTCCCTTCTTGGCGTTCAAAGATGACTTAGTTTGTTTGCCTTCTGTACAGGAATCACAGACTTAATCATTTTGAAAACTTTAGCTTTGGTAGTCCATGGACCAGGTCCCTATGACAAGTAATTTCAACAAAGAGGAACTTACAATACCCAGACGTCGGTGCCACAGATATGCATAATTAGTTGAAGCACTTAAACAAGAAAGATCATCTCCTTCAATAGAGTCAAGATCTGAAACATACATGTTTTTACTCTTGTAGTAGACATAACAATCCTCTATGTTATACAATTCGTAACCATACATTTGTTAGCCATGAACTTGCCCCTTGTCACATATTTGAGACATGCTCAAGAAATTGTATTTCAGGCCCTACACATAGTGTACATTGTTTATCGAATTATCAGCAGATCTACCTATCCTGCCAATACCAAGAATAGAACCCTTCTTTCTACCACCAAACGACACTCCACCACCTTGGTGTGCTTTCAAAGAGACGAAGTTTGAAGTATCTCTAGTCATGTGCCTTGAGCATCCACTGTCCACGCACCAACATTAAATTCTTCCTCTCATCTGCACAAGAATCACTTATTAGTCTTAGGAACCCACTTAAGACGGAGTTCGCAGTAACTGTCAAATGGTTTAAAAAGAAACCTTCCTATCCAAGGGGGCAAAGTTTTCTTGTTGAAACAATAGCGAGGACCGGGTGGCTTGCGTTCCCCTTTTTCATTAATTTAATATTTAAAAATTTTTACATGCTTTTATTTTACTCTTCTCAGTTTCTGATATCTTTCTTTTAGATGAATGTTACGACCACAGTGAGTGCACAAAATATTATCAGCTACAGACACATATTATCTATGAGGTTTATAAAAGGGTTCTCTAGGTCTGCATCCCAACCCCTTCTTTCCATTGAAACTTTGATGAGACAAGTTAGAGAGTATCTTGGAAAAGTCATTTCACTTTAGAGAATGACTTAATTCTTCCTTGACCCTACTCAGATCGTTCCTCAGTTGAGAGTTTGTTTCAAGGGAGGCAACTAGCTTAGATTTAGAGATTTTAAGTTTTTCTTCCAGTCCTTCCTCAAAAATACAAAGATTTTTCTTTCCACCCTATAAGGTACGAGTGTCCTCCTGAAATATCATCTTGCTTGTCTTTAGAACACCTATCCTTACACTCATTTCAGAAAATGAGACGTAAGAGCTGAATTCTCACTCTCAACAAAATCAATTTCATTTAACATTATGTTTTCAGTAGTTCTTTCGTCAACAAAGTCAATAAGCGAGGTAGAAAGTTTCCCAAGTTTATAACATGAAGAGTATCTAGATCATTTTTAATGCCAAAGAGAGTAACCTCATTTGGATCTTCCTCGTCATCAGATTTTGCCATCAGAGAAAAAACGGAGTTAAAGATACTTTCATCATCTTCAATGGCCATCATTGAAATATTCTCATGGATTTCAACATCTTCTTCTGAATCACTTGGATCATCTCCCCAGACATCAAATGCTTTTCTCACCATCTGATTAGCATGAAACTTTGTCTGAGTATGGTCTGGCACAAGGTCCTTCTTGCGGGGTCTGGTGTAATGAGTTTCCTGCTTTTGACTGGGCAATCCCTTCTCAAGTGACCAGGCTTGCTGCATTTATGACAAAATATTATTTGCAGTAGTTATATGCTGGTGGAAGCTTTCTTTGTGAAACCCCACACTTCTTTTTGATCTTTGAAATCCTTTTGATTACATAAGCCATTTCAACCTCCTCCTTAGTCACCTCATTTGGAGATGTTTTCAAAAGCTATGGATTTCTCCTTTTTTCCTTCCTTCACACTTGTGCGCTATTTCTTGTTCAGCTGATAGGTCTGAAGATTCCCAATAAGTTCTTCCATGGGTAGATTCATTGTAATCTTGGCTTATGTTATAGCATCCACTTTACTTTCCCAGGATTTGGGAAGTACTTTGAGAATCTTGAGAACTTGCTTGCTAACAGGGATAGGCTCTCCCAGGCATTTCAGCTCGTTGGTGGTAAAGGGTGTACCTTGACTTCATCTCAAATATAGTTTCACCTTCCTTCATAACAAAAGTTTCGTACTGAGTGGTGACCATATTAACTTTGGACTCTTTCCCTCGATGGGTTCCTTCATGGGCTGTTTGGAGACGAACCCAAATCTCCTTGGTAGTCTCACACACAAAGATCATGTTGTATTCATCTGCTCCAATTCCACATACCAGACTCTTTTTTGCTTTGTAGTTCTTTTTATTCTTCTTTCTATCAGACTCATCTTACTCTTTTCTCGTTTTAACGACAGTAGTGGTGAGCTCTATATCCTTCACTTCCTCTATAGGAATGTAAGTTCCATCAATAATAATGTCCCCCAACTTAGAGTCCTCTGGATTGATGTAGTCATGCACACGATTTTTCCACCACCCAAAGTATTACCCATTGAAACGAGGTGGTCAAGTAGAAAATTGTCCTTCCTCCATGTCTGGTAAGGCATCCTTTCATTTATGATCTTGTCTTTTCTTGGTGTTAACCAAAGTGAAAAGTCAAACTCTGATACCACTTGTTGGAATGTATGCGTCCAACCAGTGCCTGTGGGACCAGGTCCTTAAAATAATTACACTAACACATAATAAAGTAAATGTTGAAGAAAAGATTGCACACATAACTTATGTGGAAACCTCCTCTATCAAGTGAGTAAAACCATGACCTGTCTCAATAGGTTTACTAATATTCTCCAAGCAAAAGTAAAATAAGTTTACAAAATGAGACTAGCCTGCTAACCTCCACACTAAGCAATACCACCTATCACTTAAATGAGCCAGAGCAGATACAATACTGCTCACTATACTAATCCTAACTGACTAATATAGACTTCAAAAGTAAGACCCTAAGTTACCCATAACCTTATCTTACACTGATTCAAACAACCTTTAAATGTTTCTTTCACAAGCAAAATGATTCCTACCATGTAATCTGTTACAAGCAAACAAAATTACAGTTGGTACAGAAAGAAATAAAAACACTTTATCATGTCCCTTACTATTTTGAAGCTTGAAAGTTTCTCTCTTTGAATGAAAGATGAATATGTTGTTTGTTGTTTGATACATACCATGAAGAATTATTACACAATGTACAAACAAAACTTGTCACTTCTTATTGGTGAAGTACTCTACAACTTCATCAACTTTTTATCTTTGACAGCTTTAACAGTTGTACAACATTTTGCCATTGGACGAGTATTCTTGCTCTATAGAGAAACAGGTCTATGCACTTATGAGGGGATCATCAAAACAGCTAGAATCATTAATAATTATCAAATTTTACATTAAAATTATAGAAATGTAACTTAATTTTAGGTATATTGTTATAGAATATAATCGGTGTAAAAATTATATCTTCCATATATAGCTACCTCAATTATACGAGCAGATTCTTAGTTGATTTCCTTGATTTACTTTGATTAGTTTAACTTCATAGAAGCATATGCATTTGTTTAAGTATCTTGTCTTTATGAATAGAAAGACACAAGTGATTCTCCGTATAACATGTGTTACATGGTATCAAAGCAACTGTCTAAGGTGGGATTTTGGCTTTGTCGGAAATCACTATGACTTTGGCAGAAGCTACTATGGCTTCGGGGAAGTAGTTGAGAGCCCTATATTTCACCTTTGAATATGGACACCATTTCTTTGTTAGATAAATTGATTGTCTAAGTGTGTAGAATCCATTTTGTGGCATCTGGGTATGGATTGAAACTCTGAAATCTGAAGCTGATTGTCTGCCTTTCTCAAGTGAAGCTGGTGCTTCCAAATTCTTTAATTCAAAAAGGATGCTAAGAATATTTGTTGGAGATTTGTTTGTGAACTCAAATCTGAAGTTTGACTCATTCTGGAAGTGTCTCGTTAAGGTTATTTTGTCGAAACTCAAAACTTTCACACATACTGTCAAAGAAGACGACATGTCCATCCTTTTATTTATTAGGTTGTTTTCCAAAAAAATCTATTAGCTTCTCAGACATTATTTTCTTTTCTGGTTAACATCCACTTCATTTCTGATTTTTAGCTAGATTAGACTTGGATCTGTCAAATTTGGTTAGTTATTTTAATAAGCAGGCTGAGTCCGCTTTTGAATTGGTTTATTCTGATGTTTGGGGACCATGCCCTGTCATTTTCAACAATGGAAATAAGTATTTTATTACTTTTGTGGATGATTTTTCTAGTATGACTTGGATTGATTTCATGAAGAGTGGCTTAGAAGTGTTTACTCACTTTTGTGTCTTCTATGCAGAAGTCAAAACACAATTCAACGCTTCGCTACATATTATAAAGAGTGACAACGTTAAAGAATATATGTCAGAACCATTTCAATCATGCATGAGACAACACGATATTATCCACCAGTCTTCATGTGTTGATACACCATCTCAAATAGAGTTGCTGAGAGGAAGAAAAAGCATCTACTTGATACAACTCGAGCACTTTTGTTCCAAATGAAGGTTTCTAAACAATTTTGGGCAGATGTAGTCTCTACGGCTTGTTTTCTGATTAATCGTATGTCATCCACGGTTCTTGCTGGTAATGCTCCTTACAGTGTGCTGTTCCCAAACAAGTCACTATTTCTAGTAGAACCTAAGGTGTTTGGCAACACTTGTTATGTTTGAGATGTTCGACCATCTGTCACTAAGTTGGATCCAAAGGCATTGAAATGCATTTTTGGGTTATTCTCGTCTTCAGAAAGGGTATCGATGATATTATGCTGTACTCGAAAAATATTTGGTATCAACTTATGTGGTATTTTCAAAGACTACACCTTTATTTTATGCACCTCCCTTTCTATTAGTTAGGGGAGTAAGATGAGTGATTGGTCTATAAGATCACCCATGTTTTGAAAAAAGAATCAAATATTGTCCCTCCATCTTTTGGATCATCTATTGAGGATCAATCGATTACTGTGCGATCAACTTCTGCACCATATACGGTAGTAAGACCTTCAATTGTTCAAGTTTATTCGAGGAGGCGAGAAGCCAATGATACATGTCCTGCATCGGTCCCTTTGTCATCAGATCCTCATTAATCTGATCTTCCAAAAGATCTTTATCTCCCTATTGTTATTCGCAAAAGTACACGTAGACGAATTTCATACTCCATTGCTAATTTTGTTTCCTATGGTCATTTATCCTCTATGTATAGATCTTTGATTGTTTCTCTAGAATCTATCATTGTTCCTAAGATAGTTAAGGAAGCCTTGAGTCACACTGAGTGGCATAATGCAATGCTTGAGGAGATACATGCACCAGATGAGTATCACACTTGGGACTTGGTGGATTTACCAAAAGTAAAGAAGGAAGTGGGATGCAAATGGGTCTTTGCAGTTAAAGTTAATCCAAATATTTCTATGGCTAGACTTAAGGCTCGACTAGTGGCTAAAGGATATGCTCAGACTTATGGGGTGGATTATTCAGACACATTTTCTCCTGTGGCTAACCTCACTTATTTTCGCTTATTTATTTTATTAGTTGCATATTAGAATTGTCAATTGCACTAGCTAGATATCAAGAATGTGTTTCTTTATGGTGATCTCCAAGAAGAAGCGTATATGGAGCAACCACTTGGATTTGTTGCTCAAGAGGAGTATGGGAAAGTTTGTCACCTAAAGAAATCCTTGTATGGTTTGAAACAAAGCCCTCATGCTTTTTTTTGTCAAATTAAGTGAAGTAGTTTAGGAATTTGGGCTGAAAAAAGCATGTGTGAGATTACTCACTCTTTTATAAACAATCAACAATTGGTATACTTCTTGTGGTATATGTTGATGACATTGTTATTACATGAAGTGATTATTCGGGTATCTCTTCAGTCAATTCATTCTTGCATACTAAATTCCACGCAAATGATTTGGGACAAGTAAAGTACTTTTTTGGAGTAGAAGAAAATAGAAGCAAGAAGAGAATCTTTCTATCTTAGAGAAAGTATATCCTTGACATACTTGTGGAAACAGGAAAGTTCCCAGCCAAACCTTATAGTACTCCAATGGTCCCTAATGTGCATCTGACCCGAGATGATGGCAGCCCCTTTGTGATCCAGAGAGATATAGAGGTTAGTAGGGAAACAAAACTATCTCACTATAACACGTCCAAATGTTGCTTTTGCAGTATGTGTTGTTAGCCAATTCATGTCTACACCTACAGTCAAACATTGGGAATCCTTGGAACAAATCTTATGATACTTGAAAAGAACAGCTGGAATTGGAATTTTATATGGTAACCACAGACATACTCACATTGAGTGCTTTGCTGATGCTGATTAGGCTGGATGTATAACCAATAGACGATCTACTAATGGTATTCGTGTCTATGTTGGGGGTAATTTGGTGTCATGGAGAATTAAGAAACAAGGTGTTGTATTGCGATCCAGTGCAGAATCTGGATATAGAGATAAGTCACAGTCCACAGGTGAAATCATGTGGATACATCACATATTGAAATAAATTGGAATGAGACACTCTACACCAACAAAACTCTGGTGTGATAATCAAGCTACTCTTCATATTGCCTCAAATCCTTTGTATCACTAAAGAACAAAGAATATCGAGGTAGATTATCACTTTATTTGTGAAAATATCCAAGATAACTTGATTTCCACCGGTTATGTAAAGACAGGAGAGCAACTAGCTAATTTGTTCACAAAGGAATTAAATAGAGCTCGGGTTAATTATGTTTGTGACAATATGGGCATGATCAACATCCATGCTCCAGCTTGAGGGGAAGTGTTATAGAATATAATCGGTGTAAATATTATCTCTTCTATATATAGATAACTTAATTATTGAAGCAGATTCTTAGTTGATTTCCTTGATTTACTTTTGTTAGTTTCCTTTTATATAAGCATATTTATTTGTAAAAGTATCTTGTTTTGATTAATATAAGCATATGTATTTTTAAAAATATCTTGTCTTATTAATATAAAGACACAAGTTATTCTCCATATAATATGTGATATATGTATAATATTATTTATGTGATAGAGGATATACGAAGGGAGAAGGTTTTCTTTCACCTAATCAAGGGTATAGATATTGATTAAGGGACTGGCAAGGTAACAACCCCCACCTCCATGTCCTGAAGAACTTTTTAATATGGAGCATGCTAGGGAATCTCTATTACAAGCTTAAAATGATAAGTATACACATAGAGAAAGAAATTAGTTTTGAAAATCTTACAATCTTTGATTGCTTCCAACCATGAATATGGTCATTGGAGAAAGGAAAAAATTCATAACGTCTACATACAATGATATAGCAGACAAAATTTACTCACCGGACATGTAGTGCTGGATTAGAATGGAGAGTTGGTTGGGATCTTTTCAAAAATGGATGAGAACAATCTTTGGGCTTTACCTATTCATAAATTGTTATGTATTATAGATGATGTATCCACATAATATGATCGACCTATGTATTGTAATCCCTATTTAGATATCAATATGTAGCACTGCTTGATGTCCTAAACTAAAAAGCATATCAATATGCTCACTACAAAACATACATAAGGGAAGAGGAATTATTGTTGGGGATGTTTGGGGAAGGGGAGGGGGGAAATAGGCAAGTTTTGCTAGAAAGAAGACCTAAATTTGTTTGAATATTAATATTTGAGTTATGGTTGGAGTGGTCTTATATGATTTTGTACTAGGTTAGAGTCATGAATCAAATCGTAAATCGAGTTACATAGTAAGAAAATAAAACCCGACTAATGATTTTGATTTGACTTTATTTGGTATTGAAAAAAGCGACTTCGACTATCTCTGAAAGAAAATAAAACCCGACTAGCCGACTTGATTCCAGATGCTTCACCTGAAGAAAGCCTAAATATGAGATTGATGATGTTCGACTAGAGGATTGTTGGATGCCAAAGGATGAGGAATTAGGTGTTTGTGAAGAGAAGGAAGCACACTCCCGAGCAGTATTACTTGAAAATGTAGGAGAAATTCCTGATGCTAGGATGACACCCCTGACAATGTGCTCTTTGTTTGTAAATTAAATCCGTCAAATGAAGAGAAAACATTGTATATAACATTCTCACGATTTGGAACCGTGACATATGCTGAAATTATCAGAGATCACATGAATGAGAATAGTCACTTAAGGATCAGAAGTCTTGTGGGCAAGTATATTTTAAGATGGATAATACTAAAATTGATGATCAAAGGATACGAGTTGATTTCAGTCAAAGTGTAGCAAAGTTATGCTCCCAATATCAACCTAGAAACCAAAGAAGAACTAGTTGTTTCAATAATGGTTCTGTTGATGCCATGAAACAACAGGAAGAAGACACAAGCACCATGGTGTATATGGTAACTCAATGTACTCAAAATTTCTGAAAACAAGAAAAGAGACCAGAAAGAACAAAGGGAGAAAACACCGGCAAACAACAACGCCACATTAAGGCTGGTCAAATAGATTCAATTAAGCTTATTATGTCATTCGCACTTCTTATCCATGTTTAAAAATTTGTGTGTAGTGACATTTACTTGTTTTATCGGAATGTTCCCATCTTATTGCAGATGATTTGGATGGGGATGCCCTTTAACTAGCTTAAAAACAATATGGTGCGGTTAGATTAATGTACTATTTGAACCTAAATCTTGAAAAGTTTAGTGATTTCTATTGTGATCTCGATTTGAATCTCTAATTTGCAATTTGCAATTTGCTTTCAAACTATAAATAATGAAACCTTCATGGTTATTGGTGTCTTCTGACTCTTTTACCTGTAAATGCTACATAAATCTCTTTATCAATACTGTACTGAGCCAAATTCAGTGAACTAGACATCAAAGAAGAGAACATTTTTGTCTATCAAATAACCCTTCACATCCAAATATATTGAAATGAAATTTTATTGCGGGGAGGTTTTATTGATCTGATGGTGATGATTTCACAAATTGGACTCATTTAGGGCTTTATTTTATTGTAAATAGTGTCCTTAATTTCTCATTTTATCTCAATAATTGATGATAACTCTTAAATTTTGGGTATTTGCAGTTTTAGTGTATGAATGGACACTTAGTCACAAAACGGGAACAAAAAGGGTGAGAACAGTTGAAGTTGAAGCTTGAGTATCGCCAAGCACACTTGGTGACTTTGCCCTTTGTTCCAACTATTGAAACCCTGAAAGAAGTAAGGCAATGAAAAAGAGCGATCGGTGCTTCACCGAATAGTTCAACGAAGAAGAATTATTATGCCCTATGATTTAGAATGCATAGACGATGAAGATAAAGCACAACCAGTGATGAACAACAAAAACAACTAATTGCCAAACTTCTAGCCGATTCACGACTAAATTCGTCAAACGAATTCACCAACACTAAATCTAAAAACTATAAATACTAGCCTTAGTTATTATTTTTAAAGGTACGAACATTATTATCAATTATTACTTTTAGAATTTAGGTTTTTGATATTTTCTCTCAAGTTTGGAGGGGTTTTTGTGGGAGACTTGAAGAAAGAAGTTATTCTTCCTCAAATCGAAAGCGGGTCTTCCCCATTCTTCTTCCTTTTCTCATATTAAGGTTTAATTTCTTATACATATTTGATTTCTTTATCATTTTATGTGTATTTGATTGTTGCTTGATGTATGGCCAAAAATCCCCATTTTTTGGGTATGATTGCTATGTGTTTATATTATTGTTGAAACTTGCTTGCTGATAGGATTAGATGCATTTTAATGGTGATTTCGCCTAGTGATTTTGGTTTAATAATGAATATGTAGTTGGAAATACAAAACCACCCTTGTGTTTTGGCTTGCTCGAGAGAGAGGTCGGGAAATCAAGACCACTAGATTAATGTCCTAAGGAGTGGGGCGACATGAGGCTCAGCCCGAGAAGGTGAGCCCTAGTCCCCTATGCAAGTACACTTCATCGAAAGAGTGGGTGTGGATAAGGCGTAGGTTAGTCTTCATTAGACGAGTGGGTGTCCGAGAGGAACCTATTTGATATGGGGCAAGTTGCTCGAGATGGAGTTACTTTAACTTAAATGTTACCCTAGTTACCGTTATTTTGAAAATTTTCCTAATGAAAACATGTACCCATTGATTTACGTCAACATATATTGTGGTCACATCCCAAGAACTTCTCCTCATACTTGAGTCCCTTTTGTTATTTTTGTTGTCTTTACTAGTTGTGACAAATCACCCTTTTTGATATTTGAAACTTCGGTGTCACCGATTGAATTTACATTTTTTTATTCGATAATTTCTTAAGCTACTACATATTATAAGGAGATTATAGTTTAGCTACCATTTTTACTACTGCTCCCTTTTGGCACGATCCCAACCTTTGGTTGGGTTGCTATACTCACTTGGATTCATAGACACTGAGGCTGTAGGCTATTGTCGTTGATCACGATTCACATAGAAGAAGCATAAAAATGGCACCTTTGTTAGGGAGTGGTGTCACGTGAAAATATCGTTCTTTTAGAGTTTTTTATTTTTTATTTTTAGTTATAGTTTTCCTGACCTTAATTTTAGTTTAGTTTTGATTATTTGAATTATAAAGCAAGAAAACATTGAACCTCAGGGATAGTTTACTGATATTCAAACACGCAGGGGAGGAGATAATTATGGAAATGTGGTTGAGGTTCAAAGAAATCTTGCAGGCATTCCCATCTCATGGAATGCCTAATAAGGCCTTAAATTGTTTCTATCGAGGTATCAAACCCGAAAATAAAAGAGTTGATAAGCACCTTTGTGAAGGGGGAATGTTGGACAATCCCTACAATGTTGTTGCTACACTACTTGATAAAATGGTCTAAACCAACAAAGAAGCCCAAATAAAATACGAATGGGATAAACTGGTGGCGCAAGTAGATGTTCTATCCAAACAGCTGATGGGATTAGAAGAGAAAGCTAGAGAGAAGGAAACAAACTTCTCCCTTCGAGGGTGCAAACTAAAATAGAAGCATGAGAGTGTGCGAAATGACTATACCCCTTCAGTTATCAAACAAAAACTTGATGAGCTTTGAAGTGGAGTATGTAATCTTGAGTTGAGTATCTAATCTTTGAGTTGAGTATCTTATCCTTGAGTGCTTCTGAGTTGAGTAAGGTAGTAGTTTTGAGTATCCTTGAGTAATCCTTAAGTTGAGTAAGTTTGAAAAGAGGTAAGTATGTTCCATTATTATCAAGTTCAAGCTTATGTTATGCTTTAGAATTCCCCTTACATGCTCGTACATTATACATACTGAGCCATTTTGCATGCATCTTCTCAAGATGCAAACACTGGTATTCATGATCATCAACAAGAGCTTCATTGATGCATCCGAGAGTTCGAGTTACCTACGGTAACCCTCCTTGCTTTCGTAGGATTTCATTTACCTTTCATTTATATAAGTTGTTAGGGTGTCGTGGGCATTTTCTCGATTTCCATCATTGTCATTTAGAGGCTTCATAGATAGTTAGTATAGTTGAGGAGTCTGTATTAATCATTTATTTTAATAAATTTTTTTAAAAACTTAAGTTGCCTATTTTACGGGGAATGGAACATAATATGTTATTCATAGTTTTCTTTTGAGTTAAATTTTGTATATCAGTTTCATGAATTTTATTCTGTTTTAAGCTTTTGCATGCTTAAGTTAGTCTTCCGCTTGTAGCCAGCCAGGATGACGGTTCTCTTGGGGATCAACAATGTTCTTGAAGTGTGACCACATCTATGATGTAAAGTCGGGTTGTGAAAAACTTGGTATCAGAGCAAAGAGTTCAAGTGTCCTAGTCTGTCTTTGAAGCCGTGTCAAGTAGGATCTCGTTTATCGTTGTGAGTTCCCCACTTATGTAAACGGGGTACTACAGACATTAAAGAAAACTTTTCCCTTATTTCATACTCTTAATTGTGCAATCGAGCTAAGTCATATAGATCTATTCTAACTTGTGTGTTCTAAGATTCATTCGACTACCCATCATACTAAAGGTGGTGGAAAAGTAAAGTGTAAAGATCCTTATGGATGGGTTGTTCTTAGCAAGAGTCTTGAGAAAGTCCTGAGACTTCAGAAGGTCTTGAGAGAAGCCCAAGAGTAAGTTAAGCGTTCAATTTTAGAGTAATGCATTCATATGAATCTTGCATTTGAGTGAAAAGAGAGTTGTACTCTCTTGTCTAAGCCTGTTTCAGATGAAATCCTTATGAGGAAGTATGTCTAGAGCCTGGGTAGTAATTTCATCCCAAAATGATAGTATGGATGAAGAGATCATGAGCAGCATTGGTGAATGAGTCAGAGTTAGAGGGAACTATGTAGAGGTTTAGTAATCTAAGTATGGGAGATAGTGTTTTGGCAAGCTATGTTATCATAGTCATGCACGTAGTTAGATAATAATGCAGAGTTTTCCCTTATGGGTAGACTAAGAAGTGAAAAGTTGTGAAGAACATATGATATGAAGTAGAGTAAGTGTTGCAAGTCAATATGAGTTAGAGTATACCTTAACTAGAAAGGGGTTATGATGATGGGTCATTGTGTTAGTACTGACTAGAGGTGGCAAATGGGAGGGCTGAAAATGGGTAACATAAAATGGGTAATCATTTAACCCGTCCATATTTGATATGGGTAAAGATGGGTTGGGTAATAAATGGTTCAGGTAAAATACTAGTTTACCCATATTTTCACGAATAAATAGTACTTTACCTAAAAAATCAATATGGAGAAGATATTTTCGTCTTTTTTAGATGAAAATGTTAAACATGCTTCATTTAGATTTATTGTATCATAAAAATAAAATAAATTTTACAACTTTTCAATATAAAATGAATTTATGTAATAATAAGATGAAAATATTTTTAATTTCAATGTAAATGAATATATGCATGTTAGGACTAAAACATGCTTAATTCACTTTAAGCAAAGCTAATACTAATACATGATTTGCGTATTTCACACTATTATTGATCATCCAATATAAAATTAAATAAAAAATTAAATTAAATTATAATTAAAAAAGAAATGTACATTTAAATTATATATTTTTTGAGGTTCAAAAACTTCACCTTTTCAATTAGAGAGAGAATAGTTAGTTCTATAGAATAACATAAAAAAGAAGAGAAGTTAAATTATTTTTAGTGATATATTGAATTTTGAGAGAATAAAAGTTAGAAGTTTAACTCATTTGGTCAATGCATACTTTACCCATAGTTTATCAATATTTTACCCATATTTTTATGGGTAAAATATGTGTGTCAACCCATAATTTGCCCATGTGAAATATCACTCACCCGACCCATTAAAATATGGGCAGTTTGGGAGGGTTACCAAAATTTGGGCTTATTTTTCCGCCACTAGTAATGACCAAGTGTAAGTGGTGAATATATAGAAGGGGCAAGAGTATTCATGAATTGATATATTTAATCTAGGTTTATGAATTTTTAAAAGAGAACCTCATGGCATTAAGAGGATGATAGAGTTATTTAAGACATGATTTGGGTAAGTCAGTAAGTAGTAAATAAGTTGTGAAGTGGAATGTGATGGTTATTCGACTATACAGATCGGTAAGGAATAACTAATTTTCATGAGGTCCTAGTGGGACACTGTTTCTAAATTGCCACAGTAATATTGAGGTATAAGTATAGTAACCGAGCAATCATATTGATATTCACGTTTAGTAATAAACATTAAGATCGAATTTGAGATGAGTATCATTATCAAAAGAATGACAACATGAGGGTGATGATGTTAGTCTTGAGATTTGATATGGTAGACATGACATAGAATAGGGGAGGAATTGAAATGGTTGTTGCAATGAATACGAGTAGTAGAGACCCTAAACTTTACATAAGGTTAGTGAAGTGTGGTTATGTCACAAGAGTAAAAAGAGCATTAAGAGAATGTAAACCACTTAGTGATTTGGAATAGGTCCAGGGAAGTCAAGTTTTGAGAATAATATAGTAATGAGTTCCAAAGTGATTGGGAGTATAAGGTTTTACTATGAGAAATAGTTAAATGAGAGACCTTAGTTGGTTCCTAAGGAGTTGGTTAGTAGGATTTCACGAAGTTGTTAGAGTGCTAATCTTGAATATGGTAGTAAAGAGTAATAGTCTTGGGATGAAATTTCCCATAAAGAGATATAGAGTCCGAACATAAGGATTTGAGCTATGCTCGAATATGGTAAGAGCAGACCATTAGACTCAGACCTTAGTAAGAATATCCCCACTATATACCTAGCTTAGTCATCATTCGAGGACGAATGATCCCAAGGGAAAGATATTGTAACACCTCAGAAATGTTTTTGAACCAAGACTCAAACCGTTCTTTGTAGTGAGTGATATTCTTTCAAGGAATTTAGAATTTCTTGAGTGTTAAGGTCTCTTGATGTAGAACCTTAAGTTCCAATACAAACCATAGAGAAAAACATTCAAGTTATTCTATGTTTTCTTATGTTTTGGGTCAACTTCAACTAGTCATAAATTTTAGTACATAATGAGTTAGGAAATCCATAGGATATTAAATTAAATCCCTTTGAGTTCTTTATTCAATGCCGCCGAGTTTTCTTAATTCCTAACTCTAAGTTACCAGTTATGATGGATTAGCTAACGTCCCGCAAACCTGGCAGCAGCTCCGTGATGGCTCCGTGATGCGGAGCCAATATGGACCTCACTATCCGGTGAAAAATAATTCCAACTCCCAGAGGGGTATTTTGGTCCTAAAATCCCTTCAGAGGTCATCTAAATTTCCCTAAACATATAGAGAATAAGTTTTTACAGATGAAACCCTCTCATTCCCTCAAAAGATTCCATGCTCAAGAAACACTAAGTCTATCTTCCCAGATGTTGCTTCAAGTTCTTCAAGAGGATGGTTCTTTAATGTATGTAAGATTTCATATTGTTGGGCTTGTTCACCCACACGCCAAACATGTTAATTCCGGCTTTAAATTCGTTCTAAAAGTTGAAGCTTTGATGTTCTTGTTGTGTATTCATGAATTTGCTTTCGTTCTTGAATTCGGCTGGGATTGAGGAGTTGTTGAGGTTAATGTGTCGATTTATAGAGTGGTCAGAGTTAGACTCTAGTGTACATGTGTTGGGTATCTAAATCTAAAGAGGGATTGAGAAAGCTAAATGAATTCAGGATTCTTCTACAAATCCCAAAATTGACTCCTTCAATGGGTCCTAATTGGCTTACTGAACTTGTGCCCCTGAAATGGGTACAATTCAAGGTAAGAAAAAACCAACAACCAATCATGAAAATGATATAAAAACCACCATCAAAAGGGCTTGGGTAGTCCTTCGGAAAGATAATCACATGTGAAACAAGCTTTCCATGCCTATCTCATAATCTAGTACAAAGCCATAATAAATCCCGACAATACATAACAAAATTAACAAACACAAAGCTCCAAAAATCCAATAATAGGATATGAAATGTGTAACTAATTTGAAATTATGGTTGTTCTTTTATTATAGAGACTAGTCAAATGACCTTCGATATCGTAGAAGGACAGGCCTCCAAAGTATCCCAATCATGGTTGATTCCCCAAAGTTCAAAATCCTTGATGGCATACTCAAGATTCATTCGGAACACCGTACACACAAAAACACTATGCAATCCCACCAAAATTAGCTTTTTTAAAAACATATGTGAAATGTCGATTCTAATCTAGGTATTCTCGATGAAAAGTGGATCTTACACAAAAACTCCATTTTAAGTTATTTCCACAAGTTTGCTCAAAATGAGCCTGGAAGCCTCAAGAATTCTACCCCGAGCAAACACAATGGAACTATAGATAGTAAAGTAAAATCCAATCCATGAAATAATTCGATATATGGACCGTGTTGTGGTAAAGATACAGATTGAAGGTCCTTCTAGGTTAAACTCGGTGTTCTAGAGCTACATCAAACTTGCATTCTGAGGCCGTCTACCAAAAGTTTTCACTGAAGTCAACCATTAAATAAAAAAAAATCCTAAGTACAGAAACTTTCATAAAACCCAAAAGAATGATTAGGTGACCGAATCGTCAGTCCCTACAAGTCATAAATGACCTAGGGTCTCTATAAGAATATTTCAAATGCCATCAAGAATGCAATAAGAGAAACTGGTCCGAAAGATGATTACATGTTTAACATTAAAAACATCTTGGTTAATGAGTAAAAATCACAACCTAGTGTGAGTAAGATTTTTGGGAAAACATCACCAATCTTTAAAGAACAATTTCAAATTACAACTATACAATCTATAGTACTAACTCTAATGCCCCCTACTCAATAGTTTACTCTTGGTATGCCTCTTCAAAGAATATAAACTATTATATTAAAAAATTTAAAATACTACTTCCACCATAACTACTACTTAATCAAGAATAAGGATAGTAAAGTAAGTAACGACTTTAATTTCAACTTACAAACTCAAACTAGACAAAAAAAAACCTATTCCATTTAGTTCTTCACTTTCAACCCTAGATTCAACGAACAATTCCTTAATTTGATGACTATTATTTGGTAGAGAACTATGTTATGATGGATGCAATACCTGCTTTAGTTGTGTCTAGTAATAATCCTTTTATCCCGATAATCAATAGGAAAATAATTAGTTTGTTGCTCTGCAACATAGAATTATTAAGTATGAGAATACTATATTAATTAATTTTAATGAAAAAAATATTCATCCTTGTATTTGAAGGAATGACGTTGTTGATGAAAAAATTAGAGATTTATTAAAAATTTTTATTGTACCTTCAAGAATTCAAATAGAGAGAACTTGTATGAATTGTAAATTAAACAATAGTAAATAATAAAGTTTGCAGAAATATAATCAATAGAGTTTAAAGCATGTATTCAAAAACAACAATTTATAATATAAGCATAAATTAATTATCATAAAAAACATACCAAGATTTATAACAATAGAATGAAATTATAATGAAAAAAATAGAGTTCACTGAATGCACAGTGTACCCCAGGTTTAAGGGAATAGATATCTTAGGTTTAAAAATTTTCATCACCAGTGTATTCATACAAAAATAATGGTTTCAGTGAGCTACTCAACGGAAGCAAAAAATACACAAACATTTAACTGTCCAAAAGAAAAAGAAAAAGTTCATATTTTTTGTTATTTTATAAATGAGAGAAAATTCCTCTCTTTATAGACAACAAAGGGTAGTGTGAACAAATTCTTATTATGCCTTATCGGAAATGTCACAACTCTTTGAAAAAATTACAACCCTTCGGAAAGGTCACAACCTTTTATAAAAGTCATAAGTTTTCATAAAAGTCGCAACTTTTTGTAAAAGTCACAACTTTTCATAAAATAGACAACTTTTCATAAAAAAATACAACTTTTATTAAAGTCACAACTTTCCATAAAAGTCACAGTTTTTCATAAAAGTCGCAACTTTCCATAAAAGTCACAACTTTACTACAAGTCATAACTTTTCATGAAAAGGAAGGATAGTTTTGGAAATAAAATAAATTAAAAGAGGATCCTTGTTTGTGGTGGTGCAACATAGGCAGGCCTAGGGTTCTCTTATATATATATATATATATACATATATATATATATATATATATATATATATATACACACTTCATTGTCAAGATCATTTTATCTTAAGGGAATCCAAAATCTTAAAAGTGCTATATTTTTTTTTTATTTAAAAATTATGAGTCATAGAGTTATTTTAAGCATAAGAAAGAGGTCTAAGAAATCTCAATGGAAATTGTTGGTAAGAAGTAATGAAACTTTCTAAATTCCAAGAACTTATAATGAACAACATCAGACTTTAAAGAAGATACCAAAAAGCCTCGAACAACAACACTCCCAAGTAAAGTGAAACATCATGTCCATACAAGAACATAATTTACTAATTCAAATGGAGGACCTTCGGCTCCTTTCTTATGACCCTAAAACTATTAGTATTATAAATATTTTTTCTCATCGTCTCAGAATAGTCATTACTATTGCTTAGGTTTCATATAACCAGACTATTATTAATGTCCCTAGAGAAAGTCCATAGCAACATTGAATGTAATGACAATTATGTAATGTCGGTAAAGACTCTATCACTCTTCGTTACTGTGCATATTCGTTGCCGATAAAAAAATATTTTTATTTTAGTATATTTTGGACATTTATTTGTTTCAAAAAAACATGATCTCTTATTATGCCTAAAAATAAGAGACGAAGAAATATGACAAATTAGTTAACTTGCAATAAAAGAAGTGAACTAATTGACTCTATACTAATATTCTAGGAAGGGTGCAATGACATATAGAATGTTCGTATCTAAGAATGAGCAATCAATACTAATTGTGACAAAGAAGAGAGAAATCTTTTTGGTTCTTTTAACAAACTTCAACATTGGTTGTGTATTAGTTATCACATATTTATTGTTCTGTGCTATCAAATATAACACAACCCAAAATAAATTTTTCCAAAAAGTATACGAATAAAACTATAGAAAGACACAAAAAAGAAGATCAATTTTCAATCATCCTCATTGGAATTTCTAACTGAGTTAAAAAAGACATCAAAATAGAAAAAAGAAATTGCAATAGATACATGAATTAATATGACTTACAGTAAAAGAATAAACTTCATTGGATAGGAGGAAGAAAATTTTGAGAAATGAAACACACTTCATAAGAAACTTAATTAATGTATTTAAATTCAACCCCCCTATAGTGAAAAAAACCTACCAATAGTTGTGACAAAAATAAATGCTTTGTCATGAAATAACCAAATATAATGAATTGAATCATTTCAACAATTTTGTGAGTTGTGAATGGAGAGGTGCAAGAGTAGTAATTCCACATTGCGATCAAAACCATTTTCTTTGTTAACATGAAGAAACTTGTAGGAAGGAAAGAAAGAGATGATCGATTTTAATCATCCTCGCTGAGATTTTTAACAGAGTTCAACAAAGGTCATTAAAATATTAAAAATAAATTGTCATAGTTACATAAATAAATATGACGTATTGAAATTCTCCATGAAGAGGAGAAAGAAAATTGTAAGGAATGAAATAAACTTCATAAGAAACATAATTAATGTATTTGAATTCGACTACCCTATAACGAAAAAAGACCTACAAAAATAGTGGCAGAAAATCCCTCTATTTATATTAAACAAAATGTAGGTCACAAATTCTTTTGAAAAGTTACAACCCTTCGGAAAGGTCACAACCTTACATAAAAGTCACAACTCTTCATAAAAGTCGTAACTCTTCCTAAAGGTCACAACTTTTCATAAAAGTCGCAACTTTTCATAAGTCACAACTTTTCATAAAACTCGCAACTTTCATAAAAGTCATAACTCTTCATGAAAGGGAAATGATAGTTTTGGTAATAGATAAATTTAAAGGGGAATCCTTGATTATGGTGGCGCCACATAGGCGGGCCAAGGGTTATATATATATATATATATATATATGATAGGGATAACGTTTCCTGAATAGATGTCTCTTCATAAGGTTCTTTCCTAGTCGTGTATGCTTAATTGTCTCAAGAAATGTGCTACTTGACCATAGAGGTTCTACTCTAATATATGTCTGAATTAACAGAATTCATATTTATTATATCCACTTTTTAACACACTTGATTTATGGGGGTAGCTTTTGTAAAATATGAAGCATAATTATTTTATCAAGCTATTTAGAAATATATCAAGTTGTTATAAATATATGTATTCCTTAAAACTATTTCTCCGTATATTAACGAGATGAAGTTCATTTTATAAGTAAAAGAGAATGTTTTATGCCTTCTTACATTTTGTGCTTATGTAAAAAAACCCAGGTGGTATGGCTGTACATGAACAGGTTGGTTCGGGTTTTTCAAAAATTAAACCAAACCATTTGTATAACATTTTTAAATTAATTAACCAAACCAAACTAATACAATTCTTGTTTTTCGGGGTTTTCAACCTCGGGTTGGTTCGGTGTTTTCAAATACCAAACCAACCAATTGTGTCAAATTTAAATTTATAAATCAAACCAAATAATATAACTCGAATTCTTTTTTTCCAGATTTCTGGATTTTTCGGTAAAGTTTGCATACAAACATATAATTATCTTGTGCTTCAAAAATTTCTTTAGTCCAACCAAAATACAATTATCTAAGGTGTTTCTTGAAAAAATAACATAAAATATGAAATGAGTATTGATGACACAAAAATATTCAATTAAAAATAATGAAATCATCATATAAAATAAATATTGTAAAGTCATAATGAAAATGATCATAATTTAAAAGAAACCATTCTAAAATAAGTTTAACAAGTATTAGTTACATTACTATATATTTAAGGAAAATTAAAATTGGATTATATATTTTAATCATCTAAACCAATGTAAAACTATAGAAGAAATATTCAATATTATTGTCATTCTTAGTGTTGAATTGATTTTCATTTTGCATTAGTAATAACTAGATTTTGATTTAAGTTTTATTATAATCATCAACATCTATAAACTATAATCTTTATTGGACCATTCTGAATTCTAAGTTTTATACTTGAAATAATATATTCAAAGATAAAACTATGAAATAGATTAAGAAATATATTAAAATTATATCAAGGTAAATATTTTTATGTATAAAATAAATTTTAAAATAACATATATAATGTCGGGTTGGTTTGATCTCGGGTTGGTTTTTTTTAGTTAAAACCAAACCAACCCAAATATAGTCGGATTTTTTTCCCAATATCAAACCAAGACTAACCAAACCACTAATCGGGTTTTTTTTGGTTGACTCAATTTGCGGTTTGGTTCGATTTTATGTTCGATTTTGTACACTCCTACTAGGTGGTATGGACTTTTATTTTCTAATTATTTTTGTAGGACGCGTATGAAATTTTCTCACATGATCTCTAGAAAGATTACAAGCATTTATTACAATCTACTCTGCAAGTTTTTTTCTTTAAATGTCATAAAGTTGTAATTGCTATCATGGACATATTTTTAAATGCTCAAAAGTATTAATTACTTCTCTTTATTTTGGTAGAATACAGATAAGAGAAAATTTACTAGAGCATTTCTTAGTGAAAGTTTTTTCACCTATAAATTATTAGGTTGGGTTTGATGGGGTTGTCAAGTTGAGTTCTAGAGAATAACCTTCCCCCTGACGTTACCATTTGGTTGTTCTTCCTCATTTTATGCCCTTTTACCCTTTTGTAGCCTAAAGTTTACTTGATTTTTGATTGAATAAAATCTTTGTATAGATGTAAATGAAATTGTGCTAACCCAAAAAGACACTAGAAATGATTCATCTCTCTTATTTATCAGTCAAAATCGAAATGGTACAAGTGGGATAAGAAAAATTGTAATTGAGGTTTGTCACCAGATATTGTGAGGGAAACCTTGAATAAATAGATGACTTATCCTTTAATAGAAGTTTTGAACAAACTTGGACCCAAAGCAATATGTCAATGGGGCCACCTCTTGATGAGGCATATTTAATCAGAAGAGTTTCTCAGTTGGGGCTTGAAGGTGATATGAAGGGACCTAACGTATCGTATGAAGAACTAACAATGTTTGTTACTTTATCCAAGGACGATCCTATTACTGAATTGGAAATCAGGGAATTCATTGCACCGGCTGTTGGAGAATACATTGTATACATTCTAATGCAGGAGGTGAAGTCCCATGAACAAGCTCTTTATGCTTGAATTCTGTTTTCAATACGAGGAATTATAGAGTTTATTTTTCAGAATGAGTTCAAAACTAAATTTAGTATCAACAGAAAGCAGGTGTGGAAGCAAAAGTTTGTCCCGGAAAATGGAAACCCTTGCTTCCCTTAAACGCTTCTTCCTTATTTGCCTAAAACTATTTAGTCCTTTTAAGTGTGTTTATCATTTTGGGAATGGAGTAGGAAAAATCATGTTTTTACTCTTTAGTTCCTGCAGATATTCAAAAGTTAACTAAAACATATAAACTTTCGTTACTTTAAGATTTTTGTCATTTAGATGTAGTAGGAAACACAAATAAACTTGTCAACATGTATATCTTGAAATACAAGAGAACTCAAACTTTGAATCATTGCTAAATACAACAATTGGAAATTTTGAAAGTAAAAACGTCCTTTCTCTTCAAGACATTGAATTGATACACTCAAGGTGTACTCTATGTACAATATGGATATTACTAGATTTTCAAACAGGATAAAACAAGTAATCAGACGTTAGCTCACATTTAGAAAAACAAAAATCTGGACATTTTATATTTTGATTAAAAATAGGCATATGTTGCCTTTTGAAGTAAAGAAATAACTTTTCTAAGTATGAAAGTCTAAATATAAAAGAAAGAGATATTCATTGAACTCAAGCATGATTTAGGCTTAAAAATAAATAAACAGTCTCATATTTATCAAATGGTAAATTTCATTTAAAATCTTTATGTCTTGTGGATAGAACTCTAAAATTCTAAAGCTCAAGAACTCACTATAAACTCATCCTAAGACCTCAAATTTTTTCAAGATAAAAGGAGTAGCAGAAGCAAATCGTTGTGTCTCAAAGCATGACCTCCAAGTGTGTAACATAAACGGTACCACAAAACAATAAAAATTTCCTACTGAAATTACTCCATCAAATAGCAAGTGAGTTGGTTGAAACTACATTTAAGTGTTTTTTGCATCATGGATTACATCCTCAATTTTTTAGGAATGAACAATATAAATATCAAATTATATAAAGTAGTGACAACCCTCTTAACAGACAACAAAAAAGTCAAGAAAAACATATTGGTCTGGACATCAACATTCCAAAAAAAGTTTGGTCAAAACAAAATGAACAAAGTAGAGAAAAGAAACTACCTTAAGGCAGTATCCTAACTGTACCAAACAAATTAACTTACCAATGCTCTTGAGACTATTAAGTAAAAATTCAATTTGAGACTCATTCTGTAAAATCACATCTTCCTTGGAGGGTAGTATTCAACTTCCATTTTTGGAACCTTAAAAGCAGGAAATGAACCACTGAATATATGTTTTGTACGACTAGTGTGAAGGGAATCAGAACAATGTAGAACAAGAAATTACCAGTTGAAAAAGAAGGCACCTAGAAACGCCTCGGAATAGACTAACATTTTGAACTTTTGATAAAAACAGGTAATGTGCAATGCTTGATTTGATACCTTTTGGCAGAACATTTATGGTCTCTTTTTGTTGCAATGATTAAAGTTTCAACTTAAGACAAATATGAGACAAAATCTGATCTTATATCCTTGGTGACAACTTATTTCGTTTCGCGAATTCTTGAGCAGCTTCTACATTATCCCTCTGACACAACAAAATAATGAAGTTCAATATCTTTTACACGATCAGTACGTATAAATATGTTTAGAGAGACGAGAAAAGAGAGTATACGAAGTTTCTTGTGCAGTCAGTCCAGTGAATTAGAAGATTTGTCATATTACACTTGATGTAAGATGTCAATCCCAATAGTGAACATAAAGCATGAAAACATAAACAATCATATTACATATTAGATACTTGAGAATTTGAGCATGGTTCCACAGGAAGCATTAAAATCTTATTTCTATCAAGGAGATGACATTCACTGCACAGATAGTCTTAGTGAAACATTTTACCAATAATTACTCTAATAAGGTACTAACCAGCACATTCTTTTCAACTCAGAAAACCAACAAGCCACACATATCAATGGAGATATGCAATTTGAATTCCTAAATATGACAGATAGACAAAAAAATTAAGAATATGCATACCCTGTTTTTTTTTCAGAAAAAAATAAAATTTTCAAATTGGAAAGTTTAGATTTTCCCATTCCTGTTGCTCCCATAATCATCACGACCTTAAAATGGGATTTCCTCTCCAAAGTATATTTTCATAAGAAGCTTTCATGGGATCTTTCACTCCATGTATAGACCATATGTTGATCGAAATCGAGTGTAAATGTCCATAGACATGCGGATCTAGAGATCCAATTCTCTATGATGCAAAATTTTGACATTCGTGGATATATATCCATGTATGGATACGGGTGTAGGAATTCGCTAATTCAAGTATTTATAAATAGAGTTATGAAATCATAATTATGAGATATTATGCGATTTAAAGTTCATAGTTTTGGGGAAGAGGACAATGTCCTCACAAAAAAAAACCACAAAAGGTTTAGACCTGAAATTTCACCTTTGGCATTCACTGGAGCTTTCTTGGAGTTGTCAGGAGATCCTCTATGTGGTGGTGAAGTCTTGTTTCTCGTCATCATACAACTCTTTGCTCTGAAAAAAGTAAACTATTTCCCATTGTTAATTTAGCTTTTGCCTATTTTGCTTGTAAATAGGTTTTTTGCTTCGTTGTAGATTAGATTTAGTCCTAATTATTTCCTTTAGTGATTTTTATTCTGTCATTTTTTTCTGGTTTATATTATGAGTTCTTTATGTTGCTCTTGTTGTTTTGAAGAATGTCATGTATCTTAATTCATATTTAATATTTTCTCTTTTATTTTGTTGGTTGTTTCGATCTTGACTAAGTTCTTGTCTCTTTAAAGACTGTATAATATTGTTCAATATTTGTTTAGATACAAAATGATAGTATGTCTATAGTTCATGATTATTTCAATTTCTTTCTCAGCCTCGTCATAATTGGATAATGCATGTTATGCTGTCATTCCTGTCTAGTTCATTGTCATCAACTATTGTGAGTTGTGGCCTTATTTTTATTTGTTAGTCCCATATTCATTGTTTCTTCTGTATCTTCAAATAATTTTAATTTCCTATCATTAATGGGTGATTATCTTTACCATTTTTTGTGAATGAATTCCTTCTCTTTGGAGTCTGCTGGACTCTCTATACTCCCTTTGCATTTCGATGTTGGGCCACGAAGGCCTAAATTCTTCTGATTGAATCTGCCTCGTCTTGAAGATTGGAAGGAAGCTAATATTAAAGGAATGGAAAAGTGAATATTGCAGGCCTAAGGCAGGAAAATTTACAGCTTGAAATTAAATGGGCAAGGGCCCAAAAATTTGAGTTTCCAATTTGGGTTCTTTTAAACTCCTCTTTAGCTTATTTCTTCATTTTATATTGTAGTTAGTTATTTCCGTTTTATATTTTAGTTAACTTTATTCTATTATAATATTTAGCTTACAGTTGTAATTATTTTATTTGAATTCTATAGTTGTAACTTTAATGAATCTTCTAGTAAAGATGTCGTTTTTGGATTTCAAAGTGTCTTTACTTTGTCAAATTAGTATACTTATCAATTTTAAGTGGTTGTCGATTATTTTTCATCAATTGTTTAATCTCTTTGAAATGAACTCAAAGCTTCTTTAAATAATCAATTCAAGTTTCTGTTATAATATATTTTAAATAAATAACTCCAACTTTATCCAAATAAATAACTCACCGGATAACCACATATTGTTAGGAAATATTCAAAGTGCTAATTCCTTCTTGATATGGAAATAGGAACAATATACCCATTCTTTGGATTTCAAAAGATTTTTCTATTTAGATCTTTTGAATTTAAATGAAAGGTTCCTTGATTTTTTAAAAAAAATTTAAGTAGTGACTGCGTGATATTCTCATCGAAAGTGGAAAGAAGTTTTGAGACTTCGAATATTTTTCAAATATTCTCAACAACTTTTTACTTTACTCTTTATCAATACTGTACTGATCCAAATTCAGTGAACTCCGACGACTAGTGGCTTGAGACATCAAAAGAAGAGAACACTTTTTTCTATAAAATTTCTAAACTTATAATGCTCTTTTATCTATATAAAATCCTTACATCCAAATATACTGAAATGAAATTTTATTGCTGGAAAGTATTATTGATTTGATGGTGATGATTTCACAAAATATACTCATTTAGGGCTTTATTTTAATGTAAATAGTGTCCTCAATTGCTCATTTTATCTCTGATGAAAACTCTTAAGTTTTAGGTATTTGTAGTTTTAGTGTAAGCATGGACACTTTTAGGAGCAAAACAAGAACAAAAAGGGTGAAAAAGAGCTGAAGTTGAAGCCTGAGCATCGCCAAGCACGCTTGGCGATCCGGCAAACAGAGACACTTCGCCCTTTGTTCTAGCAAGCGATGCCCTAAAGGAAGTGGATTCAAAAAGAGATGAAAAAGAGTAGTCGACGCTTCGCTGAATAGTTTAGCGAAGCAGAATTATTCCGCCCCAATGATCCAGAATGCATAGACGCCAAAGGCAAATCAAAACTAGCGACGAACAAGAAGAAGGGAGAATTGCCAAATTTCTCGGCGATTCACGACTAAATTCGCTGAACGAATATGCCAGCACTTAATATGAAAATTATAAATACTATCGTTAGTTATTATTTTTAAGGGTACAATCATTATTATCAATTTTCACTTTTGGAATTCTGGTTTTGATATTTTCTCTCAAGTTTGGAGAGAGTTTTGTGGGAGACTTGAATAAAAAAGTTCTTCTTTCTCAAATCGGAAGTGGTTCTTCTCCATTCTTCTTCCTTAGCTCATATTAAAATTTAATTTACTATACCCATTTGATTTCTTTATCATTTTAGGTGCATTTGATTATTGCTTGATGTGTGGCAAAAAACCCCCATTCTTGGGGTGTGATTTAGCAAATATGTGTTGATATTATTATTAGGTCTTGCTTGCTGCTAGGATTAGATGCATTTTAAAAGTGATTTCACCTAGTTGTTGTGGTTTAATTTAATGGTTTTGTAGTTGCAAATACGAAACCGCCCATGTGTTTTTAGCTTGCTCGAGAGAAAGGTCGTGAAACTAAGACCACTAGATTGATGTCTTAAAGAGTGGGGACATGAGGCTCAGCCCGAGAGGGTGAGCCATTATCCGCATATCTAAGAACTATTCATCAAAAGACCGAGGTGTGGACAAGGCGTTGAATGATCTTCATTATACGAGTGGGTGTCCGACAGAAACCCATTTTACATGGGGTAAATTGTTCGAGAGAAAATTTACTTTCTCCTAAAGCTTAACTTAGTTACCGTTATTTTGTAAATTTTCCTATCGAAAGCATGTACCCATTGATTTACGTCAACATATATTGTGGCCACAAGAATTTCTCCTCATACTTTTGTACCCTTTGTATTTTTGTTTTTATTACTTGTGGCAAACCCACTGTCATGCCCCGAGCTACCCCGAGATGCTGACACGGGACCTAGGACTACAAGTGATCCCAAACTAATACTGCTGGCATGATCATGACCATACTAAATATAATAAACTTGTCCGGAAGATAAATCAAAATTGAAATGAAAAGATGGGGAAATACCCATATACTATGACTGAGATAAATAAAGTAATGATGAGTTTAATAAAAAAAGATATTAACTCAACTGTACGATAAATCTAACTATGTCTGGAATAAGTCTCTAACTGACTAGAAATGTTGGGACAGGCTCCATCCAGTCTAGAAATACTGAAATTAAAGGACTAAAATACTGAAAAGAAACTCATGACAATTGCCGTCGGAGAATGAGGAATCACCACTAATTTTACTGAACTGGATATCGGGAATCAATCTAAAGCGTTATCTCGATGCTGAGAACCTGAACCTACATCATGAGAATATGTAGCACACGTATGCATCAGTACTTGAAAGGTGCTGAGCATGCAGGATAGAGTAAAGCTTAAATAACATATAACTGAACAAAGAAATAAGACAATGATATATTCTGAACATGATATAGATGTTGAATGGTGAGATATCTTAATGCAGTAACAAATTTGTAACATGCTGAAACTGAATACTGGATATACTGATAAATGATAAATACAATGGAATCTTACTGAACTGTGGGAGCTACTAATAACCAATAATAAAACCACATGAGCTAATGTTGAGTCAGATGTATATTCCCCATCGAGAGGTCCCAATATACCTTGCCAGAGGTAAAAAGGCACGCTGGCATGATCGCTAAACTAATGCCCACATAGGGGACTTACAACCTACTTGGCTAGTAGTTCTGGGACTATTTTGGTAAGATGAACTCTAATCCCACTCGGTATTATGCTACTCTCAATGAATTAAGTGGTTAACATGATAATGACTGAGTTTCTATAATTACTAGATAGTTTAAACTGAACATGCAAACTGAGAATGCAACAATTAATCTGATAATGATGCATATATAGCTGAATAACTGATATATCTGACCTAGCATATGTAGTTCAAGAACTAAAAAAATACATAGATAGGTTCTGAAATTCATGCACTACTGAGTAATAACATGATAATATGATTTGAAACATGTAACTAACTAATTCATGATAATCTGTCGAAATTCTAGAAACCCTATGACTAATCATGATAAAGGAATAAAGAAACTGACGGAATTTTGGGGACCTAATGGGCGAAAGAAACCAATTACTGAAATCCCACATAACTGGTGATGAATCCTACGGAGAAATTTTTAGATTACGGGGCTGGATCTGATGGAACCTTGCTATGTTCTTGAACTGGGGTTCTTGACCTTTTCTCTTTCTTAATTCTAATATTCTAAGTTTTGACTAATGATTTTACTTAGGTAAGTTCTAGTTATCTTTTTATGCTTAAACGGACTAAGACCTAATGATCTAAGGTCTAAACGACCTATCATAGGGTCCAACAAAGTAGGAAAAGACCAAAAGACCCTGAATTAACTGCTATCAGAGTGATCGACGGATCGGAATTACGGGCCAAAGTTCAATCTACGGTACGTATGTTGGGTCCATAGTTCAAGTCTGCTCAACAGCCCATTACTAAAATGAGCATAAAAATTTACTCGAAGGTTGGATTTTAGCAAACACGAATGCACTGGAAAGAGGATTCAATTATCTATCATATCATAGGTCATAGAGCACCTATTTCCTTTTGTGATAATATATATGACCATTTGAAGTTGACACAGTGAGAAATTTCCCCTAACTGACTGCTAACCTTCACCTACGGTCTGTAGGTCCATCTACAGACCGTACTGGTCAATCGTGGTTCATGTTAGAGGCTGGGTAAAAGGGTCTTGATCCAGGAACACAGACCACGAACCGTAGGTATATCTGTGGATCGAGACTTAGTCAATTTTCTGAGCTACATTTTGGGGAGGGGTTGTAGTGGTGAACTACGTACCTATAATACAGGTCGTAGATCATATTACGGTCCAAAGATGATGACCGTAGGTTACACCTGTAATTTTTTCTAAGCAGATTTCTAGTCTTTATCTGGATACGAGGTGTTACATTATCTCCGCTTTGGGAGCATTCATCATCAAATGAAGACTAAACTAGATGAAATAGTGGGAGAGAGTTGTAGTCCCTAGCACTAAACACTGAGAACTGAGTTTCTGATTCAGTTGAGTTCCAAGAACATGCAATTATGTTGAAAATGCAAGTACAAACTAAGCAGACATGACTCTAAGGCTGGATTCATGCATGAAAAAGTGAAGAGGAACTGTTTACCTCAAGCTGAATTGGAATCGAAAGGAAAGTGGTGAGGATACTTGGATTTCGTGGTTGCTTCTGCTTCCCAAATAACTCCCTCTACGGAATGACTCCTCCACAAAACCTTGAATGAAGAGACTTCTTTGTGCGTCAACCTTCTAACCTGAAGATCAAGAATCTCAATCGGTACATCCTCATATGAAAGTATATCTTCCACATCAAGACTCTTTAATGGCACTACGGAGGTCGGATCACCTACACACTTCTTCAAATGTGAGATATAGAAGATGGATGCACTACTGCTAGTTCTACTGGTAACTCTAACTCATATGCCACTTTTTCAACCCTTTTCAAGTCTTGAAAGGGACTACATATCTAGTACTGAGCTTCATAGGTGAAACTTTCAAGAAAACCCAATCATCAACTTGGACGTCTAATTCCCTTATCCTTACATCTGCATAAGATTTCTAACAACTCTGGGCTGTGTTAAGTCTATCCCTAATGAGTTGCACTTTCTCCATAGCTTAATTGACTACATCTGGTTCTATCAAGGCTGCTTCACCTACTTTAAACCAGCCAACAGGAGATCTACATCTACGTCCATACAATGCCTCATAAGGTGCCATTTGAATATTGTAATCATAGACATTATTGTAGGTGAACTCAATAAGAGAAAGGTGATCATCTCAACTACCCTTAAAATCGATCACACAAGCTCTTAACATATCCTCTAGGGTCTGAATGGTACATTCTGCCTGTCCATCCATCTGCTGATGAAATGTTGTGTTAAGATTAACCTGTGTACCAAGAGCCTTCTGAAATGACTTTCAAAAATGAGAGGTAAACTTAGGACCTCTATTTGATATGATATAAAAATGAACCCCCTGCAGCCTGACTATCTTATTAATGTAAAACTTGACATAGTTCTCGGCCGAATCTCTAGTCTTGACTGCAAAAAAATGAGAAGACTTAGTCATCCTGCCAACTATCACCCAAATAGAGTAATGTTATCTGCGAGTACAGGGTAACCCTGTGATGGAATCCATATTGATCACTTTCCACTTCCAAGTAGGAATGTCGATCTGTTGAGTCATACCCCCTGGTTTCTGATGTTCTACCTTTACTTGATGGCAGTTGGGGCACTTACTCACAAAATCTGCTATATATATTCTCATGCCATTCCACCAATATGCTTTCCACAGATCACGGTACATCTTGGTGGCACATGGATGAATAGAATATTTGGAATTATGGGCTTCTACAAGAATATGTTGTCTCAGCTCACCCACATCAGAAACACACAATCTACCCTAGTAGCGAAGTACACCATCTCCCCCTTAGGAGAAAATATCCACTCTTTGATTGTGGATTGCACCCTTATGTTCAAGGAAGATTGGATCACTGTTTTGCTTTTCTTTAACCTCCATTACCAAAGAAGATTGTGCCTATTTCTTAATTGTTACACCACTCTCTGATATGCTCATAAGGCGAACTCCCAAGTAAGCAAGCCTGTGAACATACTTCACTAGTTCCTTCCTTTCTTCCTCAACATGGGCTACACTACCCATAGATGATCTTCTAAGAGCATCTGCCACTACATTAACCTTACCAGGATGGTAATGCACACTCATATTATAATCCTTAAGGAACTCAAGCCATCTCCTTTGGCGAAAATTCAACTCATTCTAGGTGAACACATATTGAAGGCTTTTATGGTAAGTGATCACATTTACCTGAACACCACACAAGTTTTGTCTCTACATTTGGAGTGAAAACACCACTGATACAAGCTCAAGGTCACGAGTTGGATAGTTCCTCTCATGCACCTTAAGTTGTCTAGAAGAATAAGCTATAACTTTATCTCGGTGCATGAGCACACAACCTAGGTCAACTCTTCATTCATAGAAATAGATTAAATACCATCTGAACCCTCTTGTAGAGTCAAGACGGGAGCTGTAGTCAATTTAGTTTTCAATTCTACAAAGCTTTTCTCACAATCACCTGACCATTGAAACTTATCCATCTTCCGAGTCAACCTAGTCAAAGGTGAGGTTATGGATGAAAATCCTTCCGCGAACCTTCTGTAATAACCTGCTAGACCCAAGAAACTTCTAATATCCGTAGTAGAGGTGGGTTTGGGCCATTGTTTTACTACTTCTTTTTCTTCAAATGCAGTCGAATCCCTTAGCTAGATACAATGTGACCAAGGCAAGAAATGGATTGCAACCAGAACTCACATTTGCTAAACTTCACAAATAACTGGCGATCATTGAGAGTCTGAAGACCTCAAATGACTCACATGTTCTTCCACATTTCTAGAGTAAATGAGAATATCATCAATAAAGAGGATAACGAACAAGTCGAAGTACTATTTGAACACCCTATTCATTAAATCCATGAAAGCTGTAGGAGCATTGGTTAGTCCAAACGACATAAGTACAAATTCATAATGACCATACCAAGTTCTGAAGGTTGTCTTCGGAATGTCACTATCTCTGACTCTATGATGATGATAACCGATATGAGGTCTATCTTTGATAAATGACTAGCACCCTAAAGTTGGTCGAATAGGTAATCAATCCTAGGGATGGGATACTTATTCTTAATTGTGACCTTTTTCAACTATCTATAGTCAATGCACATTCTGAGAGAACCATCCTTCTACTTTACGAAAAATATCGGTGCACCCCATGGTGAAATACTAGGTCTGATGAACCCTTATCTGGAAGATCTTTCAACTGATCTTTCAAATCCTTAAGCTCTGCTGGAGACATTCTGTAAGGAGGAATAGAGACTGAGAAAGGTTCTGAGAGAGTTTTTGGACTAACATTGAATTAGACTGCTATGTAAGGAGTTATAAAGGATAGAGAATAACGCCTAGATCTAATATTGCATAAACATCAAGATCAGAGACTCGTAACGTACTAGTGACTACATCAGGAGAACCTTTTTTGTCCTGGTGACCGTGAAGAGCATACAACCTGTTTTGGCGTTGACCGCCACCTATCCAATATGAGTTACCCTGCTGAGTTGGGTGACTTGCTGGTGCTGTTGAAGTTGTAGATTGAGGTCTACCATTACTACCTCCTTTACCCTATCTACATGGACAATCCCTCAACTTGTGACCAGACTGAACACATCCAAAGCATCCTTCCTTTCTTACGAGGCACTATCCTGGATGGTTCTTACCACACTTAGGGAAAGTAGGGTATGTCTTTGTGCCTAAAACATTTCACTGAGGTTTAGAGAATGGTGCCATACCCTTCTGATCATACCTGTTCTTGGAGGATGGGACACTAGCTGAGAAAGGGGTGGGGTCGAAGACTTCTGCTTAAATTGCGAGTGACTTCCACCATTTGGGTTCTTCTTAGAGTAATCATAATTCTCAGTCCTTGCCTTCTTTTCTCCTACACACAGAGCATGAGCCCTAAGCCTAGAGATGTTCATGTCTCCCAGTAATATAACATTTCTGCACTATATTTTCACCAAATCTGACACTCCATACAAGAACTTATTCATATGAGCCTGGAGTCTACAACAATGTGACGAGCATATTTGGAGAATTGGTTAAACTTGAGCCCATACTCTTGTACCGTCATGTTACCCTGCCTTATGTTTATGAATTGTTGGGCCTTTGCTTCTCTCAACTCTATTGGGAAAAATCTATCCAGAAAGGTCACACTAAAACAATCCCAAGTAATAGAAGTTGCATCTCTACCCCTATTCCCCTTCCACTGAGTGTACCATATATGAGTCACATCTTTCAGCTGGTATGATGCAAACTCAACCAGATCATTCCCAGTGACCCGCATCACCTCAATGATTATGATGATCTCATCTAAGAAATTCTTAGGACCCTTACTAGTCTACGATCCTAAGAACTCAGGCGGATTAATCCTAACAAAGTCACGGACCCTTGCTGCTGCAGATACATCATTCACATTCGCAGGAGCTTGGACCCGCTGATTGTTCTGGTTGTTGACACTTTGAGCCAACATCTGAATGGAATTCCTGAATTCAGCATTTGGAAACTTCTTGATCTAGGACTTGAGGAGCTGCGTTAGCATTCCTAGCATTCACTTCCTCGCGTTAGTTGTACGAGGAGGCATGATCATAAAAAAACGTAAAACGTCAAGTTAGAATATAATTAGATCATACCTTACGACACTATAAAATTAACAAGAAAATGAAGTTTTCATGAAACACTTTGTAGACTCCCTCTCATTAGATATGGTGCACTTCACACCCATGAAAATGACTCTACTTAGTGCGGCTTTTTAGACATCCTATGACACTTAAACTTGGCTCTGATACCAAGTTTGTCACGACCCGAGCTACCTTGAGATGCGGACACGAAAACTTAGGACTACAAGTGATCCAAAGCTAATCTCATGTTGGCATTGACCATGAGCATACTAAAGATAATAAACTGGTATGGAGTTAAATGATAATTAAAATGAAAAGATGGGCAAATACACATATACTATAACTGAGATAAATGAATTACTATGAGTTTAATACAAAAAAGATACTAACTCATCTTTAAGCGGAATATATCTACGTATTAAATAAGCCTCTAAATGACTAGAAATTCTAGAAAAGGCCCCAAGTAAGTCTACCAAATTAAAACTAAAGGAATAAAATACTAAAATGAAACTCATGATTGTTTTCCTCGGAGAATAAAGACTCACCATTGATTTTGCTAAATTGGAGATCGGGAATCACTCTAGGCGTATTTGGATGCTGAGAACCTGAACCTACATCACGAGAAGATGTAGCACACATATGTGTCAGTACTTGTAAAGTATTGAACATGTATGATAAAGTAAAGCTGAAATAACATATAACTGAAAAAGCAATAAGACAGTGATATGATCTGAACATGATATAGATGCTGAATGCTGAAATATCTTAATGCAATGACTAATTTATAAATGTTGAAACTGAATACTGGATATATTGATAAATGGTCAATACAGTGGAATCTGACTGAACTGTGGGAGCTACTAATAACCAATAATAAAACCACATGAGCTAATGTTGAGTAAGATGTATATGTCCCATCGAGAGGACCCAATATACCCTACCAGAGGTAAAAAGGCACGCTGGCATGTTCGCTAAACTAATGCCCACATAGGGGACGTACAACCTACTTGACTAGTAGTTTTGGGACTATTTTGGTAAGATGAAATCTAATCCCACTCGATATTATGCTACTCCCAATGAATTAAGTGGTGAACATGATTATGGCTGATTTTCTGTAATTACTGGATAGTTTAAACTGAACATGCAAACTGAGAATGCAACAAGTAATCTGATAATGATGCATGTATAGCTGAATAACTGATATATCTGACCTAGCATATGTAGTTCAAGAACTAAAGAAATACATAGCTAGGGTTCTGAAATTTATGCACTACTGAGTAATAACATGATAATCTGATTTGAAACATGTAACTAACTAATTCATGATAATCTGTCGAAATTCTAGAAACCCTATGACTAATCATGATAAAGGAATAAAGAAACTAACGGAATTTCGAGGACCTAATGGGCGAAAGAAACCCATTACTGAAATCCCACATACCTGGTGAAGAATCCCACGGAGAAATTTTTAGTTTACGGGGCTGAATCTGATGGAACCTAGCTACGTTCTTGAACTGGGGTTCTTGACCTTTTCTCTTCTCTTACTTATAATTTTCTATGTTTTGAATAATGATTTTACTTATGTAAGTTCTAGTTATGTTTCTATGTTTAAACTGACTAAGACCTCATGATCTAGGGTCTAAACGACGTATCTTAGGGTCCAACAAAGTAGAACAAGACCAAAAGACCCCTGAATTAATTGCTGCCAAAGTGATCGACGGATTGGACCTAGACCATCTCCAACCCACCTCTATTTTACTCTCTATTCTCTATATTTAGATAGTAAAATAGAGAATGGGTTCTCCAACCCCTCTTTGTTTTACTCTCTATCCTCCATTTATAGAGAGGTGAATACAAACTTGATAATAAATTTGGGGTGTATTTTTAGGTCAAGGTTAAACTCATAAAAGTGTGAGTGTTGTTAGTTCTTAAACCTTATTGTGAATATATACTTGAATAGCTTCCATTGGTTCAGAAGCTCAACGGAAAGGGAAGGCTCAAGTCCAAGAGTAATTATTCGATTTGCTAAGGCAAGTGGATTTCTAAACTCTTGTTAAGCGTACGAAATTCGTGTATTTCCGTATGTGATGTTGAGAATGATTTGGGGACTTGTTGCTTATTTATTGGTGTTGTATTCCTTGTTGCAAATTGTGCTTTGTTATCAAAATGGCTATCTCCTCATTTTTATTTTAGTATGTAATTCAAACTGCATTTGAAACATGGTTGTGATAAGAGTTATGTTATAAGAGGTTGTACCATTTTGAGGGTCGTATTGCGCGCCGCGATGGATATTATATTTCGAGGGACGTATCGCGCGCCGCGACGATTACTATTATCGAGGGTCATGTCGTGCGCCGCGACAGATGCATGGACAAATATGTCCCCCATGGCTCCCAGACTAAGAGACAGCGATTGTGTATCGTTAGGGAAGACATGCATCACTATCCTTGACATTGAATCTCATGGAATTTCACATTTTATTATAGATGAACTTGAATACGTGGTTTGCTGATCTTGTTAGTGTTTCTCTGTGAAAGTTGTGACTGCTGAATATTGAGTTGTTATTGAGAATATGTAAACTTATAGAGTGTGGTTATTGAGTTGTGTGTTTGGTAAATTGTGAGTTGTTTGTAGTGTGGAGGTTCAGATAGGGTGTAAGGAGTACTCGTATTTTGTTCCCTTAACTTGTGTTTAGAGGTTTGCTTGTTGGGTACCGCGTGGTTTGGTACTCAACCCCTTGCTTCTTTATTTCAATTCTAGTATTTACATAAGAGGCTTGTGCACGTGACTACCAGATCTTGAGAATTGAATTAAGTTGAATTGTTTCCGTATTAGTAATCGTTATTAGACTTTGGTTTTATTTCTGCATTAACCAAAATTATTGGGTTAGGCTGACTTGTCTTGGTGGGATAAGACGAGTGCCATCACGCCCATTTTTGGGTCGTGACAAATGGTATAAGAGCCCCAGGTTCATAGGTCTCACGTGTATACAAGCCGAGTCTACGTAGAGTCTCAAGGATCAGTACGGAGACGTCTGTACTTATCTCTGAGAGGCTATAAGGATTACTAGGAAACTTCCTTTTATTCATTCTTTCTCATCGTGCGTAGTCACCTTCTTTAATACTGAGTTGTTGTATACTCTTTTGACAGATGATGAGGACTAGAACTAATGTTACCGGTGGTAGAGGGGAGGCACCTACCGAGATAGTTATTGAGGCCCCAACTAGGGATAGGGGTAGATCTCGAGCTAGAGGTCGTACTAGTAGTACGAAAGTAGCCAGAGGTCGTGGTCATGGAGCAGCACCAGTGAGAGGTCGTGCTAGAGAGGTCTCTACAGAACCTCAGATTGATGGTAGAGAAGACCAGGTTCCACGAGATCCTGTAGTCACACCTTTGCTTCTGGATACGCTATTGAGGGTGTTAAGTGTGTTAGAGGGCTATTCTCAGGGTGGTGGTGCGACTACCACACCACATGACTCTCGTACTAGAGAGGGAGCTCAAACCCAAGAGAAACAACAAGCTCTAGTTGGTCATGATGCGGTGGGGCAACTACAAATAGATCCCGCGGTTCAGAATGATGTTGCACCAGCAGTTGGGGGTCAAATTACACCGTGTGTTGTTCTGACAGAGGTCGAGTAGCGTAGGTATGAGAGATTTCAAAAGATGGACCCACCTCAGTTTCAGGGTGGGAAGAGCGAGGATGCTCATGAGTTTCTAACTACATGTCGAGAGTTACTAAAGGTGGTTGGATTAGCTGAGTCACATGGGGTTGGATATGCTACACTACAGCTTCATGGACCAGCGAGAGACTGGTGGAGGACTTATTTGGGGTTTTGCTAGTCGGATCTCCTCAAGTGACTTGGGAGCAATTTGTTAGTGCATTCCCAGATTGTTTTATCCCATAGAGCGTGAGAGATGAGAGTCACTTGAGGTTTGAGAGTTTGATACAGGATGGTTTATCGGTTACAGAGTATGAGGCGCGTTTTTGCCAGTTGTCTAGTTATGCTTTGGCCATTATTCCAAATGAGACAGAGAGGATCCGCAGATTTGTGTGGGGATTGACTTTCTCTATCAGGTCAGCTGTGTTTCGGACATCTAGGGAGGGGGATACTTTCCTGTCTATTGTGAGCACCGCCAAAGAGGCGGAATTGATGGAGAGAGAAGAGTTTGGGGACCCTAAAAGGGCCCGTATATCATGTCAGTTTCATGGTGCCTCATCTGGAGGTAGGGGATCACAGAGAGTGAGTGGTTCTTTTCAGCATCGGGGACCTATTCATGCATCTATGCCGACATTTGAGGGTGGCCATACATCTAGGGGTTCTTATAGCCCGGGGCAGGGCTCGTACGCTTCACAGCAGCGACCTACAGGGCGAGGCAATTATAGTGGGTTTTCAGGGTCCACACAGCAGTTCCCAGGTCAGAGATTTTGTTTTACTTGTGGAGATCCCGACCATCTAATGCGGCAGTGTAATTCTCAAAGGGGTCGTGGTGGGCCTCGACCTAATTCTTCATTCCAGACTAGACCACCATCTCCACAGGGTAGAGGTCGTGGCAGAGTTCAGTCAGGTAGAGGTGATAGAGTTTGTAGTAGTGGTGTTGCAGCTCAGCAGAGTAGGGGTAGAGGTACCACCCAGGCTGGAGGTGGACGAGGAGGCCACTGCTATGCTTTCCCGAGGAGACCTGAGGCGAAGACCTCTGATGCTTTTATTACAGGTATCATCCGAGTATGCCATCAACCTGCGTCTGTGTTGTTTGATCCAGGTTCAACATTCTCTTATGTGTCTACGTATTTTGCTGCTAAATTTGATATGAATATGATAGCATGACTGTACCTATTCGTGTTTCTACACCCGTGGGTAAGCCCTTAGTGGTGGATCGAGTGTATCGATCCTGTCTTTTTTCTTTGGCTTGGTATGACACATGGGTAGACTTAATCATTCTGGGAATGATAGGCTTTGATGTTATCTTGGGTATGGATTGGCTTTCTCCTTATCACGCTTTCCTTGATTGTAATGCTAAGACTGTGACTTTAGCAATGCCTGGTGTTCCGAGGGTTGAGTGGAAGAGTGTTAGTGGTTCTTATCCTAGCAAATTTATTTCTTTTATCCGTGCTCTGAGAATGGTGGAGAGGGGGTGTTTGTCTTACTTAGGTTTATTTGGGATACTAGTGTTGAATCACCTCCCATGGACTTTGTTCCCGTGGTTCAGGAGTTTCTCGATGTATTTCCTTCTGATCTTCCAGGTGTTCCTCCCGATAGGGATATCAATTTTGCTATTGATTACGAGCTGGGCTCTAAGCCTATTTCTATACCTCCATAACGTATGGACCCAGTAGAGTTGAAAGAATTGAAGGATCAGTTGCAGGATTTATTGAGTAAGGGTTTTATTCGCCCTAGTGTATCACCTTGGGGTGCCCCTGTACTGTTTGTGAAGAAAAAGGATGGGACTATGAGGATGTGTATTGATTACAGACAGTTGAACAAAGTAACAGTGAAGAATAAGTATCCTCTTCCGCGTATTGATGACTTATTTGATCAATTACAGGGAGCATCATTGTTCTCTAAGATTGATTTGAGGTCTGGGTATCATCAGTTGAAGATTAGGGCATCAGATATCCCTAAGAGAACTTTTCGGACCCGGTATGGGCATTATGAATTTCTAGTGATGTCCTTCGGATTGACTAAATACCAATAATTATTCTTATGCTTTTAGTAAAAGAATATTTTCTCGTAGAACTTGTAGCATCTAACATCATTGTTTTTGTATCAATACAATGGTGACTAGCATCGTTCCTGAGAGAATATATTCCTCTAAACCTGGGGTAACAAACGGGTATGATTTTTTTGAGGGGACAATGTGCATTCAGTGAGCTCGAATTTTTCCTTTCCACTTCATTCTTTTGTTAAAGATCCTTGTATGTTTTTTACGGTCATTAATTTGTATTTGTGTTATTAGTTGTTGTTTTTGAGTACATGTTTTAAACTTTATTGTTTATATTTATGCTTTGATCATTATGTTGTAGTAAAGATATGTTAATTACTTTGATCTTTAAGAGTTCTTAGTGGCTAAAAAATTTATGGGTTGTCCAAGAAGGGACTTTTGAGGTTCAGAAGTTATGTTGTTTCCACTCTACCATGGAGTTTTAGTTATTCAACTTTCTATGATCTTATCGAGACATTCAATCAATTAGTGACATCCAAAAAATAAAGGAATGTAGTGGGATGCTAAGTATTGTACTCAAACTTAATTAAAAGTTTGGGGTTTAAATATTGGATTGATGTCAATTAATTACCCTTCAAAGTAGGATGAATCCATATTAATCAAATATTTAAGAAATAATTATCTCCTTATAAACATTAGATTAAAAGTTGCTAAAAGAAATGTTATAACCATATCGGTCAAAACATAAACAACAAAATGTGTATTTTGGCTATCAAAGTAGTGTCATACACTGCAAATGATTTTGAATAAGGGACTTGCTAAGGCTTAATCAAAATTATTTGAGTGACATACATTATTTCACTGAACTCCAAGAGATGTATTTAAAAATTTAAATTAACTTATCAAGTACACAACTAATTATATAGGATGTATAGTATTTAGATTCTTATGTACTGACCTTGAATTGGAGAAAAACTCACGCAATTGCTGAATATAATGTTTGGACCACTTTTGAAAAATACAAATATAGACAATGAAATAGTTACCTATCTTTTCTAAAGACTTTGGGTGATGAATAACTATAGTAAATGAAGAATCTAACAAAATTCTTAAGCACTAAGAATATTTCTTTTATTTTAAGATTTAAAAATAATTCATTTTATTTTTGGGTAAAATATTCTTGACAATTAATTGTTGGGATGTACCCACTTGAAAACGCTTGTATTATCAAATGTTCAGAAGTACATTATTAATGTAGTTGACCACTGCGCGAAGCACGAGCAACTTACCTAGTAACAAAATAATAATAATAAGGGCAAAAAGCCCTAGAGTTGAATGTCATATACTACACAAAAAAGTTGAAAAAAAATACGAACCGAATAGACGAAAATAAATGTAGAAGAAGAAAAGAAAAGAAAGGGGGAAAAGAAAAGGAAAAAGGGAAGAGGAAAGTAAGAATTTCAACCCAAAGAGTCCAGGTAATTATTCTCATCCTTTCTATTAAATTTTTACGTAATTTGAATAGATTTTTAGGCTGGAAATGTGTATAATTTATATTGATTTAAGAAAATATAGGTCTAGGGTTCTTAGAATAACATCTTAGTTTGGGGGTCAAATAATGATTTGTTTTAGATAAAAAATTTTGTATGTGTGTTTGTTTTATCATAAGTAAACATACTAAAAGAAAATTCTAGATTCGAATTTGATGGTTCGGGATGACTTTTCTACCCAATTTTCAAGCCGAAACTAAATATAGTAATATGGGTGTCATTAGATTTGAATTCTTATGAAGATTATATATTTGAATAGATCGGATTGATTTGGAGGCATAAAGAAAAGTGAAGACTCAAGTTCCAGAGTGATTGTTCGATTGTTTTAGGTAAGTGGATTTCTAGACCCTTATTAAAGTGTGTAGAATCATGTATTTCCTTGTGATATGTGTTGGGGAGTAATGAGACTTGTTGATGGGTTGAATTTTCCAAATTGAATAACTCTAATGATGTAAAAGGATTAATAAAAAAAATATGATTAATTGTTGGTGTCTGTGGAGCGAAACAGATTTTAACACAAGAAATAACTCGATTTCAATAGTATAGTAACAAGGAATTTACAACTGAAAAAAGAAAAATTACAGCAAAAGAGAAGATAGATCTATAAGAGGAGATGAGAGGTCATACAGTATGAATGGAGATGAGAGAATAAAAGAGAATGCATCAATATCAGGCTGCCCTCTCATGTCCCACTACTCTGCTTTTATAACTAAGTGCCCTTGTCCTTTTTCTGAATTTTTGCTAACTCTAATACCTCCAACTTTTAATCATGATCCAATCAAAGTCGTCCAATCTAGCCATTGACATTTTGATCTTTTTTTTTCCTCTTCCTAAAATATCCCTACTAGATTGCACGTCCACCTCAACGAGAACCTTATGTTCACAACATTACCCCCCTCTAAAGCAAATAACTTGTCCTCAAGGTTTGTGTCACTGGATGTAGTTGTATATGATAATAATAAGGGATGGACTTGATGGACAGACTTTCCCATACGACGTTTCAACATAGAGATGTGGAAGACTGGATGGATGCGCGTTGCGGCTGGAAGTTCAAGTTTATAGGCAACACTGCTAATGCACTTGATTACCTTAAAAGGACAAGAATATTTCCTTCCCAATTTATGATCGTTTTGTAAATGAGCTGAATTTTGGCGATATGGTATCAACTTTATATACACCCAATCACCAAGCTCGAAATGATCATCAGTCCGTGCCTTATCCTGTTCATCCTATGTTGAGCCTTTGCTAGGTTTGCCTTAAAAATCTCTAGTGTTTTATCCCTTCGAAGCATGTAACATTCAACAATGTAAGGTTTATCTTCCATACAATGCCTAAAATGGAGTCATACTTGTTGACAACTAAAGGGCCGTGTTGTACCAAAATTCCAAGGAAGCATGAGTACCCATTCATGTGGTGAATCTGCGACAAAGCACCGAAGATACTTCTTAGTGCATTTGTTGAGAGCCTCTGATTGGCCATCAGATTATGCATGATATGTTGTACTCATCGCTAAAGATGTCCCTTGTAGTGTGTTGAGTTTCTTCCAGAATAATTGCAAAAACCTAGGGTCGTGATCTGTTACAAAGGATTGGTGGACCATGTTTCACGCCCTGAACCTACGCCCTGAACCTACGCCCTGGATGTGGCCGGCACATAGAGACCATTGCTGGCATAGAGAGAACCCTTGGCCAAACATACTTAACTCAGCAAAATACTTAACTCAATGATAAAATAAGACACATTCTCATAAATAAAAAAATCAACGTCTTGACATAAATGGCACATAAATCTCCAAAAGTAACATTTGAAAATAAAAGAGACTTACCTAAACTAACTGACTATTTGTTTATGAAGCCTCGAAAATACTTTGATGAATGTTGGGACATACCCCACAACATTCTGAAATAGAAAAGATTGGAAAGCTTAGAAAGGATCCCCAGAATGCAAGGATGCTCACCACTGAATCTGAGTGCGCATACTGGATCAACGATGAACTGGATGCTGATCCTGGTTACCTGCATCTGCATCATAAGACGATGCAGGCTAACTGACATCAGTACATTGAATGTACGAGTATGCGAGTTGGAATGCTAAACAACTACTTAATCTTGATGATAATAAGATGAACTTACCTTGTCTTTACTCGACTCAAGAATTACTCAACTCAATCTATATATATAAACAAATTTACAAATCATACAATATATACATAAAACTTGTGAAACATTAAAACAAAGTAGTTCATTAAAGAAAATGCAATAGCAAACTCAACTTTAATTATATATGAAGTAATATAGTTCTATGTAAGGTTCTCTAAGCGATAACCACCACTATGAGCCTAAGTTATGATACAACATGTTGTCCGCACTGCTAGAACTGTCCTATACTTTGCCATTGCATAAAACTCCTCAACTTAGTGGATTTACTAGCTTAACTTAAGTGATCATCTAAAAAGTATGCTCCATTAATACGCATGATGGCTACATGATTTACATGGAGACTTGAGTTAATATGAACTCTCATCCCCACATAGGTTCTCAATACTCCAAAAATATGCTTTAGGTCATGCTTTTAAAATAACTTCCTTCCTTTGGGTTGAGATAATTTGCTCAACCCTCTTTAGCTTTTAAACAGCCCTCTTTGAACCAATGTTCCCTTTTCTTATTCGAAATTGGGAAATCTTAGTTTCCTCTTATATTAAATGTAAAAACGTTTATAAACTGTCCAGGGAATACTTAGTTCCATTATATATTTTGAGAAATGAACTCCACTTTTTACTCTTTGCTTGACTTGATAATTTTGATCTTAATCAACTCTTTAGGAAATAATTAGTTCCTTTATACTTCTTGGAAGGAAATACTTCAACTTTTATTCTTTCTTTAACTCGAAGCTTGGGCCTTAAAACGTTTAAATAAGACTCTTGAAAACATTAAGGACATTTACTTTAAGTTAATTACTTGCTTTAGACTTGACTTTTCAACTTCCTTGACTTTGATCCTATCTTTCCTTGACTTGAATTATGGATTCAAGATTCATTATTCATGTTTATGGATAATATCATGATGTTTAGATTTACCTTAGAGTATTGTAATCACCTAAAAAGTGTGGGTACATCACTTGGGAACTAGTACAAAAAGATAGAAAAGAACGGGGTCTTCAGGTGTCCTTGGCTCTCTGAGAGGCGTGAGGCGCCAGAGCTTGACGGACAGACTATGTATTGAGGCGCTCTAACTGGCGCGCCGCGCCAGAGACTTTCAGACAGAGACTGTCCTGATGGGCTCTAGTAGGCGGGGCACCCCAGGGTCACTCAGACGGGACCTCTGACTTTTCTTCTCCATTTTCGTCTCTATACCTTCTAAACTTCCATGAATCCCCAATCACTTAGGATCACTAATAACTTCAATACCCAATAGATTAAACCCAAAAAAACCCGAAAACACGAATATAATCAACTAAAACATACTATAACTTAACCAACAAGGATTTGACCATTGTTCAAGAATTTCAGTGTTCATCATTCAATATATTCAAATTTTGCTGAATTAAACAAATTGGTATACGGGTGAACTAACCCAACATAGAAAATTTCACATATCTCAATAGGGATCACCCCCGATGAATTCCACTCGCAAAACCTTAGCGTTCTTGATAGATTCTTGATCTTTCTCTTCTTTTCTCCTTTTTTTTATCTTTTCTCCCAAACCCTTAGCGTGAATTGGTTATATAAAACTGACTTCAGGCTTTTTTTTGCTCCTACGAAACCCTTAAAACAAATTAGGAAATAGTTTGGTTGAATGACAAGTTCTCCCTTACTAAAATTCTGATTTGAACCTTCCTCAACCCAACAACCCAACTTCTGATAAGCATATTTCTCTCATACGATATCAAAATTGCACAAAATTGGCGACGTTGGATATATCTCTTCCAGTTATTTCCAACCATATAAATAAATGACTCTAACTCATCTTGAGCTATAAGCTATGACCATTTTAAAATGACCAAAAACTAACTTTCTTAACTTAGGAAATTTCCCAATTTTTCCGATTCTTTCCAAAAGTGATTATTTTTAGTTTCTTAACTTATTCTTGGCAATTTTGAGTTATGAAATGTTACAATATCTCCCCCTTGGGAACATTCGTCTTAAAATGATATATCTTTCACTATGCGAAGGATAGTAACAACATATTCAATGCTTAACACTACAAAAGTAATTAACAATCATGCTTACTCATAGTTCATAAAGTACTAACATGAGAATAGTACCTTGATCTGCATTATCTTTAGATTCAAAGAGATGTGGATATCTCTTCTTCAAATACTCCTTCGCTTCCTTAGGTGCTTCTTTAATAAATTGATTCGTTGAAAGGACTTTGACTGATGCAACTTCCTTTGTTCTAAACTTGCGAACTTGGCGATCCAAAGTTTGAACCAGAATCTCTTCATATGATATGCTATCCTTAATCCCAATATTTTCATCTGGTATTATCAATTATGCATCACCCATGCACTTTTTCAACATGGATGCATGAAATACCGGATGAACCGCTGCTAATTCTGGTGGTAGCTCTAATTCATAAATTACGTTGCCAAATCTCTTGGATATATTCTATATGGTCCAATATGACAGTGGCTTAGTTTCCCTTTATTCCCAAACCTCATAACACCCTTAATGGGTGAAACCTTAATATACACCCAATCATCCACCTCAAACTTTAACGGCCTTCTCCTAACACCTGAGTAGGACTTTTGGCGACTCTGTGCCGTCTTCAACCTCTCTTTAATAAGTTTCACCTTCTCCATGGCTTGGTGAACTAGATATAGTCCTACCAACCATTCTTCACCAACTTTGAACTACCCAATAGGAGATCAACATCTTCTCCCACAAAGAGCTTCATATAGAGCCATTTGGATGCTCGAATGGTAGATATTGTTGTAAGCAAACTCAATGAGAGATATGTGATCATCACAATTTCCTTTGAAATCAATCACACAAGACCTCAACATATATTCTAAAGTATTGATAGTACGCTCTGCTTGTCCATCTGTTTGACGATGAAAAATAGTGCTTAAGCTCACTTTCGAACTCAAACCTTTCTGGAAAGACTTCCAGAACTGAGCACTCAATTGTGCACCTCTATATGAAATAATGGAGACTGGGACTCCATAAATTCTTACCACTTCAAGAATGTATAACTTGGCATAATTCTCGGCCGAATATGTAGTCTTTATGGGCAAAAGTTGGGATGATTTTTTCATTTATCGACAATTACCCAAATAGAATCATACTGCCTGCGAGACCTTAGGAATCCTTTGATGAAGTACATATTATCATCTCCCACTTTCATTCTGGAATTTCTATATTCTGGGCCAAACCTGCAGGCCTTTTGTGCTCTACCTTCACTTGTTGGCAATTCGAGCACTTGAAACAAACTTAGCAATGTCATTCTTCATACCTTCCCATCAATATACCTCTCTCAAATCGCGGTACATCTTGGTGGAACCTGGATGAATGGAATATTTGGAACTATGATCCTCCTCCACGATCCTCTCTTGGAGACCATCCACCTTAGGTACACACAATCTACCTTGGTACTTCCGCACACCATCTCCCCCTTGTTCAAAATCCAATACTCTTTGCTTATAAATATTTGCCTTCAAATCAAGCAAAATGGGGTCTTGGTCTTGGTTTTCTTTCACGTCTAACACTAGTAATGATTCAGCCCCATTAGTCACCACTATACCTTCTTCTACGAAATCCATAAGTCTGACTCCCCCACGTGCAAGTCTGTGCACATATTTAGCTATTTCCCTCTTTTCTTCCTCAACATGGGTGGTACTCCCCATGGATAACCTACTTAAGGAATCAAAAACCACATTATCCTTACCTGGATGGTAAAGGATACTCATGTCATAATCATTGAGCAGTTATAACCACCTCTTTTGTCTAAGATTGAGATCCTTTTTTGTGAACACATATTGTAGGCCCTTGTGGTCACTGAATATATCCACATGAACACCGTCCAAATAGTGACGCCATATTTTCAAGGTGAAAACCACTACAACCAACTCTAAGTCATGGGTTGGGCAGTTCTTCTCATTAAATTTCAACTATCTGGAGGCATAAGCTATAACCTTGCCATTTTTCATTAACACACATCCAAACCAACTCTTTATGCACTACAGTACACCACAGAACCTTAAGTACCCTTCAGGTAAGGTCAAAACCTAAGCGTTAATCAACCCCTTTTTTCAATTCCTGAAAGCTTTTTCACAAGCTTCAGACCATTGAAACTTTACAGTCTTCTGAGTCAAATTGGTCAAGGGAGACGAGATTGTTGAAAACCCTTTAACAATCCTTATATAGTAGCAGTAGAACCCAAGAAACTCTTTATCTAAGTTGGAGACGTGGGTCTAGGCAAACTCTGAACCGCTTCCATCTTTACGGTATCAACTTTAATCCCATCATCGAAAACTATGTGGCCTAAGAATGCCACAAACTTAATTTGAAACTCACACTTGTAGAACTTGGCATATAGTTCCTTTTCTTTCAAAGTATAAAGTACTATTCTGAGGTGACTAGCATGATCTTCTTCATTCCTTGAATAGATTAGTATGTCATCAATGAAGACGATAACAAACATATCTAAGTAAGGCTTGAAGACTCTGTTCATAAGATCCATGCATGTTGTTGGTGCATTTGTCAACCCAAAATACATAACCCAAAACACATAATGTCCATATCTGGTTCTAAAGGATGTCTTTGGAATGTCACATTCTCTAACTCTTAACTGATGGTAGCCAGATCTTAGATCAATTATTCAGAAGAAGGAAGCACCCTGAAGCTGGTCGAGAAGATCATCTTTCCTTGGAAGAGGATACTTATTCTTGATGGTCAGCTTATTTAGTTGGTGGTACTCTATAAATATCATAAGGGAATCATCCTTCTTTCTCACAAATAAGACCAGAGCGCTCCAACGCGAGACACTTGGTCGAATAAGAACTTTATCTAACCGATCTTTCATCTGCTATTTCAACTCTTTTAATTCTGCTGGTGCCATTCTTTATGGCAGTATCGAGATATGACGAGTATTTGGAATGATATCTACGCCGAAGTCTATCTCTGTCTCAGAAGGGACTCCAGGTAAATCATTAGGAATATTTTTTTTGAAACTCTTTTACTATAGGAATTGACTGAGGGGAAGGTATCTTAGCACTTGAGTCATTAACTCGGACAAAGTCATAGATACACCCCTTTGAAACTAAATCCTCATCTTAAGGTACGAAATAAAATGACCCTTACGCACTATTGAACTACTACTCCACTCTATGACTGGCTTGTTAGGAATAAGAAAATTGACAACTCGAGTTCTACAATCTATTGACGCAGAACAAACATGGATCCAGTCCATACCTAGAATGAAATCAAAATCTACCAAGTCCAACTTTACTAGGTCATCCATGGTGTTCTAGGGATTAATATAGATAGGATAATCACGATAGACTATTTCCGCTATAATAGACTCTCCAACAGGGGTAGATACACAGGAAGACTTACAAAGTTTCTTAGGAAGAATCTCAAACTGATTTGCAACATAAGAGGTCACAAAAGATAAGCTTTCTCCTACGTCTAACGAAGCATAAACATCAAAAGTAAAGACTTCGATCATACCCGTGACAACATCTGGCGAATTTCTTGCTCTTGGCGACTAGTGATTGCATAGAGAGGGTTCGCCCCTCCGCCAGTACCAGAAGTGGCTCCTCTAAGTGTAGCCCCATCTGGTGGAGCAACTGATGAAGGTTGAGATTTATCGTCCGGATATCCACCACCTTGTCTATTCTTAGAGCACTCTCTCATGAAGTGACCCTCTTGACCACACTTCAAGCAACATGTCTGGCCATCACAATATTTACCGGCGTGGTTTCTACCACAGCTAGCACATGTAGGATCCCAACTTCCACCTCCTGACACACTACCTTGAGACTGGGCTGGTATAGCCTTACAATTTTGAGAATTTTTGCCATTATTATTCACTCTGTTTTTTGGTGAAGGTGCACTATAAGATTATGGTGCATGCCCTTTCTCTTTTTTAAATTGTTGTCGATTTGAACCACCTTTCTATATCCCAGACTCATTTCCAGTCATAAATTTATTGTTCTTGTACTCCTCTCTTTCCCTGAACTTCTCCTCTTCAACTTGCTGCACACAAACTATCAATTGGTATATGTCCATGTCCCCCCATCAACATTGTTGCTCTGCCCTCTTTACTACATGCACAACCCAAGCTAATGACAAATAAACTCATTCTGGTCCTCATATCCTTAACCATCTCCGGAGTATAGCGAGACAGTTGGGTGAATTTCAGCCTATACTCATGAACACTCAAGGAGTCCTTTTAAAGAGTAAGGAACTGTCGTACCATTACCTCATTCAGTTCTCGGGGAAATAAAAGCCCCAAGAAATCCTCTTCGAAAAAAGTCCATCTTGGATGTGGTGCATCTTAATCTTTTCCCTCCTTCCACTGGTCGAACCAAGCCCTAGCCACATTCTTTAGTTGATAAGTATATAGCTCAATCCTTTCCGTATAAACCACATGGATCACATAAAACACCTTCTTCAACTCTTCTACGAAGTTTTCCAGATCCTCAGTAGTGCTTGAAACAAAGCTTGGGCAATTCATCCTAAAAAAATTCCGAATCCTCGAAGTGTCAAACCTTATTGTCAAGCTCCATTTTGTTGCCTAACTTGGTTAGTCACGTTTGTTATAGTATTCGAATAACATCGTGGAAATCAACATTGGTGAATTTCCCTTGAGGTTTAACATTCGGTGTATTAGGTACCTTTAGTTCCTCAACATTCCTTATGGCCGGATGACCTTTGACTGCTCTTCGTGGAGGAATGATGATCTGAAACTCGTGCAAGCATGAATTAGAGGGAAACTTTTTACAGACAAATTCTAAAACACGAAAAGGATTATGAAAGGAGTGAAGAAATTCCTTAATGTTGTAGCCTCCTAATCATAGATGAGGCGCGTTTCACATGATGACAGACTCTACATACACGACTTCATAGACTTCCTAGGACATTTGAACTCTATACTCTAATAACAAGTTTGTCATTCCCCAAGCCTATACCGTGGACGTGGCCGGCACTGCTTGCCTTGAGCAAACCCTTGTCCTGACTTACTTAACTCAGTGGAAAACTTAACTCAATGATAAAATAAGACGCATTCTCATAAATACTTAAATCAACGTATTGACCAAAATGACACATAAGTCTCAAAATGTAACATTTTAAAGTATAAGAGACTTAACTGAACTAACTGACTATTTGTCTATGAAGCCTCTAAAATACTTTGATGAATATTGGGACACACCCCACAATATTCTGAAATAGAAAAGACATGAAAGCATTAAAAGGATCCTCCGAGATACAAGAAAGCTCATCATTCACTCTGAGTGCTCAAACTTGATCAACGATGCGCTGGATTTTGATACTGGTAACCTGCGTCTGCATCACAAGATAATATAGTCCAACTAGAATTAGTACATTGAATGTACGAGTATACGAGATAGAATGCTAAACAACAATTTTGGCTTGATGAGAATAAGATGAACTTACCTTGGCTCTGCTCGACTCAAGAATTACTCAACTCAATATACACATATAAAGCAATTTACAACACATGCGATAAATATATATATATATATATATATATCTTGTGAAACTGTAAAACAACATAGTTCAATAAAGTAAATGCAATAACAAACCTAACTTTACTTATATATGAAACTAATATAGTTTTGTGGGAGGTTCTCTAATCGACAACGACCATTATGAGCCTAAGTGATGATACAGAGTCTCGCCCATGCTGCTAGAACTGTCCTATACTTTGCCGTCACATAGAACTCCTCAACTTAGTGGATCCACTAGCTTAACTTACATGATCATCTAAAAGTATAACCCGTTAATGGTCTACATGGAGACATGAGTTAATATGACCTCTCATTCCCACACCAATGCTCAATACTACTCCCAAAATATGTAGCTCAGGCTTTTAAATAACTTCCTTTGTTTGGGTTGAGATAATTTGCTCAACCCTTATTAGCTTTTAAAAGTCCCTTTTGGAACCAATGTTCCCTTTTCTTGTATAAAAACCTATTGGGAAATCTTAGTTTTCTCTTATCTAAATGTAAAAACATTTATAAACTCTCTAAGGAAAACTTGGTTCTCTTATATCTTTTGAGAAATGAACTCCACTCTTACTATTTGCTTGACTTGAAACTTTTGATCTTAATAAACTATTTGAGGAATACTTAGTTCCCTTATACTTCTTTGAAGGAAAGACTTCCAACTTTTAATCATTCTTTAACTCGAAGCTTGAGCCTTAAAATGTTTAAATAAGACTCTTGGAAACTTAAAAAATATCTACTTTAACTTACGTCAATAATTTTAGACTTGACTGTATAGCTCCTTGACTTTTAACCTAACTTACCTTGAATTGAATTATGGATGCAAAGTTCATGATATATGTTTATGGATTATTTAATAATTTTTAGCTGTACCTTAGAGTATTGGAATCAATTAGGAAGTGTGGATACATCACTTGGGAACTAGTACGAAAAGATAGGGAAAGAACGGGGTCTCCAGGCGTCCTGGCGCTCTGAGAGGCGTGGAGTACCACGGCGTGCCAGAGCTTATCAGACAGAGAATGTCCTAAGGGGATCTGGTAGGAGCAGCGCTCCAGGGTATCTCAAAGGGGACCTTTGACTTTTCTTCTCAATTTTTCATCTCTAAACCATTTAAATTTCCATGTTTAGGATTACTAATAACCTCAATACCCAATATGTTAGACCCGAATAACAACCCGGAAACACGAATCCAGTCAACTAAAACATACTACAACTCAACCAACAAGAATTTAACCATTTTCATCAAGAATTTTAATGTTCATTATTCAATCTACTCAAATTCGCTGAACTAACAAATTGGTGTGTGGTGAACTAAACAAAAATAGAATATCTCACATACCTCAATAGGGATCACCCCCGACAAATTCCACTCGTGAAACCTTAGCGTTCTTAATGGATTCTTGATCTTTCTCTCCTTTTCTCCTTCTCTTGTCTTTTCTCCCAATCCCTAAGCGTGAATTGGTTTTTAAAACTGACTTAAGGATTATTTTTACTCCTAATAAAACCTTAAAACAAATTAGGAAATAGTTGGGTGGAATGACAAGTTTACCCTTACTAAAATCCGGATTGAGACCTTCTTCAACCCAGCACCCAACTTCTAATAGGCATATCCCCCTCAAAGGATATCAAAACCGCACAAAATCTACTGTATCAAAAATATCTTTCCGAGGGATTTCCAACCATATAAAAAACTACTCGCACTCATCATGAGCTAGAAGCTATGACCGTTTGAAAATTACCAAAACCTAACTTTCTTAACTTAGAAAAATTTCCAGATTTTTCCTTTTCTTTCAAAAAGTGATTATTTTTAGTTTCTTATCTTATTCTTGACTATTTTAAGTTATGAGAAGTTACACCATGTATATTGACTATGTGTGTAATAAAAGTCTCAGGTACTGATTAAGTTTAAAAGGATGAAGGGAAAGCAATAAAGTGGCCATACTTTGATAAACGATCAACCACAATCATGATAGTAGATTTTCCCTTAGCCACTGGAAGAAATGTGATGAAATCCATTGATATTACTTCTAAAACCATTTTAGGATTCGTAAAAGATTGAAAAAGACTGGCATGACGTCAAGAAATTTCCTTCATTTGTTGACACACTTCGCAAGATGCCACAAACACACGGATATCACAAGTGCTGCTAGTAGAAATAGGATGCAATGCGATGAAATGTTCTGGAAACTACAACATGTTGTCCTATTACAAACTCATGAAATTTCTGCAACAAGGTGTTCTTGAGAGAACTATCAAATGGCAAAACTAGATGACCTATAAAAAATAATAAACCTTTACGAAAATAAAACCTTGTATACAAATTATGCTTCTCCTCCATGCCTTGTTGAATAGATAACAACTCAGGATGTTGTTGATTAGCTACTTGTAAGTCAATTACTCACTTAAATGTTCTAGTACAATATGCATGTAGAGATCCTTCATGTGCACGAAAGAGAGCATCTACTGCTTTATTAGACTTTTCGGGCCTGTACAAAATTTGAAAGTCATAGCCAACTAATTTCGTCAACCATTTTTGTTGTTTTGGGGTTTGAATGACTTGGTTTGTCAAATTGCACAAGGATTGTTGATTAGTAAAAATTGAAAATTGTCGCCCCAACAAATATTATCTTCATTTGGCTACTACTTGCGTGATAGCATACATTTCCTTGTGATATGCAGAAGCCCGCTACATTCTTGACATAGTTTCTGGTTGTAAAAAGAAATTGGGTTCCCTCCTTGAGATAACACCGCGCAAATCCCCAACCCTGAATTATCTGTCTAAAAATTGAATTCTTCAGCGAAATCAGGTAATGCTTGAACCAGGTAGAACTTAATAGGTGCTTCAATTTCTGAAAGACTTGTTGAGCTAATGTAGTCCATGAAAACCCCTCTTTTGTCAAATAATCAGTTAGCGGGCTCGCTATAGTGGCATAGCCTCGAATGAACCAACAATAATACCCCATGACCCCGAAGAAACTTCGAAGCCCCTTCATAGACTTAGGCACATGCCAAGATTGAGTGGCATCTATTTTGAATGGATCAATGGCTAGACCTTGGTTTGATAACACACGGCCTAATATTCAATTTGAGATTGTCAAATGAGTAGTTAGACTTCTTAGCCACTATATGGTTTCTCTTAAAAGTTGCGAGACCTGTGGAGGGTGTTGCAAGTGAATTTCCCATGTTTTGCTATAACCAATATATCGTCGAAGAACACCAATACAAAGCGATGAAAATGTGGTCCGAATATATCATCCATAATGGCTTGAAAGGTTGATGGAGCATTAGACAAGCCAAAAGACATCACCCTGAATTCATAATGACCATCATATGTTTGAAAGGCTATTTTGGGAACATCATCAACATTGACCCTGATCTGATGATAGCCAGAGGGCATATCTAACTTTGAATAATAACAAGCACCATGTAGCTCATCAAATAACTCATATATTGTTGGTATGATAAATCGGTCATGCACCGTTAGTGCATTCAATGCACGATAATCAAAACGAATCGCCGAGTTCCATCCTTCTTGCGGACCAACAATATAGAGGAAGAAAACGGACAAGTTTTAGGATGAATGACCCTTACTTTAGTATATCAGAAACAAGTTGCTCCAGTATTTATTTCTATAAATAGGGATAACGATATGGTTTGACATTCACAGGCCTGAATTCGACTGAAAACTAATAGCATGGTCTTGTTATCGGATTTGTGGCAATCCTTAAGGCTGCTGAAAACATCTTTAAAGTTGGTTTAAACAGATTGAAGACCCGGAGAATGGTCAAAGTCTACGATGCCTTCAGATTGCACCATCATTAAGCAATAATAACAGGCTATGGTGTCAGTTGTAGAGTACCTATGTAATGTTAGAAATTGCAGAGGTTGTGCCTCTAAGGGAGGTTCTTCGACCCAGCGAATCCCTTTCTTACCCAATGTGAATTCGAAAATACGTGCTCTATAACCAGTCATTGTTGGTCCTAGAGTGTCCAACTAAGAAATGCCCAACACAATATCTGCACCATGCATTCGTAGGACATAAAATTCCAGGGTAAGCTCAACACCCTGTACTATTAATGAAATTTCTTGAGTTAAAAAATCTGGCAACACGAGTTGGCACCAAACAATGTGTTCTCCCTCCATCAAAAATCACCTAATTGGTGAACCTCAAACGTGCCCTAAAAATCACAAAGTTATTTTAGACTGGTCTCCAGCCAAAGCATTGTAAGAGAGAGTAGCGGGTGTTCTTAAATCAAGGTCGTGTAGCTCATTAGTGACAAAATCCTCAGGTGAGAAAACTCTCCGACAACTGAAAGGGAGATTCAGTCTCATCCTCCAAAAGTAAGAGTTGGGGAAGAACTCTGCATATGTGGCATGGAATGTACTTTTTGTCATCGTAAAAACCCTTCTCTCACCGCTGTTGTAGCTTAGTGGTTGTGAGGCATTTGAACGTAAGTTTTTTGGTTGTATTTTGAATGGAATTGTTAGGAGAGTGAACATTAGGTGTAGGTAACAAGGGTTAGGTTCTTTCAAAAGCTAGTTGTTGCCCCTTTCTATTAAAATCTGCTGCTCATGTAAATAGGCTAGGGTAATGGCCTCATGCAAAGTTTTGGGTTTATCGATCAAGATGCCATGTTAAATATCCGTCTGGAGGCCCGATATGAAAAAATGGAGTAGCTAGGCCTTCGAAATTTTTTATGTCCATTCACCATCACCTCAAATCGAGATTAGAAGTCCGATACAGAGGAAACTCGTTGGAGTTTAGAGAGACGCCCCTCTGGGGACTTAATATTCTTACTTTTGAAACGTCGTCGAAGCTTTTCAGAGAAATCAACTGTTTATTCCCGTACTGTCATCGGTACCACTCAATCGCTTCGCGGTCAAGATATAATGAGGCTTAAGAGATATGGTGTTGAGGTAATTTACCATAGAAAGTGAAGTAGCGTTCTACTTGAAACAACCACGCCTTTGGGCTAATTCCATGAAAGCGATCAAGTTCAACAAATGCCAGTTTGTGACAAAGAGCAATAGACCCACCATCAGAAGAGCTCCGGGCCATTGTCATCTCCGATGGCGTATCTAGCCGGCTCCGAAGCATATGTTGTTATTCTGGAGCCTATATTAGAAACTTTCACCAAAACCTCCTGCATCAACTTGTTAGTATCGTCTACATAAGAATGTATATCAGAGACGTCATTTGTTAAAACATTATGTCCATGTTCCAACATTTTGTGATGAGTGTGCACCATATTTCAATGCAATGAAAGCACCAAATGTAGCGAAGCAGATTTAACATAAGAAATAAATCGATTTCAATAGAACAGTAACAAGGAAATGACAATTAAAAAGGAATAATTACAGGAAAATAAAAGATAGAGTGAGAAGAGGGGATGAGAGGTTAGACATTAGGAATGGAGATGAGAGAATAATAGAAAATGCATAAACATCAGGTTGCCCTCTCACATCCCACTACTCTGCTCTTATAATTAATTGCCCTTGTCCTTTTTTCTTACTTTTTGCTAACTCTAATACCACCAACTTTTAACCATGATTCCAGTCATAGTCAGCCAATCTAGCATTTGGCAATTTGATCATTTGGCTTATTTCAAAAATATCCTTACTCGATTTTATGTCCACCTCAACAGGTACCTTATCATTCATAACAGTGTGATGCGTTGAAAGTAGTTTTAAAAGGATTATTGATTCATTTTTGAAATTTTATCACAATTGTATTATTGTGAATTGTGCAATGTTATGAAAACGGGCATCTCCTAATTATTTATGTCATTATATCATTTGCATTATTCTGAAACATGGTTGTGACAAATGGTATGTGAGTTGAGAAAAAATAAGAAATGAAAAAAGATGTACCATTTTGAGGAACATGTCGCGCGCCGCGATGGATACTATATTTCAAGGGACATGTCGTACATCACCACAAATACTATATATCAATGGATGTATCACGTGTTGTGCTAAATATTATAATCGAGGGTTGCGTCATATGCCGCGACGGATGCACAGAAAATTATGTCTCTAATGGTCCCTGACTGAGGGACAGTGGGTGTGTATCACTAGGTCATACATGAATCACTATACTTGACAGTGCTTTTCATTGCATTGCACATCTTTATCATTAGTGAGCTTGATATTGTGTTTTGTTGATCATGTGAGTACCTTTATGTGGAACTTGTGATTATTGAATATTGAGTTTGTTGTTGATTTTGAGTATTGTTGTTGGGTTGTGTGTTGTGTAAATTTTAAACTGTTAGGTTGGGAAGGTTTTATGCAGGCTGTAGCCGTGGAGGTTTGGTTAGAGTATAAGGTGTACCTGTATTCTATCCCCTTAGCTTCTGTCTTGAAGTCTATTTGTTGAGTACCGTGTGGTTTGGTACTCACCCCTTGCTCCTACATTTTTGTAGGTTATTAGCTCGGATCTTTGTGTACTTTCTATCTTCTTTTCTGAGGCTTCTTGTGGAAATGTGTGAGGTAGTTTTTTGTCATCTAAGCTTACTTCTATTTATGGGAGTTATTTTAAGATTATAATAAATTTCTGCAATTTATCGTAATTGTTGAGTTCTAGACTGACTTTTATTGGTGGGATAAGACAAGTATCATCACCTCAGTTTTTGAATCGTGATAAAATAATAACAGATCCCCAGGTTCATAGTTCTCACGTGTATACAAGTTGAGTCTAAGTAGAGTATCAAGGGTTTGTACGGAGACTTCCGTACTTATGAGAGACTATAGTGACTTTTAGAAAAAATCTTCACTTTATGGATCTCTATCGTGCATCCTTTGAGATTTTGGCTTATCATTTTATTCCATTCACTCTCTTATTATACTTAAGACCGGAAAGAGAATTGATGAAAGTTCGTCCAATGGTAGCTCTTGACCGGTATTAGATAGCTGCCAGAAAGACTCGTCCGTGTTTCTTTTATGCGAGTAGTTAGTGTTGTGTGTTACGTGGAGGCCAAATTTGATTGAAAGTAATATACTTATGAAAAATATGTTTGGTTAGACTTGGAATGTTGAGTAATTCAGAGGGGTTATGTAGGGTGATGGCTTGATGAAGCCCTATGAGGATATATAAGTTATGAGGTTGAGCAATGGTTTGAGGAACTTCATGAACACCTTATCTATTTTGGGTTAGCTATCTGACGGAAGGAACAACACTTGTGTAGTATATATGATATTCAAAGTGAGTGGACAAGTAAAAATGGATTGGTTAGTAGGACTGCATAATCAATAGTCTGACATTTGAAACTACAATTAGCATAGTTGTCATAAACATATATGGGTTACTTAGCGAATGATTAGAATGACATTACAATAATGATGCCTATTTTGTTAGAGTTATGGGGTGTTTTATTTATGTCTTCGGCCTAATCCACAAAAGAATGCATATCGCTATTGATAAACATATTTGATTATGTTTTTCGACTAATCAATGAATAGAAATGTGTGGGCTATTTGGGTACGATCTTTTCAATAAGTTTGAGGTGTTCTAGTTGTTGATCTAATGGACTTTCATGGTCTGATACTAGTTGTATGTTGAAACGAATACAATAGTTTTTAAATGTGTATGCTACCTACTTAAGGGTTATCAGTTGTATTACCAACTTGTATAATGAGATTCAATGTTGTATTCATAATTCAGAAGCAAACTAGTTTGTTGTTATGCACCCTTGGGTTAAGCTTTGTTTATAAGAAAGGTTTTAGAGGTGGATCTTTGATACAATATTAATAAGTTTAGGTTCTGAAGTGTATTGCGATTGTTCTAAATGAGGATTGGTGATTTCATTATAATGTCTAAAAGAGTGGATCGATATCGAAATGACAAGCTTATGGGTAAAGAAAGTCCCACCGAGTATATATGTGCGAAGGTAATTGAGAATTTTAGTAACAAAGTGCATATAAAATTGAGTTAATTCTTTGAATTCGATTATTATAACTTGGTTTAAGGTGCCATATTAATGAAAAGCTTGACTCCGTGGTGATGATAAGAGATAACTGAGCCTGATGGTAATATGAGTTCGTGATGAATTATAATTGAGGTGCAACTATAGAATACATATTGTTGGTTAAATGAATTTGGTATGGTAATGAAGACTTGCGAGTATTTAAGGCCCTGGTTTGATACTATTTGATTAGTAGATTGATTGCATGGGAAGTCATAGGGGTTGCTGAGACACTGCTTGAATAAAATTGAAAGAAGTTAGAGTCAAAATGAAAAGAATTAGCGTACTATAGATTAGTCTTTGGAAAGAGAAGATCGAGAATAAAGATATTTACTTTGAGTTCAAGGAAAAAATAAAACTTCATATAGAAGAAAATTGAGTTCTAAGACGCATGGTTTCATCTATTTTGGTCTACCTATGAAAACATTGTCACGGGTTCATCATATTGGTTAAAAATTATTATATAAAATTTTAAAAAGGAGTGTACAAACATTCAACTCGAGTGTGATGATAAACTTTTCTTGTGGTTTTGAGTTTGGTAATGAGTACAATTGAATTTTTAGCGAAAGAAATGATTAAGATCTATAGAGAGGCGATCGATGATAAGCTAAGATATATGAATTCATAAACATATTTAAGGTATGGTTTAATGTTGATAAATAACTAGATTAAACAATTGAATTCAAATTCAAATTTTTCATGGTGAGTTTAGGTTTGTCGTAGTGTGTTTTGTCAAGGTATGGATTAATAAGGTAAGAAAAAATCGATCTCATTTAGTATGAAACATTTAGAAGGACTAAAATTTAAGTAGTAAATTTGGTTAATTTTGATTGTTATACCTAGGGGATTTTCATGTAATGTTATGGGTTAGAGGATAAGGTGGAAATATCATGGGTTGATTGGTCAAAGGATAAGATTGGTAAGTAAGTCAGCGAAAAGAAAAAGAGTATGGTATACTAAAGAGTTCAGCTATTTAAAATTTGCATCATGGAAAGAATTTAAGAGATGTGAAGGAAAAAGACCTCTCATTTAAAATATTGTTTCGAAGTTGAAGGATGTATTGATTTTCATATTTAAGTTCTAATATGATTATGGTTGTAAATTGGTTAGTATAGACTTACTAGGACATTTTCAACAATTTCTATGAAGATATGGTTTTGATTAGGGTGAAAATAGCAAGGTGTGGAAGATTATGTGTTGTTTGGGGGATATATTGTTTATAATATGATAGCTGACTTATGGATACACAACAGTATGGACGTACAATTCTTTGAGTTTTTTCATGAACTACATGATGGTATGAATGGTAGTTGAAAAATGATATGTGAAAGTTCGTGTGGATGCTGACATTGGGTCTGATTCAATTGTTGTACCTCGATGAGAAAGTATTTTAGATTTGCAATTAGTGCTATCAGTCTTTGGTGTGACTCATATCTGTCATGTAATTCTTAAATTAAAAAAGAGAGAGCCATATTTTGAAATTTTTAGATGCTACAATGTGTTTGCTAAGAAGACTTTGATACTAGTGACAGTTTGAAAGTAAGGTAAATGATTGGTATAGTTAATAATATTTTTTTGTAATAAGATTATTAGCTTCAATAGATTACTGTGAGAAGTAGGTGGGGTTTGATGAAAGAGTATTTGTAATATTGTGATGGGGACCACACTAGTTGATTGTGGATGGATAAAAATCGAGAGACAAAATCTGAATAAATTTTTTATTTATATAGGCACTAGGGAAGAAGTATCTTATGTTATTCGAATTTGCTTCCAAATATTCTTATGTGATCATGTACTTCGTTTCGGACATTATTTGAATACATATACCCAATCGTATTTTCACTTCTGTGGATGATTCACTACCTACACCCACACATATTTTCACCTCTGTGGGTGGATCCCTAGCGGAGGATTGGGTTTACCGATCCTGTGATATCCTCTTGAAAGGATAGGATGCTTCGGAAAATTTAATTATTTTATGACATATTTGGTGTTATCATTGAGTAGTTGAAGTACTTCAGGGGTTATATATAGGCCACCTTTCTTATGAGAATATATAGAAGAGCTATAATGGATATTTACAGTTGATAGACAATTTTAATATTCATCTTGTTGTTGAGATAGCGTTCCATCTATATGTGGTTGAATGTGGGGATAATTCAGTCTAGTCTGTTGTTCTTAAGGGTTGTCTACATTCATAATTACTTATCTAGCGTTTTCAATAATATTGTTAGAGGTTTAGTATACTTGGGTGTACCACTTGTTTGGTGGTTACTTTATCTTGTTCTTTTTTGAGTAAGATAAGTTGAATTCTCCCTTGATATGTATGTGATGTCTAAAGATCATATTTTTATAACTTAAACTCGTGAAAAGATACTGTTGTGAATTTTTTATTTTGATAAGATTTGTGATGGTTTGTGCATTATGAGTGTGTGGTGGTTGATTAAAGTTCAATTCTGGTTATAGTCAGTATCGATTTAGAATGTTATCTAGGTTATGTGAGAAAATATTCTTCATGACGGATGTATTATGGTTAAATTAAATGAGCTTCAATTTAGATTGGGTTCATGGGTTAGTCCATGTCTTGGTAATCAATCCTGATTTGTAAGTTAGTCAAAATTTGATTCAAAAGTTCAACTCTTGGTAGTTGATTTAGATGGAGTGTTCCTAAAGATGAGTTTATCACTTGAAGAGATGAACATGACTTTGAAAAATCATACCTCGGGCTTTTGTTAATGTCAGTTGTTCTTAATTCTTCTTCTTTATATTGAGAACGAACATTATTTTTAGTAGTGGATAATGTAACAACCCTCTTAGTCGTTTTATGAATTTTAACCATTATTCTTATGTTAAACCTTTTAGTAGCTTTTATAAGCTGGAAATGAGTTTTTGATCCAATTATTGAGACAAAACTAAAATATAGTACTATGGGTGTCATTAGATTTGTATTCATATGAATAATTTTAAATAGATTGAATTGATTTGGAGGCCTAATGAAAAGGAAAGGGTCAAGTGCTGGAGTGGTTGTTCGATTGTTTGAGCAAAGTAGAATTGTTAAGTGTGTAAAATCATGTATTTCCTTTCAATATGTGTTAGAGATTAATGGGACTTGGTGATTGATTGATTTTCCATATTGAATAATTCTAATGATGAAACAATGATAGTAAAAGGCTATGTGATTAGTTATTGGTTGGTGATGTATTGGGAATGATTTTGAAAAGCTTGTTTATTCATTGTTAATATTGTATCAGGGTTGTGTTGTTGTGAATTTCGCAATGTTATGAAATGGTTATCTCCTCAGTATTTATATGAACATGTCATTTGCATTATTCTGAAACATTGTTGTGAAAAGTGTTATGTGAATTGAGAAAGAATAAGAAATTAAAGAGGATGTCCCATTTCGAGGGACGTGTCGCATGCCACGACAGATACTATCTTTTGAGGGAGGTTTAACGAACCACGACAAATATTATATTTTGAAGGATGCATCGCATGCCAGGACGAATACTATATATCGAGCGACGTGTCGCGCATCGCGATGAATACTATTATCACGGGTCATGTCACACGTCGTGACTGATGAATGGGCAGATATGTCCCCTTGGGTCCCGAATTGAGAGATAACGGGTATGTGTCACTAGGTCAGACATGCATCACAATACCTGACATTGCATTCTATTGCATTGAACATCTTTATCATTAGTGAGCTTGATGTTGTGTTTTGTTGATCTTGTGAGTACCTTTCTATGGAACTTGTGATTGATGAATATTGAGATTGTTATTGAGAAAATGTAATTGTTAGAGTGTTTTTGTTAAGTTGTGTGTTGTGTAAATTGTGAACAGTTAGGTTGGGTTGGTTTTGTGCAAGTTAGTTGTGGAGGTTTAATTGGGGTATAAGGAGTACATATATTTTATCCCGTTAGCTTGTGTTTAGAAGTTTTATTGTTGAGTACCACGTGGTTTAAACTCACCCTTTGCTCCTACAGTTTTGTAGCTTATGAGTTTGGATCTTTGCATATTTTCTATTACCTTCTTTTCTGAGGCTTCATGTGGAGATTTGTGAGGTAGTTGTTTGTCATCTCAGCTTACTTCTATTTATGATTTTGTTTTATTATAGAAACAATGTCATTTGAGACTTCTATTTTTCTTTTGAATCGAGTGTAAAATTTTAGAGAATTGTACACGTGACAACCAGGTTATGGGGGCAATTTTAAGTTGATTATAAATTTCCGCATATTATTGTAATTATTGAGTTTTAGACTGATTTGTCTTCATAGGATAAAATAAGTGTCATCACGTCCATTTTTGGGTTATTACAATGTTTCTCATCATTTAACTAATATTTACTCTTCATTTATGTTGTCTCGATCTTATGTTATTGGATTTATGTGACTTATTCACCTCACATTTGTTGTGATATTATTTTAAATATCACAACTTCATACATATATCTTAGTATGATTTAGATAGTGGATAGGATATGCGTTTAGCAACACATGATACTTTGAGTGCATTAATTTGTTTCAAGAGCGTTCAGATATTAAATTGTATCGATTTGAAGATTTTAATGCTTTTTCTCTTCTCACAAATCAAAATATATCTTATATATAACTTTAGTTATTCTATATTATATTTTGATTACATATAAGTACAAAAAAAATTAGATTTTTTAAATACTATAAATACTTCTATTAGCGTACTATTTTAAAGGTAAAAATTAATTACATGTAATAACATTATATAATAAATTACTATGCTCTTTTAAGATTGATGTTAAAAGAAAAATTTTCAATTAAATGAAAATAATTTTAAAAACGTTTTTTAAAAAGGGTGTTGTAACTATAAAACAGTATATAACTAATAGACAAAATTTTAAAATATTAAAATATAAAATTAAATTAACGTGAATATAAAATGAGCAATTATAGTAGAACTAGTTTTTCCAAATAAATATATAAACTCCTTTTTATAGCAAAAAATATTTAATGAGCATGTATCACATTTTAATGCAAAATATTTCGATTATATCTCACAACTTCTTATTTATAGAAAAATTAATTACATACTATTTACATTACTTTTTAAAATGTAAAATTTTAATAAATCCATTTATTTTATTTATGTGGGAAGTTGTCACGACCCAAAAATGGATGTGATGGTTCTCATCTTATTTCGCAAAACAAGTCAACAGAAAACTCAACCATTACAATAAAATGTGAAAATTACATAATTAACACAAAAATACCCCCAAAAGTTGGGGTTGTCGCGTGTACAAGTATCTACAGTATTACAATTGATCCAAAGAAAAACTCAAGTTTCAAATGACCTTGTTTCTACAATAGAATAAGATCATAAATAGGAATAAGAAGATCTGGTGAGATGACAAAAAACTACCTCACAAATCACCAATAAGCCTAAGAAAAAAAATGGAAAGTATCACAAAATCCAAGTTCATAACCTACAAAAAAAATTAGAAGCAAGGGGTGAGTATCAAACCACACGAAACTCAACAAGTAAACTTCTAAACACAAGCTAGGGGAATAGAATACGTGTGCTCCTAAAACCACCAACCAACCTCCAAAACTACAACATGCATAAAACTAGCCCCACCAAACAGTTCACAATTTACAAAGCACACAACTCAACAACACTTTAAGAATTTCATATTTTCAACAACACTCTAACAATTTCATATCCTCAACAACAACACTCTAAAAACTACATATATTCAACAACAGACTCAATATTCATCAGTCACAAGTTCCACATATAGGCAGTCAAAAGATCAAGTTCACCAATAATAAAGAAGTGCAACGCAATGTCAAGTATCGTGATGCATGTCTGACCTAACGATACACACTCTCTGTCTCACAGTATGGGATCCATGAGGAAAATATATGTTCATGCATTCATCGTAGTGCGCGATACGTCCATCAAAATGGTACATCCTCTTATCACAAAACACTTTTCACAATTATGTCTCAAAAGCAATGCAAATGACATGTTCACATAAATAATGAAGAGGTGATCATTTTCATAATACGGCACAATTCACAACAATACATCTGTGATACAACATCAACAATTAAGCAATAACCCTTTCAAATCATTCTCAAGCATCGTGCACCAACAATTAATCACATTACCTTTTTATTACCATTTTTTCATCATTAGAATTATTTAACATTGACAAGTCAACCCCTCACTAATTCTCATTACTCCCAAACATATACCACAAGGAAATACACAACTCTATGCACTTCACAAGGGTTTAGAAATTCACTTGCCTCAAATAGTCGGGCATCGACTTCAGAACTTGAACATTCATCTTCCGGTTGACTTCCAAATCAGTACAATCTATTCAATTAGATAATCACAATAAAATTTCAAAACTAAAAACACTCATAATACTACAGGTGTAGCCTTAGACCGAAAATTTCACTCAAATTTATAGTCATTCTCCTAATCTTAATGTCAAAAACATGTCAACTTCTTTCAAATTTCTCCAAATTCAACCTATAATTAAGTTCCAATTCCTTCAAACATCACGAATCTAACGATATTCATATAATATGATACACATATTATTCAATTACATATCCTTGTAGTATCAAAACTAATTTGATAATTATAGGAAAAACTCAGAGGAAATCAAAGTGGTCTGCTAACCCATGAAACGAATAATTTTTACGCCTACTGGAGCGTACATCAATATTTTTATTGGCAATCAATGCCTTCTCATTAGCCTACCACTAATTTTCTTTACCTAGACCACAGAACACGTGGTTCAACATTAACTGTTATTAACTGTTTCCACTTTCATTCTACCAACCAAACTAACATAACAACAACACAATTTATACTCCATTCCAAATCTAAGTGTAAAAATATTAAAGAAAGGCTAGTAATTACATTTTTTGGCTGAAAGTGAAGTTTGCCATTCTCACTTAGGTCGCCTTTCAAAAGTGGTAAATTTTCGTATCCATTCTTTATTTTATGTTCTAAATTAATTATACATTAAAAATGATAATTCCAAATAACTTAATTAATATTTAATGTTTGGCCCATTATTTTTAAAAATAAACACATTGCCCGCAAATTAATTAATTATACCTAAATAACTATTCAAAATTATTTAAAAAAATGATCTTTCGGGTTCGGGTCATTACATTATCCACCATAAAAATCATGTTCATCCTCAAGCATAAGGAAGAAGAAGGAAGGACAACTAATGTTACCAAAAGTCTAAGATAAGACCTACCATTCGGTGTTCATCTCTCAGAATGAGCTCTCCTTAAGGTCATTCTATCAAGATTAACTAATAAGATTAGAACTTTCAAATCAAACTTTGGAAAATCTACCAATCAGGAGTGATTATCAAGAAAAGACTAACCCATGAACCCAATCTAAACTATAAGTCATTAGACTATAACACAACATCATGGTGAATCTTTTCTCGCATAGAAAATAACATTCTGAACTGATACCAACTACAATAAAAAGTGAACTTTAAGCAACTACCACCCACTAATAATTTACAAACCATCGCAAACCTTATCAAGATTTTCTTTTCACAACACAATCTTTTCATCAGATTAAGCTATAAAAATGAAGTTCTTATCAAGGGTAAATTAAACTTATCTAACCCAAAGAAGGAAATGATCAAGTAGTCACCCAACGAAAGATACAACTAACCATACAAAACCTTTAACAACACTATCAGAATTCTAGATCATTAGTTGTGACCATAGTTAAACCTAAAAAATAGTAAAACTCGACCGACTGGTCCCCACATCCAATCACACCTAGTCGGAATGTGACATCGGCAACTAAATAAGTATTATGAATTTCAGACGACTGTAAATATCCATGGTAGCTCTTCTATAAATTATCATAAGCAAGTTGTGTGTGAAGAATCACTAGTATACTTCAACTATCCCAAGGAACATTAAATATGCTAGAACTAAAATGACTGAGTTTGTCAAGGATTCCATCCTACCAAGAGAATATCGCAGGACTAGTACACTTGATCCACCACTAGGAATCCACCCATAGATATAGAAACACATGTGAGCATGTACAACGAATTATACTTCAAATCATATTCGAAACGAAGTAGGTGGGTCATATAAGAATGTATGGAACCACTATTGAATAACATAATATACTCCCTTCATAACGCTTATACCAAAAATTTCCATTCATATCACTTCATCTCTTTAAATTGTAGCTACCCACAATCACTAGTTTGATAACCATTATAATCTTTCACATAGTCAATTAATCAAACCCCACATACTACTCACATTACTCCGTTGAAGCTAACACTCTTAATACCAACAAACATCATAATTACACCAGTCATTTACCTTATTCTCAAACTGTCACTTGTATCAAAGTCTTCTCAGCAAAGACATTGTAGTCTCTTGAAATTCCAAAATATGGCTTTGTCTCTTTCCATTTAAGCGTTACATGACAAATATGAGTCACACCCAAGACTGATAACATTAATTTCAAATAAAAAATGTTTTTTCATCGAGGTAAACTAACTGAATCACACCCAATGTTAACTTCACGTGAACTTTCACATACCAGTTTTCAACTACTTATCCATACCATTTTATACCTCATACCAACACTTAATAAATTCTTAGTAACCCCAATAATCCTATATATTATAAGCTCATCATCTCTACTAACTGTTACATTCCTATGTAGATCGTTCGATCAACAATGTAGTTTCAGTCCGATCAAAATCTTCATTAGCCATGTAGAACTGTAGGTCCACACCGTCGAACATCAATAAGTTACCTATCATAATTTGAACAATTTAGCTCGGCATAATTACATAAAATATTCAACACATAGTTGTTTCTCATCCAACCAAAACTTAATCTTTAGAAAAGTCAATAATAACTTCCTTGTAAGTCTGTACGGAACTAGTTCACATCTCATAGTCATATCTAACCTCATAATCAAAAATCAATAAATCCTTAAACTACCAACCAAGGGCTTATACGAGAGGTCTTATTCCTTTACTTTTCTTAAAGTATTTCTATGTCACAAAATTCTAAATATATTGAACTCTTCAATACACCAAACTCTTGTTCCTTTGGTTGACTGTCTTATCAATCTTATCCTTTGACCAACAACTCCTAATATTTTTACTTAATTATCTTTTTATAATCAAAACATTGTGTGAAACCCCTCTTAGGTTTAAGAATCAAAAGTAACCAAATCTACAAATCAAATTATTTTTTTGAGTCCTTCCAAATGTTTCATACTCAATGGATCGACCATTTCTTATCTTACCAATCCATACCTTGAAAAAGCACACAACAACAAACCTAAACTTACCCTAAAAATCTTAATATTGAATCCAACTATATAACCCATGACCCCCTTATGTATCAACATTATCTCATAATTTGATGATTCTTATGAATTCATGTATTTTATCTTGTCATTGTTCGCCTCTCCATCGACCTTATCATATCCTTCCCTAAAAATCGAACCATACTCATTATCAAACTCAAAATTACAAAAAAATTTATCATCACAATCGAGTTGAATTAACGTCTATATACTCCATTCTCAATTTTTATCCAATAGTTTTTTTACCAACATGATGAACTTGTGACACTGTTATCATAAATAGAGCAAAATAGATGAAATCACGCGTCTCTGAACTCAATTTTTTACTATTTAAAGAAACATCTTTTGACATTGCACTAAAAATAAATATATTTGTTCTCGATCACCTCTTTCCAATAACTAAACTACATTACACTAATTCTTTTCATTCATGACTCAATCTCCTTTCAATTTTATTGAAGAGGTTTCTCAACACGCCCTATAACTTTCCATGCAATCAAGATATTCACCAAATAGTGTCAACTCACATCCTTAAATACTCGTTAGTCGTCATTATAATACAAATTTGTTTAACTAACAATCCTTATTATATAGTTGTATCTCAATCACATCTATCACAAAATCTTATTACCATCATGCTCAGTTAACTCTTATCATCACCACAAAGTCAACCTTTTCATCAAGATGACACCTTTAACTCAGAGATACCAATCAAATCTAAAGGACTATCCCACTTTCATATTCACTTTTTACTAAAATCTGCAATTATCTTCACATAAGTACACTCTTTGGGACTTTGTTATTCTGGTATCTATCCATTTTCCTTGGACCTTGAGATGAAATCACCTATCCTCATTTAGAACCCTTGAGAAACACTTGTTAACTTAACACATTAATAACGTATCAACAATCTACCATTAAAAGCTCCCTTATAAATAATGCTTAACCCAAGCGTCCATAGTAACGAACTATTTTGTTTCTAAAAAAGGAATACAACATCAAATCTCATTATGAGAGCATGTATTACAACCGATAATTCTTTAAGTAGTTAGTAATCTCACTTGAAATCAACGTATCCATTTCCGTACACCACTAGTACCATATTGTGAAGTCTGTTAAATCCACCACTAGAACACATCATACCTATCGAGAAGGTTGTACCCAAATAGCCTACACATTTCTGCCCCATTAAGTAACTAACATACCACTACAAAATCTATTCGGTCTTTGGTCCAAAGCGATATGCACCCCTTTGTAGATCAGGTCAATACCAGGAGTAATACATTTCATATCTCGAAGAAAGTAATCATCGATACTATTATAGTATTCGTATCATGGCTTTCTTTGGTATAAAATCAATCTATGAAACCTTAGTAGAGATTCAGACCTCAATTGACTCAACATCATTCTCCTCATCCACTAAATAACTCATACATGTGATGACAATTTTACTAAATGTATTTTCTAAAGATAGATGTCCATAATCCGTCCATCCCTTTTAATTATTTCATTTTTCAAATATTGAACCACTAGAGATATTACATATTCCACACAGGTACTATTTCTCAGTTGCGAAACCTAACTTAAAAAGAATAACACATTCATGAAGTCCCTCAAACCATTATTCAACCTCATCATTGGAAATCCTAAAAAAAAATTGTCGAGCCCTCACCTAACTCAACCTTTTCAAATTGAACATTTCAAATATGACCACACATCTTTTTTATAAATCTATCACTTTCACCTTAGTATCAGGTCTAACCTCGAAGCCATACACGATACACCAACTTATATCTTAATGAACCACACACGACTCGTCACTATAAATGAGAAAGAACGAAATGAAGCAATAAGAATTAGAGCGGACAAAGGATACACGATAGGTATTCAAAAAGTGCAGATTTTTCTTAAAAATCAGTATAACCCATCGAAGATAAGTACAAACATCTCCGTACCGATCCTCGAGAATCTACTTAGACTCGGCTTGTACACACGTGAGACTTATGAACCTGGGGCTCTGCTACCATTTATTCATGACCCAAAAATAAATGTGATGTCCCTCGTCTTATTCCACCAAGATAAGCCACCCTAACAGAAAACCATTCCGTTAACATATGGAAATTTCATAATCAACTCAAAAATAACCCTAAAAATTTAGTTGTCACATGTACAATCTAGAATAGAACAAGATCATAAATGGGAGTAAGACGGTCTTGTGAGATGACAAACAACTAACTCACGAATCTCCAAGAAGCCTCAAAAAATAAAAAAAATGAAAAGTATCACAAAATCTAGGCTCGTAGCCTACAAAAAGATATGAAACAAGGGGTGAGTACCTAATTACACGAAACTCAATAAGAACTTATAAACACAAGCTAAGAGAATAAAATACGGGTACTCAATAACACACCAACCGAATCTCCACAACTACAACCTTCATAAAATCAGCCTAGCCTAACAGTTCACAATTTACAAAGCACAACACTCGACAACAACACTTAAACCATTTCATAATTCAAAGACAACACTCTAATAATTCCATATCCTCAACAACAACACTCTAAAAATTATATATCTTGCATAACAGGCTCAATATTCATCAGTCACAAGTTCCATAGAAAGGCTGTCACAATATCAACAATACACAAGATCAAGTTCACCAATAATAAAGAAGTGCAATGCAATGTCAAGTATACTAATGCATGTTTATATATATATATGTGGGGGGGGGGGGAGATAAA